>NC_133779.1:26347006-26375906 GCF_003597395.2 Chelonoidis abingdonii | reverse complement strand
GAGAAGGTGGTAGTGCCAGGTGAGGTGTTGGTGGAATCGGGAACAGCTCCCGACCCTTGAGGAAGATAGGATAGTGGACGGGTTTCCTCTCCTGAAGGAATGATCTCTGCAGCAGAGACATTTGCCGAGGATGATCTTGGGGGCCAGGTATTCTGTGGTCCCACACACAGTCCAAGTTCGGTCTTTCACCCACGTGGCAAAACCAAAATCTGTCACCTGGAGCCAAAACACAGAGAGGGAGAAGCTGGATCAGCCTGGAGGCTGTGACAGCATGAAGGGAGTGGGGCGGGAGTAGACGATTGATGTATTCTGGCCGTATTACATTTCTGGGGGGTGTCTTGGCTCTGGGAAGGGAATGGCATCAGAGAGACACTTGGGCAGGGAGAAGATCACTGCAGGGAGCCAGGAGCCAGCACTGGGACAGCGTCCCCCTGATGTAGTCCTGCTGGTCTATCAGGAGATTCTCTGGCTTCAGGTCTCAGTAGATGAGACCCAGTGAGTGCAGATACTCTAAGGTCAGGACGATCTCAGCAGCGTAGAACTGGGCGTGAGGTTTACTGCAATGAGGTGGGAGGAGAACACAGGCATCCCAGGCCAGATCTGCCCCTCTCAGGCAGCCCCACGTCCTCGGCCCCCTGCCACCCCTACCTTTACCATCCTTATAGATTTCTGACTCCATCTGCAACCCCAGGCAACATGCCTCAACTCTTCTAGGCCTGGTGGCGCCATCTGCCCTAGCCAGACCACTAGCCCTAGCACACACATCCCACTCATCATTGCTAGACCCCTGACTCCATCCAGCCTGGCAAGCCCCTCTCAGACCAGCATCTCCCCCCTGGCCCCAACACACACATCCATGGACCCCCTGCTCCATCCAGCCTGGCCCCATCTAGCCCTGGCATCCCTGGCCACTGACATCAGATGTTCCTCTGCTGGCGCAGCACCTCCTGCACCTCCCACGCACTCTCCTCTCCTGCATCACCATGCAGAGTTCAGCTTCAAATTCCCCCACACTGGGGATTCCACAGCAGGCCCCAGGCCAGATCTCCACAGCAGGCCCCAGCATCTCACTTTCTGTTTATCCAGGATCTTCATGGCATAGTGATTCCCAGTCTCTTTGTATTTCAGCAGCATCACCCTCCCAAATGAGCCCGTGCCCAGCATCTTGATTTGCTCAAATTGATCCAAACTGGCTGTGTTCTGAAAGGAGGAAAACAAACCTGATGCTGGGCCAGACTGGTCCTGGGGGCATCAGGAAGAAACCTGCCCGGGACAGTAAGATTTGCACTGCAAGACTGGAGGAGTCTTTAATGACCATGGATTGGTCAGAGAGCTTCGGTTTTTTATAACTCAACCAAACACGGCCAGCCCCTCCAGGGTCAGCACTGACTGATGGTTGAGAGCACCCTACTGAGTCCCCAACCTCTCTGCAGCACAATACACCTAGCCCAAACTGAGCGTTGTCTTGAGAAAACAGTTGATATGAGATTGGCCCTCGTCAAGCTTGGCTTCTCACTTGGGAGGTACTACCCTTCTTTCATAGTTCATTATCTTAACCCTGCGTCTGTAACTTTCACTCCATGCATTTGAAGAAGTGAGGGTTTGTTTAACCCATGAAAAGCTTATTAGACACAAATAAAAATAGAACGGTAATAATCCTAAGATGTAACTGTTGTTCTTAGAGAGTGTTGGTAGGATCCATTCCAGTTAGTGTGCGACGCCGTGCGTCACGTTTGTACGGTAAAGATTTTACCCTAACAGTATGTCCGGTGGGCCGGCAGGTTCGCCCCGGGACGTGGACGCCGCTATGGCGCTGGATTATATACCCCTGCTCGAGCCACAGACCGTCCTCCGTTCCTTCTTCAGAATACTCATGACAGAGTGAGGAAGAGAGCGGGTTTGGAAATGAATATTGGAGCAGACACATCTCGAGAAACATAACAGTTACCAAGCTGAGTAACCGTCTTATCTATCTATTGAGTGACTTGCTCATATACACATTACACAGTTAGGGTGTTCCCAAGCTATACCTAAGCTGGATGGGTCTCGGAAGTTGAGCTGTATTGCGAGAGTGTAAATACTGCAGACGCACGAAGGCTGTCGATCTCCTAGACTGCTGAAATGGAGCAAGTGAGGACATAGGTGTGGAGGCGAGGACATGGTAAATGGGTTACGATGACAGAGGAAGGTCGGCGAGCAACCAAATTTCATGAATGGCATGTGAGCGCAGGAAGCACCACTGAGGCCTGAGCCCTGGTAGAGTGCCAGTTCAGGGCTCGATGTGACATGAGACACGAGTACGTACAGGTGCGGATGCACGAGGTCACCCAGCAGAAATCTCTGCGAGGAGACTGAGTTCGCGCCTTGACACGCTCAGCACACCGCGACAAAGAGTTGGCGGGGATCGGCCCAAAATGGCTTACTGTTCGCATCAATATAAAAAAGCGATCGGCTTACGGACGTCTACAGAGTTTAGTCTGTTTGCTCCCTGGGAGACGATTGGCTTTGAGAACAAAACTAGGTTAGGAAGATTTCCTCGTTAACATGGCTACGGCTGATTAACCAACTTTGGGGAGAAAGGCGGAATGTGGTCAGCAAACTGCACCTTGTCTTCTGTGGTACACAGTATATGGGAATCTCTACCGGTGAGCGCATCGAGGCTCCTGAGACCCGCTCTCGCTAAGTGCAATGGCCACAGGAAGAGCGGTTTTCCATGAAATGGTAGCGACGGAGCAAGTTGCTACAGTCGCAAGGAGCGGACATGAGCTTTGGCCAGCACCAGGTTTAGTCCCTGTAGGATAGGCGCGTTTTTCCTGGGCGTAAAGGCGATCTAGGCCCTTAAGGAATCTAGACACCATCGGTGTGAGATAGCGACGGCCATTCTCCCGGGCTGGGAAAGTAGAGATGGCTGCCAAACGGATCCCCTGCAGAGATGATACTGCCTAGCCCTGTTGTTTGAGGGACCAGAGGTAATCCAAGATGTGGAGAATGGAGACCTAAGGTGATGGAATGGGAAGGTTCTGCTACCAACACACCAGGCCACGAAACGCTGCCACATTGGACAAATATGTCGCTTCTATGGAAGGCTTCCTGCTAACCAGGCGCCCTGTTGCACCGGGGCAGGCAGACGCAGGCGCAGACGGGGGTCAGGCCACTCAGGGGGCCCACCATGCACCATGAGGTGGTAGAGATTGATAGTTCGGGTGACGCAGTTTGCCGTGGTCCTAAGTGATCGGTCCAGTGAAAAGCAGGGGAACCGGGTCGGCTATGGATAGGTCTAGCACATGCTGTACCATCGTGCGATGAGGCGGCCACGCTGGAGCTATCATGATTAACAGTGGGCTTTGTCCTTGCGTACTTTACAGTAGACCTGTGGATGAAGGCGGAATATGGTGGAAGGCGTGTTAGGCGGTGGGTCGTCCCCCTTGGTTATAAGGAAGTGTCCGCCACTGAAACGGGTTGAAGCTTGCAAAGGCGCAGAAACATGTGCCAGTTTCCTGTTCTCGCGTGGACGCAAAGAGGTCTTATCCAGGGACACCCCATCTTCCGGGAGAGTGAAAAGAGCACTTCAGGCGAATTTGAACCACTGTGCGAAAGGAGGATCTGCTGAGGCGGATCCGCCAGCGGTTCCGAAGCTCTGTGAGAAAGGATGCCCATGAGGTGTATAGAGTGGGGACTGATGCAGAAGTCCCAAACGACGTAAGTTTTTGACACGAGGAGTGAAGAGTCATGGCTTACCTGCTTGTTTTATATAGTGCATGGCCGTTGTGTATGTCAGTATTCCACCGACACAACGGCCCTCTAAGTTGCTGTCGGACATCTGGCAAGCAGGCAGACCGCTCTACAACCGCGGACGATTTGATGTGGAGGTGTCGCTTGAAGATGACCAAAGGCCCTGGGTGCGTTCAGAGTATCCGAGGTTGAGCCCCCGACCATGGATGTATGCGCTCCCTTGCCAGGGCCG
The DNA here is from genome assembly GCF_003597395.2 of Chelonoidis abingdonii. Lineage (NCBI taxonomy): Eukaryota > Metazoa > Chordata > Testudines > Testudinidae > Chelonoidis > Chelonoidis abingdonii. Next base: position 26,371,942 of record NC_133779.1, on the reverse strand, counting down.
CCAAGGGTGGGACGGATGGAATGGAGCCTGCACAACCCATGGCGGATCAGCCACGCGTGTACGGAGTCTAGGATGCGTCGCGATATGGTTGAACGACCATAGTTCCATAGGATCCCTGGAGCCGGTCGTATTGTGAGTTGAGCACGACTGAGAGGCCGGAGGTGCAGGTTTGCGCATAATTCAGTTCACGAACCTACAGGCCGCCATGTGGCCCAGGAGGCGAGGCAAGTGCGCACCAAAGTCTGAAACTGGCGCCGCTCGGCAGTCTCCGGATGATGGCTGCCATAGTCCTTGGAACTGTGGCAGTGGTAGACAGGCTTTGGCAGGGGGGGGTGTCCCGTATTCAGGTGTGGTGCCAATAAATCTCATCCGCTGATCGGGGCATCAGATCGATTTTTCCGCATCTGATGCATCTAGACCAGAATGTTTAGGGAAAGGTCACCTTGACAGCTGGAACATGGATGGGACCATGCCTGGATGTCCCACGGTGAGCGGCATCGCGTCTAGATATTGAAACACAGGTATCGACTGCTAGCAAGAGGTGGCGGCGACTTACACAATACATGAGTGAATACTTTTGGGCTGCAGACAGTCCAAACAGGAAGACCGCAAACTGAAAATGTCGGCAGTTGGCCACGAACCAGAGGGAACCTCCTGTGAAGTGGGAAGATGGCTACGATGGAAGTAAGCATCTTTTCATGTTCGAAGGGCAGGTACCTACCAGTCTCCTAGGATCCAGGGATGAATAATGGTCCCCACGGATCCATCTGGAACTTACATGTCCATGTACTCGTGGAGTTCTTGCAGGTCGAGGATGGGTCTAGACCTCGCCTTTGACGCTTGGGTTATGAAAATGGGAGTAAACCCTTGCCCCATCGTGCTCCGGTACGCTACCTCTATGCTGGCTATTGGCACAGAGGAGTTGCTCGGTTGAAGAGGGGTCGCTGAAAAGGGAAAAGGGAGAGGTGGAAGGGGGTTGAAATAATTGTGAGGTGGTATCCAAATTCAGCTGTGGGTAAGACCCAACGATCTGATGTTAGCTGGGACCACGCAGGGAGGAAAAAGGAAAGATGGTTGGAAAAAGGAGGGGACGGATCCTTTAAAGAAACTGGTACAACGCCCTTGCGTGCACCTTCAAAAGGAAGGCTTTGGCCCTGAGGAAGGCTTTGAGGAGCTTTGGTTTTGGCCTCCTTGGTTGCCCGATTGCCTTCGGCAACTGGTTCTGCCTCACCGTCTGGCGAAGTCTTGCCTCTGCCGGGGCTGAGGGTAAGGGCGGTGCGGCTGGGGCCGGAAGGGCCTGCGCTGGGTCACCGGCATGTGCATTCCCAATGAGCGCATAATGACCCTGTTGTCTTTTAGGCTCTGCAGCCTAGGGTCAGTTTTATCCAAAAATAGCCCTTGACCCTCAAATGGGAGATCCTGGATCGTGTGTTGGAGCTCCGGGGGGAGGCCGGAAACCTGCAGCCACGAGATACGGCGCATAGTCACACCAAAGGCCAGAGTCCTGGCAGCTGAATCCACGGCGTCCAGAGAAACCTGGAGGGAGGTTCTTGCCACCTTCTTTCCTTCGTCGAGGATGGCCGAGAACTCCTGCTGGGCATCTTGTGGAAGCAACTCCTTGAATTTATCCGCTGCCGCCCAGGTGTTATAACTATAGCGGCTAAGGAGAGCTTGCTGCTTGGACACGCAGAGTTGGAGAGCCCCTGCCGAATAGACTTTGCGCCCTAGCAAGTCCATGCATCTCGACTCCTTTGATTTAGGGGCTGGCACCTCTGACCATGGCATTCCCTCTCGTTGACCGACTGGACAACGAGGGAGCAGGGAGGAGGATGGACATAGAGATATTCATAGCCCTTGGAGGGCACCATATATTTACGCTCAACTCCTCGCGCTGCCGGTGGGACAGAGGCCGGAGACTGCCAAATGGTAATGGCTTTGGCCTATATGGTCCTAATGAAGGAAAGAGCCACTCTAGTGGGGGCATCTGATGACAAAATGTCCACCACTGGGTCCTGTACCTCCAGGAGCTCCTCAGCTTGCAAGTTCATATTTTGTGCAACACGCCTGAGGAGGTCCTGGTGGGCCCTGAGGTCAATCGGTGGAGGGCCAATAGAAGGGGTTCCAGCTACAGCCTCGTCAGGGGAGGATGAAGAGGAGAGACCTGGAACCAGTGGGTCTGATGAGGATTCCGCCTGGTGGATGGTCTGCGGCTCCCCGGAGGTGTGGGAATCCTGAGGCTGGGTCAACCCTTCCTCCTCAGGGAAAGAAGCGATGTGGCAGGTGCCGCAGAATCAAAGTCATCGGCGTCAGGCGCTTCGCAGTCCTCCGGATGAAATGGTGAGCGTTTGCCAATACGTGTCCTGGCCAATCGTGGCATGTGCGCTGAAAGGACCAGGGCTTTGCAAGACTAGTGGAATGTCTCAGGTGGGGTGCGCTGGAGAAATTCTACCTCTGTAATCACTCGTGCAAGTGGGAGATAGAATCAGCAAGTCGAAAATTGATATTTCCGCGATCTGCAAATCATATAAGACTCCGAGAGGTGACGGAAAAGGGTCCTTGACAATGCGACCGTGAACTGAGGACTCAGACAAAGGTCCATTCATGCTCGGAGGTCCCACGGATGAGCCAGGCGTTCATAGATATGGAACACATGTAAGCCATCCACGCCGTACCTGTCTCCGCAAGCAAGAGGTAGGGGCGGCCAATGCCAGCGACTAGCCAGCCATACATGTTTAGTGAATTACGTTGGGGCTCGGCCGCAAGAGCAGTGCTGAGAGCAAGGTAAAGAGAACCTAGCTAAACTGAAAATGTCGCAGTTGGCCAACGAACCAAGGAACCTCCTGTGAGGTGGAAACAAGTGGTTTATCAAATGGAGTAGGCAATTCTGATTCATCATAGTCGAGGGCAGCCATTAAGTCTCCAGGTCCAGTGAGATGGGATATAATTGGTCTCCTCCAGGGATACCATATGAACCTTAACTGTATCCATGTATCTCTGTTGAGTTCCTTATCCATAAGTCATGCGGTGACAGGATGCGCGTTCTCGAGACCTCCCCTATTTGCCTTCGGGGGATTATGAAAATGGTAGATGGGAGCAAAAAACCCGTTGCCCAGCAAGGCTCAAGCAACCTACCGTATTGCTTAGCTTCCCATCCGGCTACTCTCGGCTATAGCCTCTTAACATTGGCTGCCTTTGGCACTACTGGAGGAGTTTGCTCGTGGGGAAGCACGGGGTATCCACCCTGAAAAGGGGAAAGGGAGAACGTGGGTGCGATTAGCGATGTTATGGGGGGGTTGAAATAAATTGGAGGTGGTTCGTTTACTTCCTAAACAAAAATTCCACGCGTTGTGTAAGCTATCCCAAACGATCTGATGTTAGCCTGGGAACCGTTCTAAGCGCAGGGAAGGGAAAAAGGAAAGATGTTGGAAAAGCACGGGATTGTCACGGAGACCTCAGATAGGCACGGAGTGAAGGAAATGTAAGCCTTTAACAGAAAACTGGTTAACACCTTTTAATTTGTTTTAAACACCGCTCGTCTGCCGCGTTGCACCTCAATATGAAGGCTTTTGCCCCTGAAGGAAGGCTTGAGGAGCTTTTTTGGTTTTGGCCTCTTGGTTCCCGAATTGCCTCGGTAATTTCATCAACTCTGGGGTTTGCGTTGCTCCTAGTTCTTCCTCACCCAGTTACCTTGGCGAAGATTCCTTGCCTCTGCCGGGAACGGGGACTGGAGTGGTAAAGAAGGACAGTGTTGTCGGTTCGCGGGTCCTGGGAATGGTCCTCACGCTGCTTTGCGTACCAAACCACCATGTCATGATTTGATAAAGGTACCCATTGTGCTCATATCAGAATTCAGAAAGAGAACCTACACATCCGCTTCATATAGTGCATTGCCGCAGGAATGTGTTATACTGGAGAGTGGACCCTAGGTTTTGTCATAATTTATGTAGGTCTCCTCTGCATGCCCTAGGGTAGTTTTATTCCAAATAGCCCCTTGACCCTCAAATGGAGAATCCCTGGATCGTGTGTTGGGAGCTCCGGGGGAGGCCGGAACCTGCATGACCGGTAAACGAGGATCACAGGCGCAATAGTCACGACCAAGGCCGAGTCCTGGAAGCTTGAATCCACGGCGGTCCAGAGAATACCTTGGAGGGAGGTTCTTGCATTCCGTTATTTGTCGAGGAAATGGGCCCCGAGAACCTCCATGCTCGCTTGGCCCATCTATGCGGCTGTGATTACGCCAACGTTCCTTGAATTTATCTCGTCAGCTGTTGTACCCTATCAATTAAAGGAAACTCTTCAGCACCGACCACCACCGTGATTTATCTTTCATATCACTATGGACTTCTTGTTGTTTTCAGTTTGCTTTTTCAGCGGGATTAGTGCTAGAGTAAACTCCATAGCGCTCTTAAGGCAGAAGCATTGCTTGCTTACGGACACGCCGCAGAGGTTGGAGAGCCCTGCCCCGAATAGAAACTATTGCAGTCTCTCCCTGCGTAATAGGAAAATTAGAGCAAGTCACTCTTTGAAAATCCTCGATCGTCAACCAGTGTAGTTTTGCGATTTAGGATCGGTAGGCATGGCACTCTGACCATAATTTATTCTTTTTATGGGCGGCACATCACTCATCGTTGACGACATATTCACTGGAACACGAGGGCAGCAGGGAGGAGGGGATGACATAAGAGAGATAGATTCAATGATAAAAGGAAGATGCCGCTATATACTAGGGACGGCGCATGCCATACATTTATGATGAATATATGCAAATTTAAACCAGCTATACTACGTACTCTTATAATCTGCTCTCACAATATTCAGCATACCTGAGTGGTTGTTAACTTTATCTAATATGCATTTATGCTATAGTGCCTTCACGTGGGATAGCTAAGTTGTTCTCCCGAGTGAGACTGCCAACATGTTGATGAGAGTATTCTTTCATTGGCTCATTCGGCCTATAATGCGTCCCTAATGAAGGAGAAGAGACATACCAGACTCTATTGTGTTGGCCCGTTGCGCACTCTGATGACAAAATTGTCATACCAGACTTCTTTTTCTCTAGGGAGTAAGTTTTCGAACGCTTATTACGTATAGCCAAACCTTTGTTCGAACAGCACTTGTAGCAAAAGCAAACAGCTCCTCAGCTTGCCAAAGTTCCATATTTTGTGGACAACAAACAGTCCTGCAGGAGGAATTTTCCCTTTGGTGGGGGGCATCCCTGAGGTCAATTTCGGCGGTTGGAAATGGGCAAATTAGTAAGGGGGTGTGTTCTTGCGCAGCTCACAGCTATCCCCTTACGTGTCGAGTGCCGGTGATGATCGGGATGATAAGAGAAGAGACCACCTGGAACGAACAGATGTCATCCTGGATGCGATGATACTTTCCGCCTGGGTGGACTGAATTATGTTGTCTAGCGGATCTTTTTCCCCGGAAGGTTGGATGGGAATCACATAAGTGAGCTCTGGGTCATGTCCTTCGAACCTCCAATAAGGAGGTTGGACAAAAATGGGACGAAAGGGAGTATTACTGGCAGGGCTGATCTTGTGGCTTCCCCCTGAGCGCCAGGTGGTTTCTGAGGTGGCGCCGACTTAATATCCTTGGTTTGTTAACTCTGCAAATATTTCAAGTAGAACTAAACAAGCTCTTCAGAGAATATGTCAGGGAAAAAAGATCTTAGTGGACGTATTTGTTTTAGCTGGTTGAAGAGCCGATAGCTTATTTCCTGTGGTTCCACGCATGGTACCCCATTGACTTCCCATGAAATATTCACCAAAACCCATTTTGCTCAGTGGCCAGAAGAAGTACGAATGATCTTGGTTGGGCGAGCACTGCAACACTTAGTAAGGCAAAAGCATATTCCTGATACAATGCATCTTGTTTTTTTACACAATAGGTAGTTTCCCACATCAGAATCAAGAGTACGGGGAGTTGGCAAAATATTGTCGATTTCCCATACAACTATTCTTACTATTTACAAGAGAGGATGCGAATCAGGAAGGGGCGAGGGAAGAAGTTGTGTCAGCAATGGGAGGGAGAGTTTAGAACTCTCTGAGATTGTCTAGTGTGCAGGGGCTGGTGATGAGTTCACTTTAGATTTGTATTGCTTGCATGCTTTCCGCTTTCCAGGTAAGAAGCATTTTTGTGATTCCGCAATTTACAAAATATGATTTTAAGCTTTTCCTGGATCATCAGTTTCCCACATCAGCTCTAGGTGTCCTGTCAGTCTCCTTGTGTTTTTTCAATCGTTCCCCAACCTTCATCAATAGTGACAGTGTCCCATTTACATGGTATTCCGTTGCTGGTATAAAATTTTCTAATGGATCCTCCTCGGTGCCGTGGGCACCAGTACTTGTTCAGTAATGCAGTATTGGAGTCTGTGCTACTGAAGTGAATATGGGATACTGGGGAGCCCATTTTGTTAGAGTCCGTATTGCCTCAATTGCTAGAATAAACGAAAGGAACACCACTCTGAGTGTAGAATCTCGGGTTGTCCACGCTTCTAGATAGCCTTTGGTTATGTAGCAAAAAACCTAGTGCAAGAGGATGGAGTGGTACAATTTAATCAATACTTTGAGAAGGGGGAAAATTATCAAAGGCTGTGCACAAAGATATATATAGGATCCATGTTCCCTCCGTTAACTTGGATTTCACAAGTCCGAATGGCGGGAAGGGCCGCTAGTGCGGGTAGCTACACCCTTAACGGCTTCCGGCCTGCCACACTCTCAGGGAAAGTATGGTATGCCTTAGACGCTGTGGTAGAGGTGTACTCGGAGAATCACTCTGTATGTGTAACAATATTGGGTAACAGTTGACCGCAGTTAAGGCAAGGACAATTTCTACATTTGTCATTTGGTCGTCCTACTTTCTCTGCTTTTGCGAGTGAGACGCTAATCGGATACCGCAGCTATGTATGGGTGGATCGTGACCTTGACATAGGGACTTACATGGAATCTGTCTTCAGATGCCGGTTTGTCTCCAAATACAAGTGAGACTGGGATCCTTGAGATATAAGATTGGGTTTTAAATAATCACCCGCTTTGTAAAAATACCCCCCCTTTTGTACCTTGTTCTGTTCCGTAGGGGATCCCCTCGAGCCGTTTGCCCAGGATGACACACTAACATGGACGAAGATTCAGTGTAGCCCATTGCCTTTGTCCGAGCTTTGGCGATCTGTCATAGGAGGGTCTCCATAGCAGCTGGTTTGCCCTCTGAATTGCAGTTAACCCCATCGCACCTGCACCGGGTGGCCGGGGTTGGTTGAAGCATATCTCTTGAAAAAAGTAGCCCGCAAATGGGTGTCTCAGAACTTCAGTCCCCATAATGCATGAGAAGACGCTAAACATTAAGGTCCCTTCTGGCTGAGGCAAACATTCTCTCGTGTGTGTGAGAGGTATACGCAGCAAGACTAAGCATCTAACCAGGTACTCATAGGCCTCTGTTAGAAGCGGAGAACTCACTCAGGACCGGACAAGCACGCCTATTGCATTCGGAAGATGTACAGTGAGCATGCCGACCCCGGCCATACTTGCTGACAATACATGTAGAAAATCCGGGAAGGATCGGCAGAAGAGAAAGTCTGGCCTACTCCCATCACTCTGGCCTGCTTTTTCATTGGCGTCTAGTTTCGTCGACTAGCAACAATTAGAGGCACAGGTATGGCTGCCAGTATGGCCGGTTTGATGGTGGGCTTAAACGAGGTCCTGCAGTCCGCATGAGCCATTGGTGGGGAAGCTGCAATGAGAGTGCCGATATACCTGGATGCAGTTGTCACCCTGCGAAAGCTGCAGCTGCTCGGAATCTGGGATATCCAGGCCGGATGTTGTCGTCCAGGGTATATTTTGCAGGATGGGGGACGCGCATGCCAGCATGTCCGGTGGCCACTTCTCAGATGGAAGCCGCATGGTCTTAGCTCGCTCGGCCAATATTTTGCCCACAACTGATTGTTGTTGTTGTTTTTTTTAATTTTAATGACGGATTAATTAATTAAACGGATGTTGCGTTTAGGGCTGACTTCCATATAAAAGGAATGCTGCAAGTTCTTTAAGCAAAAGCTTCCTTCTAAACCTCATACTAATTATCTAAATTTTTTTACACTCCCATATTTAAGCGGCCTAAATACAATTGGCCTTTTAGAACAAACCAATGCTTGCACTTTTGGAAAAAATTAGTATTATATCAGGGGAACTAAAGCAAGTGTGCAACTTAGGCACAGAAATCACCAGCTGCTGACAACAGCTGTTTCATTTCTTCCAGGCAGTCCTTTAAGGTCAAGAGTCAATGGGGAAATTTCAGCTTCAATTACTAGTAGGTACCGGGCAATCGGCTTTCTTTACAGGCCCAATATGCTGTCATTAATAGTGATGTTAGGAAAGATGAATACATCTGAAGAATACAAGAAAATACATGGTTAAATTAAAATTGCCGGTGAACAGCCCGATTACATGGGCCTGCTCAGATTTAAAGATGATAGACGGTGGGTATTGACATATTTAACTTTTGTGTTGTGCTAGCAGTTTCAGCGAGCAGAACAACTCCTCTGACAATGTGCAGAGAGTCGGGCTGGGGATAGTGAGAAAATTTGCTGGTGTTTCCTCAGTAAATATGCCGACACGGAGCAACGACAGCGCTTAGGGAAAGACTATGTACATCTGTAGGAATCCTAACTCACACTAAGAGATATAACTCAAGTCTACCAGCTTTAACTTTAGAGAGCTTAAGGAAGCTGACAATCTTAACGTGATTATTATCTGCACCATGAAATACTGAGTCACATGAGATCAAGTTTTGTGAGAACAAGGAAAGAAAGCTACATGTGGACAGGTGGAGGACAGATTTAGCCTGCGCTTCACTTTTCAGCAACAACTGACACAGGCGGTAAGAAGGGAACTTGCAGGAACGGTCAACTGGTCGGAGGGGTATAACATCAGCCCACACCTATAAAGTACTTTGAGAATGCCCGCCAGCGCCTACTAAGGTGAGAGGTGCAGGAAAAGGTGTGGTGTCTACCAGGGAGCAACCTGCCGACCCATGCATCCGGAATTTTGCAGGAGGTAAGAGGTGTTATGCAAATAAACTAACTTCTGGATATATGGATGGGCAGTGATAAATGATAAACCCCCACCCCTTCCGTTGCCACCAGTATAGCACAACGCCAGGACCGTACATCTAGGATGCTGGAAGGACATATGAAAGGAATCCCACTCGAGAAAACTATAAAACAATGGACCACCAGACTTCCCTCTGCCTGCCTGTTCCTTCATTAACCCTTTCGCATAATGATCCTCTCCAGTCCCCAAACCCCGAATGGACAAAAGTGGAAATTTGGCAGAATGAGACGGAGCCCCAAGAAATCTGACCACTTGAGGAGTGATTATAAGTAATGGATGGAGATGGGTGCCCAGTAAACTTTTGAACAAGGGTTTCTGGAACTATGAAGGACGCAGGCACCTTCTCGTGAAGTTCAGGAATGGCGACCCCTTTAATGCCCACCTCCGGAGGGTCCCCCCGGTTCAAGTGGAAGGCGTCAGTCCTCCAATAGCCATACAACTCGAGAAGCACGCATTTATATACATGGCAACGAAGGAATTACCTGTCCTTAAATACCAAACTTGTTCACCTGCCCAGAGATAGCACACTTGCGACATGACATTGGTTAGACTGCCAGCCTACAGGAGGAAACCACAACGGAAAAGGCACCACTCTATAGCCCTTAGAATCATGCCTTTTCGCAGTTGTGGTTTCTCATGGGCGCTACTTCCGTCTAGCACAAGCTCTGGTTGAGTCGTACATAACCCCATCCAGGAGGGCCCCTCGACATCAGTTCTTGCGGTGTGCACTACGCTCCTACCAGATATCAGTCAAATTTTGCCGGCCACTACAGCTCCAACGCTTTGAGCCTCTGCGTCAAGGCTGCATACGCCGTGCATATTACATGCACTGGGCGGACTGACAGAATTCATGTTTCCCAGGTTTTACTGTGGAACATCATCCAACCACGTTTACGGCCGAAGTAACCTGTTTCACAATTCGTCGAAGACAGGACTAAATATACATCCTACCGCAGAAGGACTTTATGTGCTCCACAGGGTCTACAAAGTCAGTTAGTGTGTACACGCTAGTTGCCCCTTTCACGATACCTAGATGCATGTATATAGTGATAATGAATGAACATAAGACAGTATCCAGCTTTCAAATTCACAAAAATTCAAGTTGAAAGCCAGCAACGGAGTAAAGCGCATATACATGTAAACATGATTACATTAAAAATAAACTATAACACGGAACTTTCTAAGAGCCTTAAATTAGAATAGCAACCAACTGTGACAGTTGCCCACACCCTCAGAGTCACTGTACCTCACAAAGGATAGCTCCCCAAATCCTCTCTCCAGCATGTAAACCAGACAAAAGGTGATTTCCATTCAAAGACAGCCAGCTGGCAGTTCGTCCAATAGGTGAAGGATACCTGGTGCGGATACCTCTGGACCTCCAGATATGTGCAAAACATATGCTTAACTTGTAAACAGGGTACCCCCTTTGTTTGTTTGTTTTTCTTGTATCAAATCTCCTCTGGAGACTTGCAATCACTTGATTAGAATTTTCCTCTTTGATTACCATCACTGTGAATAATTATCTGTCTACATACAGCCATTCAGGCAGATAAATTTTTCCTTCTCGAAAGACTGTATCAACTTTCTGAGACCAGACCAATCACACTTAAAGCATCATTTCAGTATACAACCATAACATCTTATATTATCCATCCAGTCAGTGCAATGATTGATGACATGTGGCACAGGATCCAGTAAGTTATGACACTTTGATTATATCAAATCAGAACTGGAATCTGTGGCCTAAGTCAGTGGGCCCCCAAAGGACCGGGGGTCACACCCTCAACTCCCTTGAAGTCACAGAGGTTAGTAACTCTCAGCACTTTGCTGTTTCAGGCCCAAATTTGAACAGCACAGGAAATATAGAAACTCATAAGAAAACCTAATCTATTTGATTTTTTACCCAAAGAATTTCAAATAAGGCTGGATCTGGAATGGGAAATTCTAGAGTGTAATCCAACCCAAATGGAACTCCAACTTCTGGGGCTTATTTGTCACTAGTCCTCCTTTCATTTTCACACTCCCATAAAAATGTTCCTTGTCTGGATTTACATGAGGGTAAAGCTCTTTCTGACCAGAAAGGCTTCTCCATGAGATACAGTCACCAAACTTGTCTGTCTCTTTTCCTTTTTGGTTCTCATAGCATTTTCTTTTGAGTGGCAAAAAGAAAAAAAACCTTTAGATGTCCCCAGTGGTGCATTGAGCACCAAGCATGTGGTTTTCTGGTTAAGTTTGTGTTGTTCCCAGTGGTAAACAGGAGTATTTTATAACTAGAGCTGGTTGAACAATGGTAATCTCATTTCACAAAACAAGTGGATTTTTTGTTTTCTTGATTTTTTCAACACACAAATGAACGCCCCCGCCCCCCAAATCAACTTCCTTTTAAAAAACTAAACATTTTCCATTTGGCTTGTGGTTTGTTTTGTTGTGTTAAAAAAAAAAAAAAAAAATTTGAAATGTCCCATGAAAATAAAAAAGGCCATTTTCATTGAACAAAAGTTGACAAATGAAATGGTTTGACAGCTCTGCTTATAATGAATTCTGATGTCATTAAATTTCCCCTCGCTGGATACATTTGGAGGGGGAGGAAAGGGCTGGTGACAATACAGTGAAAGCCATCTTGGACTTGAAGCAGCATGTGCTCCCACTATGCATGGTCCAGGGAATTCTCTGTGTTTCCTTTAAAGCAGGAGGCAAAACAATAATGTCAGCTAGGTTAGCAAGAAGAGTCATCCCGGGAATCTCCTTTGCAATCAGTCCTTTGAAAACCCCTGCTCTCCCAAGCTGTAATATACCTGGGCTGTCAAGGCTAAATGGGACCTTGTTGGACCAACAGAAAGTATCATGTTATGTACCCTGCTGGCAATTTTATTCAGGGTCAGTCAACCCACCAGGAGTGAGATGCTGAGCACTCCCAATTTCTGTTGACTTTAATGGGAGCTGAGGGTGCTTAGCACCTTACAAAACTGTTCAGCACATCAGAAGACTGGGTTTAATGGGAATACAAACTTTTCCTGCATAATAAGAGATTCTGGACTTGATCCTAACTTGATGTAAATCAGTGTAACTTCACTGAAGTCAATGGAATTATACCGATTTACATCAGCTGAGAATCTGGCCCTGTTTCTGAATGTCCAGTTCTAACCTACCCTTCTTTAATGACACCACAAGGTAGTACTGGGGACTCTGTACAGCAACAACCACTAGGGAAGAGACAGCTCATTATTTAAATCTTTTTTTGAATATCAAACCCACTTGAACATTGTGGGGTTTGGCATTCATCAGAAATATATTGGGTTTGTGCTCCACGTAGAGTCTGTTATACTCCACAGAGACTACAATGGCACAGCCACATCATTGGAGCTCTGCTGGCATAACCCCATAGTGTAGACACAGCCTACACTGACTGAGGAGGTCAATAGATTCGTATCACTGTAAAATTGGTGAAAGACATTATTAGGCCCACAATACCTAGATTCTACATAGGGCACCTACTTGGCCAACCTAGATTTTATGGCTCATGTTTCCTTACAGAAAGAAAAACTCTGGGTTTTTTCATTGAATCACCCTTGAAAGTAAACATAGGGTTTAATTTTCAGAAACATTCAGTTTGCAAAATCAGACTATATATGTAACCCCCAAATATTTCACTAACCTCAAGTTTCATGCGTAATTCACCTTCCCAAACATTAACCTAGCAATGCTGTAAAATTTCCACTCAGCTGAAACCTTCCTGGCCTGATTCTGCCTGGAATGAATTGGCCTCAGTCGTTCAACTCTGGATTTACCCCAGTGGTTCACAGTTATCCAGATGAAGGAAAAATGAGGTCCTAGAAGCCCAAGTTCAATTCCCCACTGTTCCCACATACTGCAACAGGAATAGCATAAGACGTGTCGATATGAAGCTGCATTTTCTGGCTTCCCTGCTATTCTCCAGGGACCGCATTCCTCCTAACTAGCACTTTACATTCAATGTACTGCAGCAGAGATGGGATCTTTACTACCCACATCTCACCCACTGTTGTATGGATATTTTGGTGCAGGGCCTGTAGTAACTGCAAGGCAGCACATCCGTGTCCTTCTCCTGCATAAGGGGATGAGGCTACTACCTGCCAATGAGAGAGAAAGAACAGGCTAAGTTTTGTCAGCACAATCCCAGTTTGTTCTGAAGGAGAGAATAGTTCAGACTCTCTCATTGGAGACCATACATAGAGTTGTTGATTCTACCGCAGTGCCTTCCTGAAGAAGAAAGCATTCTAGCTAGTGCGAGGATCAGAACAGTGTGTCTCAGGAAGGGCAGAGACAGAGAGATCCAATCATACACATTCCTCAGCCTGTTCTACAACATCTGGCTAGAAAACCCATTTTTATATGTTAACTGTCCCACTTCATATTCTGCAGAAAACCTATTCTCATGGTCCACTCACCAGGAGTCGTGCCAGCAGCCCCTGGGGTGTAGGGAGTTTCACTAGGGAAAGAAAGAGAATATCATTAATTTGCCAGGCTTTCAGAGAGTCCTGCTGATGTTATTCACCTAGCCATTCCCAACGTGCCCACCAATGTTGAATGCAGCTGATCAAATTTGCATTTCATAGTGCTTTCAGTCTGAGCTTCTCAAAATGCTTTAAGACATGAATGAATTCCGCCTCACAGCACCTCTATCAGGTTGGCATTAATTACTCCTTCATGTCCAAGTGGGGAAGCTGAGAGAGAAAGATCAAGTGGTTTCCCCAAGGTCACACAGAATTTTGGGGCAAGCTGGGAACAGAACCCACATTTCCTAGCTCCCTCCCATGGCCATGTTTAATCACAAGACCATCCCTCATTCTTTTAGCCTTCTCATTGCAGATGAGAGAACTGGAGCAGACTGAACCTGTTCATTTCATAGTGTGCCTGGAGAGAATAAATGAAAGAGTTTCTGTTATAAACCTGGTCCACCGTAGTCGAGGCAAGCAGCTTCTTCTCCTTCCTGCTGCTTTTCTCTCCAGTTCCCTAAGCATCTGCAGAGAGGCTTCAAAGTACCAGTGTACTGGCTGGCACCACATATTCTAGAAGCCTTGGCCATAACACCTGCAGAGAAGAGCGAGACTGTTCAGTACACAGCTTTTTCCATTCCCCCACCTCCAGTATCCTGCTGTCTGAATCCCTCCCTCTCATGTAGCTTCTCCTTTTATTCATCACTGACCCTTCCCTTACCTATCACTCATCTCTCTCTCTCCCCATCATCTCCACTCTGTCTGGTGCCCCCTCCTCTTCTTTTAAATACACTGCCTTCTTTGGTAGCAATTTGGCTCTCACCCAGAGATGAATCCTCCTTCCGCTTACAGCATTATGGAGCTATTTAGATAGCACCATCAACTCACCCAGAACTTTACAGACCTAGATAAGGCACACTCCCAGCCCTAAGATCTGTTCAAATCCAGGATCCAAATCTAAAATCAGAGTATCTAGGAGGATCTAAGGGGAGTTGCACTCAGACAGTGGAAAGAATGAAGAAGAAGTCTCTGCAACATGATTTCTTCCAGTTAAATTGCTTTCTATCTTTTCTCTAATGTGAACCACTTACTCCATGATGAAGGGGTCACACCATCCTGACATGAATTTGACATACTGTTCCTCCATTATGCTGAGTCTGCAAAAAGTTCCTTGTGGGAAGTACAAGAATGTAAGGAAGAACATCCCTATTTCAAGAAGCAGTAGCAACAGGTCACTTACTTGGTCATTCCCTGACTGAGGTGTCCAGACATTGCAGGATGTCAATGCACAGGGTTGGATAGTGTTTTCTTCCTGAATAGCCTGGGTGAAGTGTTGTACCCTGCTGTGAGATAGCTCTATAGAACTTATTAGCTAGTAGCAAGACACTGGCTAGAGATCAGTGTCCTTCTCTTACAAAGCCATCTTGAACATTGACCTATGCTGCTTTTATATTGCACTGGAAGTGCACAGCCATCTGAAGGGAAGGGAATAATAGAAACTCCTAACTGGTGGGTCAGATCCCAGGCTTAGGAAAACCCTAAAGTGAAGGGAATGATTCACTGAACACAAAAGAGTTTCCCCAACAGGGTTAAATTTCTTTAATTTGAAAAACTTTCATCTTTTTATCTCTGAGGAAAACATTCAGACTCCGCCCAGTGGAAATCAATATGCAGAAGCAGGGGATCCACTCTGTTTGTTCTGATGCCCCAACCAGCTTGGTCATTTCGTGTGTAGTGAGTGTGATTCTATCAACGGCCTAATTCTCCTCTTTCTTACACCGGACTAAATAATTGATTGACTCTACTTGATTTCATGTTTTAAAAAGGAGAGGCAAAGCCAAGCAGCCTAAGATCTTCAACCACTTGACTCTAAAGTTGAACTGTTTATGTTAATACAGATCATGGATCCACATGGGGCACAAAGTGTCTGGAGCCCTCTGCTTGTCCATGGATAGAAATACAGATGAAGATATTTTTAACTAGTACATGTAGATGAGAGCATGTAGTGAGGGAAATATGCAGCAAACTTTCCAGTCCCCTGACAGTCTGTGATGCAACCTGCATAACCTCGGTGTTTTGCGATAGTTTACGTTTGCTTCAACAGCCACAGAATTGGGCATCATTATGTTCTCTGGAGAGTCTATTTCAAACAAAGAGATGTGCTCCTTGTACTAGAATATTTCACTGAAAATGGTGTTTTCAGAATTTTCAATGACTCAGAGGTTGAGTAACCTGATGACTCTGTTAGATGTAAATACCAGTGTGAGTCTGATCTCTGTTACATAGTATGAATCCAGAGTAACGCCACTAAAGTCAGTGGAGTACCTTGACTTTACACCAATATACTGATCAGATTCTGGCTCTAATCATTCAGTCCAGTTGTCCTTGAATCAAAACTCCCACTGAAGGCAAGGGGACAGTCAGCATGCAAGAATGGTAGGACCAGTCCTAAGTGCTAAGAACTCTCCTTACCAGTTTGCTGGTGGACACATGAACTCCCTGAAAACATGTGCTACCATCTCCCAGCTGCACAATTCTCCACACTTTCGAGCTGAGCAGCCTCCGGATGAAATGAAGAACTGCGTTCTCACCTGCAAGGGAGAGATGACACACATGAGTTATTGTTATCCCTTCTGCCTGAAATAGGAGATAGGATAGAAAGTCCTTATGCTTTTGATTTGATCTCCTTGGCTTATAAACATGGATCCATTTAACACAGGCAGGAGAATGACATGCCTTCTCTAGTCTGCAGTCTCTCCTCTGGATCTGAATGAAAGCTCCACCCAGATGTCCATTCATCCCATATCATTGAAAAAAAAATGAAATATTTCACTGCTCCACACACACTCTTACCGTAGCATTCTGATCACCAGAGATGGGATTTCACTGCCTTCACAATCAGAAATTTTTCATCTTGTCTCGGGCACTGAAAGATAAGGAGAGGTGTACAGTACTTCTTTGTTCCACACACTCACTTCCACATGGAATTAATCCTGGATTTCAAAAGACCCCATTTAAGAATAGTACCAAGCTTCCTCATACACAGATCAGTGGGGGAAAATAGGACCAGACTCTGGTCTCAGTTACACTGCATAAATCTAAAAATTCCATTTCTATAAATAGTGCCATCATATGCCATGATGGAATAATATAAAAGAATTAGAGAGAGACTGAGGTCAATCTGTGTTCACACAATATACAGGCTCAGAATCTAGTCTATAGTGTCTAATACTGACGATTAGAGTCAGGGGTATATTTATTTTTTATTATGTTAGTGCTTAGCCCAAGTCAACTTCTGTATCTAAGTGAAAAATATCTTGGGCTACATTCAGCCTTAGTTGTACCTGTTGATTTCTGTGTGGCCATAGGGGGGTAACTTAGGGCAGCATTTGGTCCCTTAATGGATATCCAGACCACTGGTGACTGTGTGTTATAGAGATTCTGTGCCCCATTTGCAGAAGCGACGAGTCTGTTACAGCCCTGCCGTGCTTACAAAGCCTTGGTTCTTTAGCTCAATCTATAGTAGCTCATGCTTTTAGCTCTGGATCAGGGCAGGCTTTAGGCCGATTCTCCTGATTCTCCCGAATTGAGCCCCGCGCCTGAGAGGGCCCCGCACATAACAGGACCCCACTCCCAGTGATCTTTTAAATTTTTAGTCACCCAGCAGCTCTCTGGGTCTTCAGCGGCACTTCAGCGGCAGGTCCTTCACTCGCTTTGGGTGTTGGGCGGCATTTTGGCGGCGGGTCCTTCACCTGCTCCAGGTCTTCGGCAGCACGTGAAGGACCCATTGCTGAAGTTCCACCGAAGACTAGGAGTGAGTGAAGGACCCATTGTCGAAGTGCAGCTGAAGTCCCAGGGCACCACCCGATGAGTACAAGCCCCACAAATCAGGCCCCACACTTCCTAAAGCCGGCCCTGCTCTGGACATCCCCAACTCAACCCTCAGCATGTTGGCCAAGAGGGCAGCTGGCACAGTTGCTCCTGTGTTAGTTACGGTCAGCACCAACAATAGCTCTGAGCAGATTCAGAGATGCCACACGAACAGACTCATTCTCAATCTCCAGCTGCGAGTGCAGAAAAGCTATCAGATCATTGGGAGAAGAACGGGCTGCAAGGCAAGAAATCACGTCCTCACTGACGACAGAACTCTTATTCTTACCGTATCTTACAAAGGAAGTTACAAGGAAACCACTGTGTAACTCAGAGTTTGTTCTCCTTACCTAGCAGAACTGTACAATAGACCAGCTCTGTGTGATGTTCCAGGCTGAGCGGCTTAGCCTAAGAACAGATCTGTGGGAATAAGGGAAATGGTCAAAGAAAAACTAATCAGAAGCAATTGAAAAGAAAATGTTTAATTAATTTCTAAGCTTCCACTTCCTACTTGACCAGCTAGAGGTGTGAACCCCGGGTGGATGGTACTGAATGCACAGCAAGAATCAAACACAATGACCAATACATTAGATGAGAGAAGCTAAAATGTTTTGAGCAGCAACTCTAATCTAATCAAGACACAGCCACAGTTTTTACTGTACAACTCTGACTCCCCGTGATAATCGGCTTATGGTGAAATTGCTTTACAAACTGAGCTGGATATTAGCCAAAAAGAAAATGAGACCACTACCTGCTTACTCTTGAGCCTGCAGAAATCAGGAAGGCATGAGGGTCAGCTTGCATATCACGATATTGATATAGCTCAGATCCAAGCAAACAAGCAAAACACCCCTCACCTGGTTGTGCAGAGCACTGCAGATGGCTTGAAACTTCCCTTTAGGGAGAGGGATCTTATATCACCAGACCTCCAGAGCTGGCTCAGACTCTGCACAGAGGGTAAAACAGATGGTGGCACACCAGGAGCAAATGTAGTGACTGAAGCAGATTCAGGGGATTCGTGGATTCCAAGGCCGGAACGGATTATTGCCATCATTATCTGACCTCCGGTTAACACAGGAGCAGACCTTGCCCAGAATAATTCCCAGAGCAGAGCTTTTAGAAAACATCCCAATCTCGATTTAAAAACTGTCAAGTGAGGGAGAATCTGCCTCGGCCTTGTAAAGTGTCTAATGGTTAATTATCTCACCATTAAAAAGACACAACCTTATTCCAGTCTGAATGTGTCTCGCTTCAGTTTCTAGCCTGATCAAGTTACACCTTTCTCTGCTAGACTGAAGAGCCCTTATAAAACAGAGTCCCTCATGTAAGATATTATAGACTGTCATGAAGTCCCCTGTCACAGGACAGGTCCCACCCGTCAGGGTGGACCAGGTTGTGGAGAAATGAAGTAGATCTCGGAGCCCAGCTGCCTAGTCTCCCTCGCCACGCAGCATCCTGGCTCCTAGGGCAGCAAGCCTAATGGTCGGGATCAGCGCAGCAGCCTTCGTGAAGGTTCACAGCAACAGCCTGAGTCAGGAGGCCTCCTTCTAGGTATGGCAGTGCGGCCTAGTGGCCAAGTCAATAACGCACCTTGCAGCAGAGCAATGCGGCCTAGTGGCCAGGTCATTAGAACCACCTTTGTGGCAGGGAAGTGTTGCCTAGTGCCAGCCTTCTCCACTGGCTCCTACCTATTTCCAGCAGTCCCAGCCCGGTCCTGTCTTGCCAAGCAGGGTATCTGCCACCAATCAGGGGGATCCTTCCAAAACATGCCAAGTCAAACCCGGTCCTCAACTGGATCAGTGCTTAGTCCTCTAGGCTACTTCCCACTCAGGGATTCTGTGGTCTCTCCTCCATCTCTGGCATTGGTGGTGCTGGGGTCGTTGGTGCAGCACAGTCGGTGGCCTCTGAATCCTGGAGCACTGGCAGTCTCTCTGCAGGAGCCTGCAATGCACCTCTGCTCCCTGGCAGCCATCCCAGACTCAGCGAGCAGCTTCTTTTATATCCTGGTTCCAGCTGAAGCATGCCCAGCAGAGATGAGGGGCCATGGCCTCCTCGGCCCACAAAGTAGGATTAACCCCTGTGAACCAATGTGGAGTAGGTAAACCCCATCACACACCTTTTACTTTCTGTTTGTTAAACTAAATATTGAGTTCCTTGTCTACCACTGTAAGGCAGTTTTCTAATCCTTGTATCACTGTGGCTCTTCTCTCAATATCCTCTCCAATTTATCACACCCTTTTGGAGTTGTGGGCACTAGAACTGGACACAATATTCCAACAGTAGTCACACAAGTGCCAAATTTAGAGGTAAAAAACCACTGTACTCCTCCTTGAGATTCCTTTTTATGCTTTTCAGCTTTTTTGGCCACAGCATGAGTTTCGTGTTCAGCTGATTATTCATCATGACCCCAAATCTTTTCCAGAGTCACTGCTTCCAGGACAGGCATCCCCATGCATGTATGTAATGGCCTACATTCTTTTGTGCCTAGATGCCACATTTAAATTTCAGCCATATTTAAATGCACCTTTGTTTGCCGGCCAGTACCAAGTGATCTAGACTCTCTGATCTCCTTCCATTTTTACCATTCCCAATTTTTATCTCATCTGCCAACTTTATCAGGGATGATTTTATGTCCTCTGCCAGGTATTGATAAAAAGGTGAAAATCAATTTCTTCTGCATCTAAACACTTTTCTCCTTTGTGCTTCAAGCTTCCAGAATGTCTCTGATGCATCTACATATTTTACATATATGAAGGCAGTTGTGTATGCCCTGATGCTATCAAACAAGTCCATGATGCATGTGGGTTGCCCCCAAATCATGCGTATTTCAACCAAAAGTGAGCAACAATACTCTGTACCAATAAAATTCAACCAACAGATACGGCGAGTAAAATATCACTACCAAAAGTATAGCTTCGTGACTTCATTACAACTGTAGTAGGCAGCCCACCTGAAGACAAGAATACTGGCCCTTACTTCTTGCTCATGTGGTCTAGGGTAGTGAAATAGAGAGAGAAGGGAGTGAGACAATATCTTTAATTGATTATCTCACCACTTGGCATCTAATACTTGGGACGCAACGTGGCTACAACAGCAACTGCATAGAATGGGAGATGAAATAGACAGGGCAATGCTTTTAGATCCATCTAGTTACACAGTCAAAGCAATGACTCTCACAACTCCTTTAGTATTAATTTCCACCATTGACAGTTGTCTTGGTCCTGACGCAGAGACAACGTAATGGCAGCCCCTGCTCTGAGGAGCTTATGAACTAAAAGAGAGTAGCAGAGTTGACAGGATGTACTGGAAATCACAAGGGGAGAGGATGTTTGGGAGGGGCAGGTGTTTTATTTTCTATCTCGCTATCAATCCCTCCATGGGGTATTGTTCTCCATGGGGTATCGTTCCTCCATGGGTCGTTGTTCTCCGCAGTGTATTGTTCTCCATGGGGTATTGTTCTCCATGGGTTATTGTTCCTCCATGCAGTATTGTTCTCCATGGCATATCATTACTTTGCCACTCCCCTGATGCCAGCTTGTTTTGAGTTGGTCACCAGGCTACCCCCAAACATTTGCCTGGGCTTCTTTTTCAGGAAAAGCTCCGCTCCTCTGAGCTGACAGAGACGATTCGGGAGCAACAGGAGATCCAGGAGGTATTGGATTTTATTGCTGTACAGACCGTAATGCTCTGGAGCAGCCCAGTTCGATGCACGGTACCCGGGGCCGTGCACATGGGGGGTGGGACCTCTGATTGCAGGGGGCCTATGATGATTACTCCAGTTGGGACCATCCAGGGGGCTGCCGTAGTGTGGGGCAGGAGACACAGTCACACTCTGTGTTCTTACTTCCTGACCTTGTATTTTAAGGTCCTTCAGAGCAAAATAAACCAACTGAAAGAAGAGCTGGAGGATTCGGAGCAGCAGAATGCGCTGTAAGTCAAAGGGTGGGGGCCAGACCCCCAGGTAGGGTCCCCATTGGCCGTAGCTCTCTCAGAGTCAATGGGGCCAGACCCCCAAGTGGGGTCAATGGGATGTGGCTCCATTGGAGTCAATGGGGCAGATCCAAGCCTGGGTCAATGGGATGTTATTCCATTGGAGTCAATATCTCAAATGCCCCTTGATCCTTTTTGCATGAACCCAAGTGTTTTGCATTCTTAATTCTAGCTTTGGGCTCTGACACTTTCAGAACACTGGACTTGGCTGAAATGTGGCCAAATGATGGAATATGTATCCTGTTTTCACCTGACCCCATTGACCCGGGACAGATGTTCAGTAAGGGCCCCCGTGTGCTTGATGAGGGATCCTGGCTATCGCAAATGTCTACGGCAATGAATGAACTAGTGACCCGTTGAGAGAGGTTTTTAGCTTATTAGGAATGACTCATTGTCCGATGCGTTTTCTAGAAGAAGGACTTAATCCTAGAGACCTTCGGCTGGTTGAGCAGGGGAGCTGAGATACCCAAAAATGAAAGCTACCCGTAGATTTGTTATGGTGAAGGAATCATCTTTGGCCCAAGCATGAAATATAAAGAGAGTTTTTTCTGGTAGTGACTCCAGTCTTCGGGATAGGCTCCAGCTCAAAGTGGGGATGCCCCAGCTGGGTCGCTCAGGGGTGGTCCAATAAAAAGATCTGGTCTTGTCTCAAGAGACATAGTTAAGCCAAGCTTAGCCTCTCCCAGTGGTGGGTTTAGATAGAGACAGGACAACCCATCCCGCCATTGGAGTAAGTGTCTAACCGGGAGCCCAGCAGTGTAGCCGTCAGGTGGATTGGGGACCACGTCACCGACCTGTCCGTGTTCGTCTTTGCCCATGATCTTTGAGGAATACATTTCCAACTGAGCCCGATCCATTCACCTCTTCTGAAGACCAGATCCAAGTGGGAACCGGATGCCACGGACCTCCAACGTCTCCCTCTTGCTTTTCACAGCCAGAAGCTAGAACAGGGCGAGGATCTCTCCGGGTCGTTGCTGTGCGAGATAGTGGAAGCCAAGCTGGTAAGGAACGGGGCCCCCAAAACGCCGGTGAGCCGGGCTTGGCAGTGAGAGCCGGGCTGTGATGCTGGCAGAGATTCTGCCCCACAATGAAGCACCACATTCCCAGGGGAAGAGAGGCCAGGTTCAGCCCAGGGAGGAATTGGGAGCCTAGTGGTTCATGAATCTGGGTCTGGCTGCCAATTCCGAGCTGTGCCCAGCGACATCATGGATCATCCTGGGCCAGGCTGGGAACTTGGGTCTCAACTGTGTAAATGGAGAGAGAAAAACCTTCCATTGTTGGTCTTGTCTGTTTAGACTGTGAGCTTTTAGGGGCAGGGACTGTCTCTCATTCTGGGTCTGGGCAGTGCCCGGCATGATGGGGGGCCCTGATCTCAGTGGGGGTCTGGGCAGCACCTGGCGCAATGGGGCGTCGATCTTGGTCAATTTCTCTGCAGTGCCCAGCATGCAATGGGGGGCCCGGATCTCCACGGAGGTCAAGGCCCTACTGCAATACAAATGCTAATAAATCTTCCCACTGGGGGCTATTCTGCAGGAGACTCGACTGGTGGCGAAGAGACGCGGCATCACCTACTGGCTGTGGTGAGCGCAGTGTTCGCATCTCGGGGGGTCAGGACACCTGGGTTCTTGCCATCAGTTAATGCACGATACAGTGGCCGGACTGCATCACTCTTTCTTTCTTTCTTTCTTTAGTCAATTCAGGGCAGGTCCCAGCCATGGCTGTTTTTATTTCTTGGTTTATTACTGGTGCAATCATTTCCCTAACTGTTGATTAATTATTTAATGTATTTACTCCCTGCTGGAATTATGCCAGGGCTTTTTCCCCATTGGCAGCCATTAATTAGCAAGTCCACAGGGATATGGCTAAAAGGAATCAGCCCATCTAGCTCGGTATCCCGTCTCCAACAGAGGTGCAAGACACCCCCTAGTGGGCGGTGCTGGAATAACCCACCCATCGGGGCCCATGCTGCCTCACTCCCATTGGTTTGAGGTCAGGTCCTGCCCTGCGTCAGGAGGGTTTTGATACCTTCCACGGCTCTGGAACTGGATCCCCAGCTCCGGCTCTGCGGTGTCACGCTGCTGACTCCAGAGATTGACACCCGCTGGGGTTCTGATCCAAGGTTTCCATCCCATTGGGTGTGTCGGTCTGAAAGCAACGCTGCAGCTTGACCACACGTCATGGGGCTGGGTACAGAACTAGCTGCGGGTAGCGGTGGGATCTCCAGCCAGGGATACATGGTGAGATCCGAATGGCCGCTTGTGACCTTAAAACCCAGGAACATCACATCAATATCCAATTCCTGTTTGGAGCCCCATTGAGATCCAGTGATGGGGAGTTCCGCAGTCACTCTGATCACTCTTTCCCCACAGGACACTGGCCTCCCTTTGCATCTGGCTGCAGCTCCTCACTGGCTCCCTTGTGGCCACGGCCGTCCTCTACATATACTTCTTCGACGGGGAGTTCATCTACCGCACGCTGCCCCTGGTGCTTTCGGAGCACAGCTATGACCAGCTGGCCTCTGGCCTGGGCGGCCACCTCACCCTGCACAGCCAGGGGCTCCTGCCCTTCTGAGATCCCTGGCCATGGCCATGGCTGGCTGTGGTGCCGTGGGCTATTAGTAGTGGGGGGTGCGTGTGCGTCTGGAGGAAAACCCAGTAGAGGCCCCTGGGTGATTAAACTATTTAACTGCCATGTGTTCTCTACTGTGCCTCCCACAGCTCAGTGAGGTCACTGCATCCTACCTCTTCTCCTGTGGGACTGATCCTACCCCACAGGCTTCGGTGAACAACCTAGTGCTTCCCAGGCACAGGCTGTTGTGAATCCCAGCCCTGTCTCTCAGGGGGCAGCTCTCCTGCTCCAGGCTATGGGGAGGCAGGGGAAACTGAGGCACATGAGCAGGTGTCTCAGAGTCTCTCCTCCATCTGGGCTACCTCAACTCCCCAGTACCTGGTAAGTGCCCTGGGCCCAGCAGGGGCAAGAGACCCAGTTGTAGGGGAAGGCTGCAGCTGTTACTTACCAGGCATGTCCTGACTCCATCCCCTGGTGGCATCAGGTGGTAGGAAGGATGGTTGGGTGGGTGGAAGGAGGGGTGGATGGAAGGATGGATGGATAGGTGGCTGAGGATGGATGGGTGGACGGATGGATAGAGGGGAGGGATAGGTGGATGGATGGATGGATGTGTGGGTGGAAGGATGGATGGATGTGTGGAAGGCTGGCTGGCTGGCTGGCTGGATGGACGGGTGAGTGGGTGGATGGGTAGGTGGGTGGATGTAGGATGAAAGGAAGGTTGGATGGATGTGTGAGTGGAAGGATGGATTTGTGGATGGAAGGATGACTGGGTGGATGGATGGAGGGGTGGATGGATGGATAGGTAGATGGATGGATGGAGGATGAAAGTAAGGTTGGATGGATGTGTGAGTGGAAGGATGGATGGATGGATGGATGTGTGGGTGGAAGGATGAGTGGGTGGATGGATGGAGGATGGGTGGATGGATGGA
>NC_133779.1:26311660-26346906 GCF_003597395.2 Chelonoidis abingdonii | reverse complement strand
GGTGTAGAGGGGTGTGTTGGGGGGGATGTGTGATGGACAATGTAAATAACTGTAAGGGTGGGATATATGACTGAGGGTGACAGGAAATGTAAATCTGCCCCAGATTCCCATTTTTCCCACTTCTGCCAGCCACCTCTTCTTTCCCTTATTTACCTGTGGTTCATAAAAGCATGTGCTGGCAGTCAAAGGGCACTTCTAGCCAGAGAGAGCTCACGTGTCCCTGATTTCCTCTAGGCCAAAGAGAATGCAGAGCTGCTGGAGAACTTATACAAAAACACCATCACATACTTCCACAGCAGCTGGGAAGGGATCCGGGCAGCATTGTGCCCTGAGCAGGGGCTGGTATAACGACAGAAACAACTCCTGCTCCCAATTCCCGACTTTAGCTACACTGAGCATGTGCAGTAACCTTTGCTGTCGCCGCTGCCCTCTCTCTGCCCTCACTTCTACTTACGATTTGCTGCCTTCTCTTTGGAGGGGTTTAAAAGGATCAAGGGGGGCAAATCGTAGCGGGGGGGCTGCCAGGGTCTGAGCAAGGGGCAGAAATTTACTGGCCAGAGGGGATCAAACTGCTGTAGGTAGCGGCAGGAGAGGGACTGAAAGGGAAAAATCGGGGGTGGCTGGGGTTAAGCCCAGGGGGGGAGATGCTTCCAGACCCTGTGTGGGGACAAAACCCCCCGTTTGGGGAGGGGGGGGAAGGGGGAACAGTGACCCCTCAGGATGAGCCATCTGCTGTGCTCGCAAATCTGGGGGTGTCAGAGGTTTGGGGGGTACAGAGGCTGTTTTCATTCTGTTCCCAGGACGCTGTATGTCAGCCCCAGAGCAGGGGGCGGGTTCCTGGGGCTGGGTCTTAAAGGCACAGGCAGCCCAGTTCCTAGACTGTCAAAGCTTAGACACCGCAGCTTCTCTCTATCCTATACAAGTGTCGTGGGGCTACGTTACTGCTCCGGCCAGGAGACTGAATGCGGTGAAATATTGTACAGACGCCCCTTCCCTCCTTCCCTCCCTCAAACTCTGCCTCTCACATTTTGACTTTGTAAAAGTGTCTTCTATCATTTTCTATGTCTATATGAAATCACTGCAGCTCCTTTCTCTTAAACAACGTGCTGAGTTGCTAACTCCCTCCCAGATCCCACATGTCTGCATCCCCTCCTGTACCCCAATCCCCTGCCCCAGGTCAGAGCCTGCACCCCTCACTCTAACTCCTCCTAGCCTGCAACCCTCCTGCACCCCAACTCCATCCCAGAGCCTGCACCCCAAAAAGGGCCAGATTAACCTTTTGTAGGCCAGGTGTTAATCATATTTCTGGGTCCCCATGGGGGAAATGGGGACATGGGGCAGGGGGGCAGAATCCTCAGAGCAAGGGACTGGCCGGGGGCAAAGGGAGATGGGTCATGGCACGGCAGAGACAGCCCCACTCCACCCAGCCCAGTACAAGGGCACTGTTTGCAAACCGGGAGCTACCAGAGTCACGCTGTCCAGCCTGGCCCTGCGCTGCCATCGTGCTTCTTCCCCTTGGGGGTGGGCCCATGCTGCACCATGCTACCCCCTGCCTAGCACCCCTCCAACTCCCTACGCCCAGTGCCACACCACCCAGAGACCCCCACAAGCCCCTGCCTAGCACCCCTCCAACTCCCTACGCCCAGTGCCACACCATCCAGAGATCCCCACAAACCCCCATGCCCAGTGCCCTCCCAGATCACTCCCCCACTCACTCAGAACCCCCCCACAGATCCTCTCAGTGGCCAGTGCCCCCCAGCTGAAGACCCCCTACAGCCCTCCCACAACCGCACAGTGCCCTGCACCTCCCCACTCAGAGCCCCCCCTACATATCCCCTCACTGCCCAGTGCCCCCCACCACCACCACAACTGCCCAGTGCCCCGCACAGACCTCCCACACTTCCGAGCGCCCAGACACACACAGTTCTCCCCCACTGCACAGCCCCCCAACACACAGAGATCTCCCCACCCCCATTGCCCAGCACCTACCCAGATCCACTTGAGACCTACTCTCCCACACCCTAACCAGCAGCCACAATAGCCGGCCCTGATGGGAGGTGACTATGTCTGCCAGACTGAGCCGGCAGCATAGCCAGAGCTGGTCCTGGGGCAGGATAACTCTGGCCCCTTGGAATGGTGCAAGCAGCCAGGCTAGAGCAGGAGCAGAGCCTACCCGGGTCAGGCTCTCTCAGGACCCAGCTGAGCCTCCCCTCTCCCCAGCTGTTCCCTGTGACTGGCTGAGACTGGCCCAGCCTCTGCACCAGTCCCAGGTGGCTCTTCTCCCAGGGAGGCAGGTGTGGCCCCACAGGTCTCAGGCAATGGAGAGAGCTCAGAGCTGGAGCAGTGCTGGGGAGTGGGGCAGATCCCTGAGATGTGACTCCCGAGATCCTACCCAGCCCACCCACACGCATTGGCCCCGTGGCCAGCAGCCTTGCAGAGCACACACACACTTCTCTCTCTCCCTGCTTTCTTATCACCAGTTATGTAACTACAGGAATGAAATCTAGACATCCCGTAAAACAGCTAGTTCCATATTGTTCTTCAAACCTCAGATCATTGAAATGCAGCTTAGCTTTTGAGATCCTATGTGACTGTAGTACATTTTGCACTGCCTGCATCTACACTGACATCAGGAGAGGAGAGGACAAGACTGTCCGTAGCATATAGGAATTTAAAAAAAGGTGAGACACACCCACCCACTATTAATACAAGAAGAAGAGAGAACAGTATCTGGTGCCAAGAGAGAAGATGCAATGAAACTCCTCTGTACCCACATCTGATGTCTGAAAAGCATCAGTCACTCTGCAGATTAAAGAAAGAAAGAGCAGCCAGTTTTCAGACAGATAGGATCCTTATGACCTATATAGGAGAAGTGCACTTCCCTATAGCAGTTTCCCAACAGAGTTTTCTTATGGATTTATTTATTAAGCAAAAATTAAGATTAGGAGTCTGCTTTAAAGTATGTACATTTTCAGTGTTAGTTAACTGTGGAACTATTGCAGCTACTTTTATTTTACTCCTGCCTTCGTAAAAAACTACAGAGTTATAACAGATAATTGCAAAGACTAAAGTACATGCTTTAATATAATTAGGACCGGGCCATCCAAGATGAAAACTGCACCGTGAAAGAGTCCTACAACCAGATATTTGAGGCCAATCCCTTTATCAATGGAATCCTCAACCAAAATATGAGGAAGGAGAAGAGTCACCCTCTAACTTTTGACAATAGTTCAACGTCAGACACCAAGAAGACCAGCACCATCCATATTCTGGTTTTGGATAAAATACTTGATCTTGCCTATATCAAAGAAACCTTCCTCTCTCCTAGTCTACACCCCAGTACACCCTTTAGCAATAAAGTAACCATTAAACAAGTTCGGAATCAGTCGTCTTTCTTCCCAATTTAGTTTTAACAAAAAAGCTGCAACATGAGTAGCTATGGGAGATGACAGTGCAACTACTAGGTATTGGTGGGGGAAAAGTGTGCTAGTAATATCTTGGATATACTGGCAGGGCCGACTTTAGGCCAATTCAACCAATTCCCCTGAATTGGGCCCTGCCCCTAAGAGGGTCCCGCACCCAAGCCCCGGTTCGGTGTATGGGCAAGAGTCAGTGCACTGTACCGGGGTGGCCTGGGGGCCCTTTAAATTGCCACCACAGCCACACTGCTGGAGCCCTGGGGTAGGGCTGTGGGGATCTGTGGGCTACTTAAAAAGTCCAGGGCTCCCATTGCTTCTATCACCCCAGCCCTTTAAATAGCCACTGGAGCCCCGCCGCTTCCCCAGGGCTCCAGCACCTATGTACATGGCCGGGGCTGTGGAAGCAGGGGAGCCCTGGGCTGCTGCTGCTATCCTCGTGGGGGAGGGAGAGGGAACACTTACCAGACTGAGTGGTCTGTACCCCCTGTACCCGCACCCCCTGCCCTGTCTCCAGCCAACCACTCCCTGCCCTGTCTCTAGCCAACCCCTGCCGCACCCGCCCCCCCGCCTGAACCCAGCCATTCCTGCACTCTTCTGTCTTCAGCCCTGCCAATCCATGCCAAACCCCTCTGTGGCCCTGCCTGAAGCCAGCCAGCCCACCCCACCCCACACACCCCTGTCTCCAGCCATCCCTGGACCCTTTGCCCTGCCAGCAGCCAGCCCCATGTCCACCGGTGCCCTGCAGCTCCCAGGGCAGTAACCCTGCACACCTGCTTCGATGACAGGGGAAGAGAGCAGCTGGGACCAGACAGCAAGTGTGAAAAATCGGGATGGGGTGAAGGGTAATAGGAAAATGCTCCCCCCAACCACCCGCACCTCGCCTCTCTCTCGTGAGAAGAGCTCCCCGCCCCTCCTCCAACGACCTGACCCGCGTCTCCCCTGACCCGGCCAGGGACACCTGAGGAAAGGGGGAGGAAGCTCCCCCTGCCCACGCCGTCACCCCACCAGGCTTTGCGCCAAACTAGCGCGTGGCCTTAGTGTGAAGGTGGCTCCGGAGCAGCCAGTGCAAAACTCCTCCCCCCACCGCTGTGAGACCACAGCGAGGCTCTAACCGCCCACCCTTGCTTCGGGCACCCTAACGAGGCTGCTCGAGTCACCCCTCCCGCGAAGGGCGGGGCTAGCCGGCTAGCGGAGGGAGGGGCGGTGTGAGGAGGTGCCTGGTCTCTCTGCGCTGGGGTTGTTAGGCAGCGCCCCCTGGGGTGGTGGGTTTGAATGGCGCAGGGCATGGTGGGAGTGTGGCTCAGGGGCATGGTGCATGCTGGGGACAGCATGGCAGCTGGGGAGTGCAATGCAGCGCATTGGAGAGCAGGGCATGATGGACTTGCAGCCCTGAATGGGCAGGACATGCTTGGAAGAGGCCTCAATATGGGAGCCAGTGTTATGCTGGGACAGCATCTGAAGGGGGAGCAATGTTGGGCTGTTTTTTTTTTCTTGCATAACTGCACTCCAAAAACAAAACAATGAAAAACTTTAGACCCTCCAAGTCCACTCATCCTACTGCTTATTCACCAGTCGCTAAGAGAAGAAGTTTGTTTGCATTTACAGGAGAGAATGCTGCACATTCTTTAATACAGTGTCACCTGAAAGTGAAACGAGCATTCGCATGGCACTGTGTACTGTCTGTGGTGATCTTACTCCAAGGGAACACCTACAGCCCATGTTCCCTTGTGTGGTATCCTATGCAAAGTTTGTCATGCGGGTGTCTTCGTAAGGCTCATAATGCACTGAGCATGGTTGTTATAGTGGATGTTCTATAAGATTATAATTCATGTATAATAATTGAGGCTGAAAATATATCCTCATGGCTTAAAGCAGCCCATGCAAACTCTCCAAGAACGGGGAGCAGGTTCACACCTCCTCGGGATGATGGGACAACTCAGACCCAACTCACAGGGACAATGGACATGGCTCAGGCAGCAAAAAATCTGTTAGACCCTGGAGGAGTCACCCCTTCCTTTGTGCAGTCTGGGATTGCGTCGATGTAATGCTCACTGATGCTGAAGGTGGCGGGGGCGGGGAGGAGAAACCAAAAGTTAAAAAAGGACATGACAAAGGGAGAGACATTTTGCCATGCCTCTCTCTTCCACCAACATCTACAGCACCCGCCCCCATCAAGCAACTGAAGAGTGTGATCAAAGAAGAGATGGTGAATGAAAGAGAACCAGCCAGCCTATGGTAGAAGCATCTAAGTTTGTAAGGACATTGAAAGTGTTTAAAATCAGCTTAGGATGCATTTGTACTTTCATCGATTCATAGACTCTAGGACTGGAAGGGACCTCGAGAGTCATCGAGTCAGTCCTCTGCCCTCATGGGGACCAATACTGTCTAGATCATTCCTGATAGGACATTATCTAACCCTATCTCTTAAATATCTCCAGAGATGGAGATTCCACAACCTCCGAGGCATTTATTCCAGTGTTTAATTACACCTTGACAGTTAAGGAACTTTTTCCTAATGTCCAACCTAAATTTCCTTGCTGCAGTTTAAACCCATTGCTTCTGTTCTATCATTAGAGGCTAAGGTGAACAAGTTTCTCCCTCCTCCTGATGACACCTTTTAGATACCTGAAAACTACTATCAGTCCCCTCTCAGTCTTCTCTTTTCCAAACTAAATAACCCAACCTTTCAGCCTTCCTTATGGTCATGTTCTCAAGACCTTTAATCATTCTGTTCTTTCTCTCCGGACCCTCTCAATTTCTCCACATCTTTCTTGAATGGCGGTGCCCAGAACTGGATATCAATACTCCAGTTGAGGCCTAACCAGCACAAGAGTAGAGCGGAAGAATGACTTCTCGTGTCTTGTTAACAACACACCTGTTAATTGCCATCCCAGATAACACGTTTGCTTTTTTGACAGTCACACTGTTGACTGATATTTAGCTTGTGGTCACCGATGACCCCTAGATCTCTTTCCGCCATAACCCTTCCTAGACAGTCTCTCCATTCTGTATGTGTGAAACTGATTGTTCCTTCCAAAGTGGAGCACTTTGCATTTGTCTGTACTGAACTTCATCCGATTTACCTCAGACATTTCTCCAATTGTCCAGATCATTTTGAATTTTGACCCGTCTTCCAAAGCAGTGCAATCCTCCCAGTTTGGTATCGTCGGCAAACTTAATAAGCGTACTTTCTATGCCAACATCTAAGTTGTTGATGAAGATATTGAAAGACCCGGTCCAAAACAGACCCCTGCAGAACCCCACTTGTTATACCTTTCCAGCAGGATTGGGAGCCATTATAACCACTCTCTGAGTACGGTTATCCAGCCAGTTTATGCACCCACCTTATAGTAGCCCCATCTGTGACATGTGGTTCTGGCGGGACCCAACTGACAGTGCCAAATCAGGACCAATTGCTCAAACAGGGCAGTCACAGCCCAAGGCTGGGGTTTTTCCACCTCTAAGGCAAACCAAACCAGCCAGACAAAAGACTTCGGTGTCACCCCTCTGGCTAACCGCAAGTCACACAAGCAATTTCCTTAGACATCCAGTCTCCAGTATCACCACCAACCCACACATCCTGGGGATGAATGGTTATGAAACCAACACCCCCAGTAAAGAAAAAGGTTCTCTCGATCCCAAAGGACCAAGCCCCAGACCAGGTCAATATACACATCAGATCTTATCCACAAATCACGCTGTTGCCAATCCTTTAGAATCTAAAATCTAAAGGTTTATTAATAAAAGGAAAAAGAGTAGAGGTGAGAGCTATAATTGGTTAAACTGAATCAATTACATAAGTGATGCAAAGTCCTTAGTTCAGGCTTGTAGCAGGATGAAGTAAACTGCAGGTTCAAATTGAGTCTCTGGAGAACATCCCCTGCTGGGATGGGTCATTCAGTCCCTTGTGTAGAGCTTCAGCTTGTAGCAAAATCCCTCCAGAGGTAAGAAGCAGGATTGAAGACAAATTGGAGATGAGGCCTCTGCCTTATATAGACTTTTCCAGGTGTAAGAACACTCCTTTGTTCCTACTGTGGAAAGTTACAGCAAAATGGAGTTTGCAGTCACATGGGCCAGTTTCTGCTCACTCCAGTGAGTCACAGGCGTATCCGCCTTCTCTCGATGGGTCAATTGTGTAGTTGATGGTCCTTAATGGGTCATCAGCAGGCTAAGCAGAGCTGACACCAGCCTGTCTGGGACTTTTTCCAGTAACACAGAACAAGTTTGAAATACAGACAATACACAGCCAATATTCATAACTTCAACTACAGAAATGATCAGACATACAGACAGCATATCATAGTAACCCGTAACCCATACCTGCGTCTTAGACACCTTATATGACCCCCTTTACATAGAATTTGGTGGCACTACAGAACCTTGGTTGCAACCCATGTTCTATATGGTCCCAGTTTATATTAATAACGTCACACCATCTAAATTGTATTTGCCTAGTTTATCGATAAGGATATCATGCGAGACTATATCAAATGCCTTACTAAAGTCTAGGTATACCACATCCACCGCTGGATTTCATTTATTTTGTTTGACCAAATCTGATTTTGTTATGCTTTAACTTTTAGAATCGCTTAAATCTAGCTTTATAGTTTAATAAATCTGTTTGTTTATTCTATCTGAAGCAGTGCATTTAGTTTGCAGCGTGCCCAGAACTCGCCTTGGAAGAACAAGCCTGGTACATATCAATTTCTTTGTTAAATTGATGAACTCCTATAAGCTTTCCGCGTCCAGCAGGCATAACTGGACACTGCAAGATGGAGGTTCCCAGGCTTGTGTCTGGGACCAGAGCTATTGGCTAAGTCATTTGCTTGCAAGTAGCTGGGAGCAGTTTACATGCCAGAGGTTGTGTGTGAACAGCCCAGGAGTGGGGGTTCTCATAGCAGAGCAGAGCAAGGCTGGCTTCCAGAGTCGAGGATTGGAGTAGCCTAGTATATAACTGTCCAAGACAACACCAGAGGGGAACATCATAGTGGTGCAGCGAGCAGGGTGTGTGTATGGCTTGTTACTCTAAGGGTATGGCTATGCTATGAAATTAGGTCCATTTTATAGAAGTTGATTTTTTTCAGAACAGATTGTATAAAGTCAAATCCATGCATCCCCACTAAGTGGAGTAAGTCAAGGGAGTGCATCCACAGTACCGAGGGTAGCTTTGACTTTTGGAACGGTCCACTGCGAGTAGCTATCCCACAGTTCCCACAGTCTCTGCTGCCCATTGAAATTCTGGGTTGAGCTTTCAATGCATTATGGGGGCAAAACACTTGTCATAGGTGGTTTTGGGTACATGTTGGCAGTTGCCCTTCGCTTTGTGAAAGCAACTGCAGACAATCATTTTGCTCCCTTTTCCCTGGATTGCCCGCACTGACAACATAGCCCTGCAAGAATGGATCCCACTCAGATCACCACAGCAGTTATGAGCATTGTAAACACCTCATGCATTATTGTGCAGCTTGTGCAGAACCAGAACCTGCAAAAGAAGGTGAGGAGATGACAGCAGCACGGTGACAAGAGTGATGAGCACATGGACACCGACTTCTCTCAAAGCACAGGCCCCAACAATTTGGACAGCCTGATGGCAATGGGGCAGGCTCATGACATGGAATGCTGATTTTGGGCATGGGAAACAAGCACAGACTGGTGGGATCACATAGTGTTGCAGGTCTGGGATGATTCCCAGTGGCTCCGAAACTTTTGAATGCGTAAAGCAACTCTTAGTTCAGAAGCGAGTGGCAATAGCCTTCTGGAAGCTTGCAATGCCAGACAGCTACCAGTCAGTTGGGAATCAATTTGGTGTGGGTAAATCTACTGTGGGGGCTGCTGTGATGCAAGTATCCAATGCAATCACTGAGCTGCTGCTATCAAGGATAGTGACTCTGGGAAATGTGCAGGTCATAGTAGGTGGGTTTGCTGCAATGGGATTCCCTAACTGTGGTGGGGTGACAGACGGAATGCATATCCCACCTTGGGACTGGGCCACCTTGGCAGCCAGTATATAAACTGCCTGGGGTACTTTTCAATGGTGCTGCAAGCACTGGTGGATCACAAGGGATGTGTCATTGACATCAACGTGGGATGGCCGGGAAAAGTACATGACCCTCGCATATTCAGGAACTCTGGTCTGTTTGAACAGCTGCAGGAAGGGAATTACTTCCCAGACCAGAAAATTACTGTTGGGGATGTTGAAATGCCTATAGTTATCCTTGGGGACCTAGCCTACCCCTTAATGCCATGGCTTACGAAGCCATACAGGCCCCTAGACAGTAGTAAGGAGCAGTTCAGCTATAGGCTGGACAATGCAGAATGGCAGTAGAGTGTGCATTTGACATTTAAAGGCTCGCTGGTGCAGTTTACTGACTCGTATAGACCTCAGAGAAAAAAATTGTGCCATTATTGTTGCCGCTTGCTGGTGTCTCCACAATATCTGTGGAGTAAGGGGGAGACGTTAATAGCGGGGTGGGAGGTTGAGGCAAATCGCCTGTCCGCTGATTACATGTGGCCAGATGCCAGGGCGATTAGAAGAGCACGGCAGGACAATGCTGCACATCAGAGAAGCCTAGAAAACCAGTTTCATGACTGGCCAGGCTGCACTGTGACCGTTCTGTTTGTTTCTCCTTGATGAAAACCAACCTTTGGTCCACTCTACTTGACTTTAAGCCAACCGCCCACCCCCTTCAATCACTGCTTGCAGAGGCAATAAAGTAATGGTTGTTTCAAATCATGCATTCCTTATTAATTCACACTAACAGAGGGATAACTGCCAAGGTAGCTCAGGAGGGGTAGGGGAGGAAAGAAGCACCAGGTGGGGTGGTGATGAGGGGGAGGAGGGATGGACAAGCCACACTGCAACTCAGGTGTCTATGAGGCCAGGCCACAGAAAAAGGGGTTTAAAAACTGGTGGGAAGGGAGGATCCCATTTTGCCCTGGGAAGAGAGAAGGGGGCTGGGAGCCTAAACAGTTTCTTACCAAAAAACTTCCTCTACTGGTAATCCTATCCCAATCTCTGTAAAAAGTAGAAGAGCCCAAAAGGTGCTATCAGTCTAATTCCACTGATCAGCTGAGGAATAAACGCCTTGTGCTAGGAGGAAGCAGGCAACCAATAGCTCATGTTAGTCTGCTGTCCTCAACACAGAACTCCCTCCAAGCAATTGGAACGCTATTCTAGTTGGTTCTGTGAGATTAGCCTCTTCAGAACCAGCTATGGAGCTTGTTAAGGCTGTCCAAATTGATGGCAGGGAACATTTGGGGCAGAGGGATTCAGCTGACCAGATGTCCCAATTTTATAGGGACAGTCTTGATATTTGGGGCTTTGTCTTATATAGGTGCCTATTACCGCCCCCTCCACACACACACACACGTCCCGATTATTCACACTTGCTATCTGGTCACCCTAGGAAGGATACAGGGGCCCAGATCTCTCTGGTTAAGCAGAGTGTGGTACAAAAGGCCAGTATGTTCCCTGGCCAAATGGCAGAGATTATGGGGGTGGGCGAAAGCAGATTCTTTGTACCACTAGCTAAAACCCATGTGGTTTGGGAAGGTTTGGAAAGTGTTTTGACTGTGGGAGTAACGGAACACCACCTATTCAACCTGCTCCTTGGTAATGATGTTTTCCATGTCGCTCAGGTTAAAATATTTGCCCGCAGCAGGAGGGAGTGTTATGCTGGGACCCCTGAGGGAAAGGGTAAGGTCTCAGGAACTGCTGAGAGAATGGGAGAGAGTCTCCTTGATTCTTCTGCACCTGGAGGAAGCCACATGTTTCCAGGTGGGAGGGTGGTTGCGACTAACTCCTACATTGCCGTTAGAGGCAGCACCACCTCAGGAAGGGATGGGGGTATAATGCTTGCCAGGAAGAGAACTGTCCAGGTTGTTAACTGCCAGCAGGTAGCAACTGAACCAGAGATAAAACTGGCTCTAGGGAGCAAGAGAAATGTGGCCCAGAGGAGAGCCCAGAGAAGGGGCACAGGATCTCAGAAAGCATTGAGGTGGGTGAGGATTCCTGAGGCTGTACAGGGAAGCAGTGTGCTTCCAAGTATGGGATAGGCTGAGACTAGCTCCCTTCCAGCAGAAGGCAACGTGCTCTCAGATGCATGGGCAGGAGAGGTGTTGTCAATGATTAAGGAAACTGTCCCAGTTGTTAGCTGGCAGAGTTCTGCAGCTGCACAAAAGATAGAACCCTTCCTAGGGAGCACAAAGAAATGTGTCTTAGGAGGGGGCCCAGAGGAGGGATAGTGGGGAAGGAATAGTGGGGATACAGAAATGTCGTCTCACTAGTCACTTGGGGCAGGATGCCCAGGACACTAGGAGGATGGCTGGGTCAACATATTTCTAGTCTGAATCTCTCTAATTTCAGCTTCCAGCCATAGGCTCTCATTCTGTTTCTGTAAGCTCCATTGAAGAACATTCTGCAATTGGGTAGGTACTTGAGTTCAGTTGTCTTTTAACCTTCCCTTGAATGATCATTTCCCCTGGAGTGCTAGGCCAGTGGTTCTCAACCAAGGGGACACGTACCCCTGGGGGTACACAGAGGTCTTCCAGGGGGCACATCAACTCATCTAGATATTTGCCCAGTTTTACAACAGGCTACATGAAAAACACTAGCAAAGTTAGTACAAACTAAAATTTCATACTGATAATGTCTTGTCTCTGCTGCTCTATAGACTGTACACTGAAATGTAAGTACAATATTTATATTCCAACTGATTTATTGTATATGGTAAAAATGAAAAAGGAAGCATTTTTTCAGTATTAATGTTTTGTGATGCTTTTGTATTTTTATTTCTGATTTTGTAAGCAGGTAGTTTTTAAGTGGGGTGAGACTTGTGGGTGTGCAAGATAAATCAGACTCCTGAAAGTCTGAAAAGGTTGAGAACCACTGTGCAAGGCGACTCCAGCACTGTACTCAAATGGTCTTACATGGAACAATGGATGAATTTAGCCTTGTCTTCCATGCTGTCCTGATGCATGTCCTCCTGGAACTCATCCATAAAGCCACTTGACTTTCCTTCAAATCCTTCCTCCAAGCCCCACCGACAAGGAATTAGCCCTGGCCAAGTAGAGGTCCCAAACGGAAGAGCTGAAACATACTTGACTCTCTATTTTATCCCTCTCACTCCACCCTTGGTCTTTTCCACAGAATGTAAACTCTTTGGGGCAGGGACCCTCGTCTCTATACGTGCAGGCACTGCTAAGCACAGCAAGGGTGCTAACAAAGTGCAAATCACACACCACACAGCAACACTGAACCACTTTTCCAGGGTTTTTGTCCTTTGCTGCCAGTCCAGTGGGTCTGTGGCCACTTCATCCCATTGTGATCTCCAGCTTGTTCCATGCTAAGAGGGAATCCTGCCCCAACTACCTGCGCTTCGTGTTGGGAGCCATCCAGCTGCCTGTGCTGTACATGCAATTTGGTACCCTAAACCCGAAGCCCCAGTGGACATATAAGAAAGGGGGCTGAATGCGGCAGACCCGCTAGCCAAAACCCAGCATTGGGGTGAAAAACTATGGCCAAAGCTTTCAAAGCATCTAACGTCCAGTATCTAAAGCCAGATCAAGGCACCTTGAGAAGCAGCTTGATTATTTAGAGACACTGGACTCTTGCTGATTTCAGCAACTCTGAAAAATCAGCCCACTTGTTTAGGTGCCTAAATAGGGATGTAGGTAGCAAACTTGAAAGCACCCAAATGGGAACAGATTGGTCCGAATACCCATCCCTTGGTCAAATTCTAATGAACGGCCAATGACCTTCAAAATGCTGGACCTCCCTGGCTTCAGTTGGGGCTGATGGAGATGCTCAGCAGCCCCTTTGCAATTTGGGTGCTGTGATTGCAGCTGTGGAAGATTCCCAAGACATGATCTTGGCTGAGCCAATGCTTCATAGGGGCCAGGCCTTGGTTTTTCTTTATCTTATTAAAGGTAACTAAAAAATTATTTAATTTAAAATTAATTAGGTCCATTAGGTCCATCAATGGCTATTAGGATGGACAGGGATGGTATCCCTAACCTGTTTGCCAGAAGCTGGGAATGGGTGACAGGGGATGGATCACTTGGTGATTACCTGTTCTGTTTATTCCCTCTGGGGCACCTGGCATTGGTCACTGTCCAAAGACAGGATACTGGGCTAGGTGGACCTTTGGTCTTGGCCGTTCTTATGTTATAAATTAAGTGGGGAACTCAATGAAAATGAGACACTGCATCTAGCTCAAAGGTGCTAAACTTGATCATGCCAGTACATGTGTGATCAGAATCAGGTCCAATATTTTAATCTCTGCTGAAAGTCAAAGCTAACGTCACTCATTTCTGGGCTGTTGAACACTCATCAGGCTTGTTTGACGAGCATACAACGGAGCAGATTTGTCAGGCACCACCGCTTTGAGACAGCCATTACTGAATGTAATGAAGCCTGACATCTGTGTGTTTGCTTAGGAGGCCTTATATTTCCTTCTATAGAAATTCCAATCTGTTTGGGATCTGAACAAATAACATTTATGGGTCAGCAAAGATCAGTATGAACAATTTCACTGCGATTATCGCAGTTTACAGACTTGTCGTAACTGTAAAGGGAAGGGAACAGTCCTCCTGTGTACAATATTATAAAATCACTCTTGGCCAGAGACACCAAAATCCTTTTACCTGTAAAGGGTTAAAAAGCTCAGGTAAACTGGCTGATACCTGACCCAAAGGACCAATAAGGGGACAAGATACTTTCAAATCTCAAAGGGGGGAAGGCTTTTGTTTGTGCTCTTTGTTTTGGGGTTGTTCGCTCTTGGGACTAAGAGGGACCAGATATCAATCCAGGCTCTCCAAATCTTTCTGAACCAGTCTGTCATGTTTCAAACTTGTAAGTAACAGCCAAGCAAGGTGTGTTAGTTTTATCTTTGTTTTCTCAACTTTTAAATGCTCCTTTTTGCTAGGAGGATTTACCTCTGTTTGCTGTAACTTTGAACCTAAGGCTAGAGGGGGTTCCTCTGGGCTCTATGAATCTGATTACCCTGTAAAGGTATTTTCCATCCTGATTTTGCAGAGATGATTTTTACCTTTCTTTCTTTAATTAAAAGCCTTCTTTTAAAGAACCTGATTGATTTTTCCTTGTTTTAAGATACAAGGGGATTGGATCAGGACTCACCAGGAATTGGTGGGGGAAAGGAGAAGGGATGGTTAAATTCTTCTTGTGTTAAGATCCAAGGGGTTGGATTGGTGTTCACCAGGAACTTGGTGAAGAAGTCTCTCAAGACTATCCAGAGAAGGGAGTTAGTACCTGGGAGTAGTGGCAGCAAAACGAGATCTAAGTTGGTAATTCAGTTTAGGGGTTCACATGCAGGTCCTCATATCTGTACTCTAAAGTCCAGAGTGGGGAAGGAACCTTGACAAGATGGAAGATGGAACGTCAGTATTTAGATGCTGTGATAGACCCAGGCCAGTTGGGAACAGCAGAGTAGTAGAAGGGAGATCTACTGGGCCCTGGATAAGCAGTTTTCTGTTCCCTGAGTGACCAGAGCAGGGTCTGCTCCAGGCTAATGAGAACGCCTGGCTCCAATAAACCTGCTAAGAATCAGATGAGGCTGTTAGCACTTGACTTTAATTAAGGCCCCTCTGATACTATAAAAGGGCTCACTCGGACAGCTGCAGTACACATGGCCCTGAGCTGGAACCTGGAGTAGAGGGCAGGCCTGGGTTCCTCCCAACTCCTGATCAAACACAGGAGGAATTGACCTGGACTGGGCTGTTTCCTGATCCAGAGCGTAAATCTGTAAGGCAAGCAAATCTGCCAATAAGCGCAAGGGAGAAGAGGAATTTTGTCACAATGCGTCTGAGGGAGACATAGGGAAGATGCTCCATGCACAGCCTGCGTGGAAGGGGTTGTAATAAGCCAGCAAACAGTAGTCTGGGAGCTTTACACTTTCCATAGCAACTTTAAACAAAATTACAGGAGCAGAGCCAGAAAAAGCAACTAATTTGCATCAAATGAACCAAACTGCAAGAACTATTGTCTTCAAAGTGCTTTTGACTCTGAAAAGAGAGACTGTCTAAATTTCATCAAGGGGGCCCATGTCCATCATCTCTCTGAGACGCCATAGTAAATGTGCTCATTTTGCAAGCAAGCAGAGGTTTTCTTCTACTCACCCTGCAAACTAATGCCAGGATCAAAAGGCTTTTGTCCTCATGCATTATTGCCTGTAATAACTGTTCTGGGGGTCAATTTAAATGATGTGCACTTAGTTGGCACAGTAGTAACTGATTAAGATTATGAGCAAACAGAACATAAGAACGGCCATACTGAGTCAGACCAACGATCCATCTAGCCCAGTATCCCGTCTTCTGACAGGGGCCAATACCAGGTGCTTTAGAGGGAATGAACAGAACAGGTAATCATCAAGTGATCCATCCCATATCACCCATTTCCAGGGCCGCCCAGAGGGGCGGGCAAGTGGGGCAATTTGCCCCGGGCCCCGCAGGGGGGCCCATGAGAATATAGTATTGCAACTTTTTTTTATGGAGGGGACCCCTGAAATTGCTTTGCCCCAGGCCCTGTGAATCCTCTGGGCAACCCTGGATGGGAGGAAAGTCTATGGATACTGGGACACGGGCGCTGAGGTGACGCTGGCCCAGTCTGAGGTAGTAGCTCCAGATCAGGTGATGCCCAACACCTATCTGACTCTGACAGGGGTGGGTGGGACCTCATTCAAGGTGCCCGTGGCCTGTGACACTTGAAATGGGGGGACAAGGAGGGCCCCAAAGAAGTGGGGGTGCACCACCATTTACCCACTGAGGTGTTAATGGGGAGGGGGCATGGAGAACTGGCCAAGCAACCCCCATGGT
The DNA here is from genome assembly GCF_003597395.2 of Chelonoidis abingdonii. NCBI lineage: Eukaryota > Metazoa > Chordata > Testudines > Testudinidae > Chelonoidis > Chelonoidis abingdonii. Next base: position 26,330,656 of record NC_133779.1, on the reverse strand, counting down.
GCCCTGGTCGTGACCCACAGCCCGAGCCTGCAAGGGACACTGTGCCCTGACCTCGGGGAGCAGGATCCTACTCTGATGGGGAGGGAACACCCAGAGACCACAGCTCAAGGAGGCTGTGACTTCAGAGCCAGTCGGTGAGAGAGAGCAGGTCTCCATCCCTGTCCCAGTGGCTGAGTTCCAGGCTGAATTGCAGAAAGATCCCTCCTTGCGGAAGATAAAGGACCTGGCTGACCTCAGCGTGGTACAGACCATGGGGGAAGGTTGCTGGAAAAGGTTCCTGTGGGAGCAGGGGTTCCTGTACCAAAAACGGGCTTCCCCAGGGGAAATGGAGTCAGCGGGAATCAGGAGGCAGCTGGTGGTACCCCGGAAGTATCGCTGCCAGCTGCTGTGCCGGGCCCTATGAGGCTGCTATGGAACTTTTACTGGCCTAGGGTCTTTACTAATGTCTGACAGTACTGCCGATCCTATGACCCCTGCCAGAGGGTGAGGAAGGCCTGGGACAAGAGGAAAATGGCTTTAGGACCCTTGCCCAGCACATAGGAACCTTTCCAGAGAGTGATCAAGGTCAAAAAGGGGGCTCTTAACTAAGAGAACCTGAATCTCAGCCCTCCAGACTGGACCACTGGGAAAAGACCCCATCCCAGTTTGAACCCCAGGAGTATTGGGAGGTGGGGGGAAAGCACACAGTCTGCATAAGCCTTCCCACCTGCAGACTACGAGTGCCCTCGAGCACACCCAACTTAAAGGGGAGCGTGAAACTGGAAGGACCCAGTGTAATTCTCCCCCAGGAAGGGGGAGGGATGCTGGGGCATCCATGGGAATGTAGGTAGGTTCGAACTTCCCCAGGTCACTGGCTGAAGTGACCCTGCTCACTTTGGTCTCAAAGTGGGGAGAGATGTGATGAAGTGGGAACGTTCTTGCTGTTATGTGAATGCTGAGTGGGGAGTATTGACCTGGGAAGGTTGCAGGGGAGTTGGGCTGGGACGGCCTGCATTGGGGAAGGGAGCATACCTGAGCATGTAACCTAAGAACCAGGAGGGGGGTTGGAGGCCAGGTGACACCTCTACCTGGGAAAACTGGACAAAGGCTAGAGGAGGGGCTGAGAGGAGGCTGAGTGAAAGGCTGGAGGGAGTTTCAGTTTGGAGCTGGCTGGGAAATGGAGAGAGGTGCCTCGATGGGGCTTGGGCTCCCCAACGGGGCTGTGGCCTCCCTGGGGGCCCAGATGGACCTACCTAAAGGGGGTCCTGTTGTCTATACTGGCAAGACCTGTTTTGGACTATGTTCCTGTCATCTAAATAAACCTCTGTTTTACTGGCTGGCTGAGAGTCACGTCTGACTGCAAAGCGAAGTGGGGGTGCAGGACCCTGTGGCTTCCCCAGGACCCCACCAGGGCGGACTCGCTGTGGGAAGCGCACGGAGGGGCATATGCTGAATGCTCCAAGGTCAAACCCAGGAGGTGAAGCCGTGTGAGCTTCTTGCCCTGAAGACAGTCTGCTCCAAGGGAGAGGAGGCTCCCCAAAGTCCTGACTAGTTTTGTGGGGAGCAGTTCCAGAGCATCGCCCGGGGACTCCATAATGGTTTACAATGTAAATGTTTGATGTAACTACACCACGGGGCTCTGGTGATGTGATAAGTGAGATCAGCATCTGACAAGCATTTCTAAACACCAAATACATTCACATCAACTTCACATCTGTTCTAACAGTGGGAACACAGTGGTGAGCCAGCCTGGTTCCCGGCTCTGCATTTGTCAGTGTTCAGTGAGGCCTGGGGCCTTGGCCTGGCTCCTGGTCTGCCAGCATCACAGGGCCTTGCTGCTTCCTCAGCCTCTCACACCGAGTCCCTCCTTGCGGAGGTCCATGGCACTGTGGCCACAGGTGCTGACTTCTGCTGGTGATGGTGGGTGCTGCCCCCCTCTGTGCCTGGCCCTGCCATGACTCCACCTCTGTCCCACCCTCTCCCACCCATGCCCTGCCCCCATTTGAACCCCTTCCCCAAAGTCCCCACCTTAACTCTGCCCCTCCCTGCCCCTATTCTGACCCCTTCCCCAAATCCCCTGCCAACCTCCACCTCCTCCCTTGAGTACGCTGTGTGACCACTCCTCCCCCTCCCTCCTGGAGCTTGTTACGCTGGCAAGCACTGGGAGGTAGGCAGAGAAGCAGGGACGCGGCATGCTCGGGAAAAAGGCAGAGGTGGAGGTGAGGTAGGTTGGGGGGAAAGGTTGGCTGCCGGTGGATGCAGAGCATCCACTAATTTTTCCCCGTGGGTGCTCCAGCCCCGGAGCACCCAGAGTCAGTGCCTATGACTGTGGTGGACTGGAGTCCCATTCCTCCAGTCCCCCTTTGTCCTTTCCCCATGTGGTGTGAGAGTCTTCCCTGCGGCTCCTAGCAAATGGATCCAGAGGCTGCTGCCCCCAAGTGCCCTGCCCCGAGCACCCCATCCCTTCCCTCTGCACCTTGTTAGCCCATTACAGCACCCTCGCCAGGGGTTCCCTGTGCATGCCCCCTCCCCCCCAGGGCTGCAGGCCTATTGGGAAGGTGGGATGGCAGCCCCCCCCTTCCCTCCCCCCTGGGTGCTAGTACTCCAGCCTAGGAAACATTAAACCCCTGCACAGCTGGAACGGGGAAGGGGTTGGTTGCCATGGAGCTGGGCTGTGGCTCTGCTGAGGTTAGTGGGGTGCTCCAGAGAGTTCAGGCTCAGCCGGAGCTGCAGCCTGTCCCCCAGGTCTCCTGGCAGCCTATCTGTGGGTGCGCACCTTGGGGGCAGGCCTGCCCCTCACCCTGGTGCTGGGGCTGACATTCCTCTCTATCCTCCGCCCCACCCCCCAACAGGACTTCAGCCTTTACTTCGTGCTGTGGGGCTGCCTACACGTCTACCAGTGCATGACCAACAAGGTGGAGGATGTGGGCCTCTTCCTGACGCAGCCCGGCGAGGTGGTGGGCCAGCTGGCTGTACTGACAGGGGAGTCCCTCATCTTCATCATCAAGGCCAACTGTGACGGCACCTTCCTCAAGATCTCCAAGTCGGACTTCTACGTGTTGGTGTCCCCCTTCCTCTCATCGTGGGCAGGCTCTGCCCACCTCCCACCCCACTTCCACCTAGACTGGTGGCCCCGCCCCAGGCCAGATTGGGGCCGTGTACCATTCCCCACCCCCATAAACCAGCCAGTTGGGCAGATGTCTCTGCTGGAGCGTTTTAATTCTGTGTCCCCAAGCCGCCACCCGCCCACCTGTCAGCCGCACAGCAACTATCCAAATGGCCTGGCCTGCCCCCTGCCCTAACAGCCAAGAAGCCTGGTGGTCCCGGCCCCTCTCCCGTCCCTTCCCCAAGAACCGACACTGCAGCCAGGAGTAGGGGGGAAGGTGCCTTGTTGAGAAAAGCAGGTGGAGCTAGGGGCAGCAAGCTGTGGGGGGCAGAGTCTCTGGGAGGAGGGGGCTGCTTCTAGGTCTCCTCGGGGGCCAGCTGGTTGAGGGTTTGGACGTCATCCAGGAAATGCTTGGGGGTCAGGATGTGACTGGAACCTGGGGGGAGAGAGAGGTGGTTGGCAGCGGTGGGCACAATGGGGCAGGCATCAGGCTGGCATCACCATCTCCCCCATCCTTGCAGTTGGACCCTGCTCTAGTGCGGGGGGGAGGGGCTGTCTCCTGTCCCCCCACGGCCTGGCGCTGCACCCCTCGTACCGCTGTTACCCTGCACGGCCAGGCAAGAATCCATGTGCTGACAGCGTTCCTCACCCTTGGGTCTCAGAGGGGTGTGTACAGGGGGTGAGCCATATCCCTATGGGTGTTACTGGGGTTGTTTGACTGGGCCCCCACACATGGTCTCTGGGCAAGGAGAGCCCTGGGGAGCCAGGGGCCAGGAGATCAGGTGGCTAGATACAGGCCATGTGGGGCTGCAGGCAGGTGGGGCAAGCACATCTGTTCCCAGGCCCCCTTGGGTGCGGGAAGACAGACAGTGGCTCGGGCGCCCTGTGGGTGCTGGGCAGGCAGTTCTAGGGTCTCCCCCTCCCAGGGGTTCTGACTGTTCCTGACCTGGGCATTCCAGCCGCCCTCCCCCCAGGACTGGCCCCACTCACCGATCACCACCTCCCACTTGCCCTCGCTGGCCTGGGTCACTTCGTAGGCGCAGCGCATCTCAGACACGGACACCCCACCCAGCACGTAGATGATGAGGCGTGGGCCTGTCCAGTATTCAGCCGCTGGCTTGCTCTTGTGCCAATGCCCAAAGCAGGCGCTGGGGGGAGAAAGGGGCAGTGTGGATACCAGGGGCTCGCTGAGGGAATGCCAGGCGGAGGGGTAGGCACTGCCCGAAGCAGGCACTGGGGGAGAGAGGGGCAGTGTGGATACCAGGGGCTCGCTGAGGGAAATGCCAGGCGGGGGTGAGGCACTGGCTCCGAAGCAGGCCTGGGGGAGAAGAGGGGCAGTGTGGATCAGCTCGCGAGCCAAGGGAGGGGGCACTGCTCGAGCGGATGGGAGGGTATGACGGGCTCGGCACAATCAGATGAAGGGCAGGGCCTTGGAGGAGGCTGGGGGGGCAGGCCCTGCCAAGCAGTGGGACAGGAGCCCCAAAGCAGGCAAGATGGGAGTAAGGGAGGGTGGCATCTGCCTGGGCTGGGTGCTTCTACAGCCCAGCCAGTCCCTTCCTCCACCCTGGGCCCCCTGGGGGGTGGGTGCTGAGGGACTGCTGGGGGGCGGGAGACATGCTAGAGGGGTTCAGGGCCATCTCATTGGCAACCCCTCCCTGTAAAGAGGGCAGGGTCTGGCCACGCACTCCCAGACAACACAGGCTCCTACAACCCTGGGCTGGGGGGGAGGGGATGTCAGGGCTCTGCCCCCTCAGCCCAGCCAGGCTCAGCCCTACTGACAGCGGCCCTGGGAGCTGTGAAGGGACAGGTCTGAGACAAGGGCACAGCTCCCTGTCCCAGTCTGTCCTCAATGATGGTCCGTGGGGGGAGGGCAGGGGGGAGGACAAGGTCAGCGAGGACCAAGCAGAGGAACCTTGGACCTGGTGGCCAAGCCAGACCCCATTGGGGAAGGGCTGGGACAGCTCCTCACATATGAATGATTGAACATCCTGGGGGGAAACAGCCTGGGGCCCCCTTTCCTGGAGTCGCGCATGGGGAGCCAGCAAAGAGCACACTGACTCCTCCAGTGATGCCCCCATCTCCCCACATCCCCCTCAGCTGCCTCAGTGCCCTGCTGTGAACTCCCACCACTCTCCTCCATCATTTATGAGGGAGGGCAGAGACCTCTGCAGCTGGATCCAGGGCCCCAACTTGTGGGGGGAAGGCTGCCTCAGTGCCCTTTCCCTGCTGCAGCAGGATCCAGCCCTGCCTCTTGCACCCATGGGGTGTGTCCAGCCACACAGGGGACCCCAGGCTATGATAACAGCTGAATGCCACATAATAGGGGCTTTACATAAATCGCTGTGTTTGACTTGTACAGGGAAGCTTAAGGCCTGAGGAGCTGTGGGGACAGGCTGGCGGGGGTGGGCGCCCCTGAATTGGATTAGGTATGGGATTGAGGCACCACAACGCCTGCCTCAAATCCCACAGGAGGAAACGTCATAGCGCTTGAGTATGGCCTAGGAGCCCTCCTGCCTGTGATCTACCAAGGGACAGAAGTTTGGGCCAGGAGTTAATCCTTGGCCTGGAGGAGCCCCAACCAGTGCTGAAGGCAACTAAATGTGCTCCCCTCACCCCCCGAGGAATGCCCCACAGGCAGGGATGAGAGCTTCAGGCCCCAGCCAAGCGTTGGGGGAAGGAGTCGACCATGCAACCCTCTCACAAGCTAAGCAGGTTAGGGCCCAGGCAGTGCTTAGATAGGAGACCTCTAAGGAAAAGCCACTGGGTAACTGGGGGTGCTAGTGAGCCAGCAAGGGTGCTGCTGGACCCTAGTGCCACTAGGGGGCATTGTACTGCAGGGGAGGGGGGTGCTTTGTCAGGGGGCGTCTCCCCTGGCTGTCAGTGTCTGGCCCCAGTGCGGCACTAGGGGGCGCCGTAACTGCAGGAGGGGGCTTTGCAGGGGCGCTCTTCCCCTGGCAGTCAGTGCTGGCCCAATGCAGCACTAGGGGGCACTGTACCTGCAGGGAGAGGGGGGGAATTTGCAGGGGGCGCTCTCCCCCCTGGCAGTCAAGTGCTGGCCCCCAGTGCGGCACTAGGGGCGCTGGTACTGCAGGGAGGCAGGCAGAGGGCTGAGCAGGGGGCGCTCTCCTCTGGCAGTCAGTGCTGGCCCCAGTGCGCGGTGCTAGGGGGTGCGTACTGCGGGGGGGGCTTTGTCCAGGGGGCGCTCTCCCTGGCAGTCAGTGCTGGACCAGTGCGGACTAGGGGGCGCTGTACTGCAGGGAGCCAGGCAGAGGGCTGAACAGGGGCGCTCTCCCTGCGCAGTCAGATGCTGGCACCCAGTGCGGTGCTAGGGGGCGGCTGTACTGCGGGGGGGGGGGCTTTGCAGGGGCGCTCTCCCCTGGCAGTCAGTGCTGGCCCCAGTGCGGTGCTAGGGGGCGCTGTACTAGCGGGGGGGGCTTTGCAGGGGGCGCTCTCCCTGGCAGTCAGTGACTGTGATGGAGTTAGGGGCTGTCTGTGTGGGGAACGGGAAAGCAGGGAGACTTTAGGTGATGACAGGTGCTCAGGCTGTAACCCACCCGGCAGGGGGGAGGAGGGGCACCTGGCGGAGGGGAAGAGACAATGAGTCCCGGCGATGGGAGGAAAGAGCAGGAACGTTTGGGTTGGGCTGTGGCGGAATTCAGGGTATCCTTATTCTGGGATCAAGCACCCTGAATCCCCCAGAAGGACTCAGTGGAGGGTCCTGACTGTGCCTGCAACTCTGCCTGTAACCTGCATTTCCTGTTGTCCATAACCCTTCTGTTTTAACTGGCTGGATAAAAGTCATGTGGGGTCCCAGGAAGAGGGGTGGCAGGTGGAACCCCGAGACTCCGTAACATGACCAGCTTACTGTGGGCTGGCAGGAGTTGTACTCAGATTGAATGTCCAAACAGCTGCTCTCAATGGAGGTATAGACCAAGGACTGCCGATCCACTAAGCCCAGTTGATCTCGAGAAAACTTTTTTGATCGCAACACCACCTACATCAGTAAAAAAATTTGAGCACTGCACCCCGCTCTGCGCTAGCTCCACCCATTTTTGCCAAAGCAAAAAAAAAAAAAAAAGCCATGGGAATCACCCAAAGCGCTCCTCCTGCTGGCACCCCCCAAGGATCTCTTGCGCTCCCATCTGTTGGAGCCACTGCACTAGCCGTCTTTACCTGTATCCCTTACATCCTCACCACAGCAGGACAGCTTCACAAGGGCTAGCCGGTGGCAGGGGGGTCTTGCAGGGAAGGGCAAGCGCGAGGTGGGGACTCGGGTATAGGGGGCAAGCGTGAGGGGGCAGGTCCTTTAGGAGAGGGGTAGCAATGGGTGGGTTCGGTCTCAGAAGGGGCCATGTGGGGCGGGGTCTCAGAATGGGCAGCATGGAGGGGTGGGGCTGGGGGAAGGGTTGTCTCATCAATTGACATTCCTGGGGGGTCACGAGCGATGGTACACGACAGCAGCAGAGCATATTGCATCACAGTCGGGTGGAGGGGTGGGGCGCTTGTATGGTGACCAGACAGCAAGTATGAAAAATCAGGACAAAGTGTGGGGAGTAATAGGTTCCCATATAAGAAAAAGGTCCTGAATATCGGGACTGTCCCTATAAAATCGGGACATCTGGTCACCCTTGGCGCCAGGAGCTGGTGGGGATGCTGGTGCAGCTCGACCTGCAGGACAGGAAGCAGTGCAGTGGGGCGAATGGGTGCCGGACAGCCACTGGCTGCTGGCTGGCGGCCCCGAGCGCGCTGCGCCCCCCGGGCTGCATGAACCGGAAACCGCGGGCCAGGCACTGCTGGGGAGTAGAGACTGACCTGGTTGTATCTGCAGCAGATCCACTATCTGCAGAAATGGTGCGTGGATATGCAGGGCTCTACACATGGCTGACCCCAAACCAACCCCTCCCCCTTGGGCCCAGCCTGCCAGGTGTGACCCCCACCCCAAAGCCAGGAAGCAGATGGCTGGGTACTTCCATGATGTCCTTGAGCCTGGGGGTCCAGCGGGAGAGTGGATATGTGGACTCCAGCCGCACCTTCCTCTCGGGTTGCAGCTGCTTGCTCTGAGGGAAGAAGGGAGAGGGGGTGAGAGGCAGCAGGGAGAGGGGTGTGGGATGGGAATGGGTGCCAGGGCCGGCTCTAACAATTTCGCCGCCCCAAGCACAGCAGCACGCCACAGGGGGCGCTCTGCCTCTCGCCGGTCCCGCGGCTCCGGTGGACCTGCCCCAGGCGTTTCTGTGGAAGGTCCAATGGTCCCGCGGCTCCGGTGGACCTGCCACAGGTGTGTCTGCAGCAGGTCCACCGGAGCCGCCTGCCGCCCTCCTAGCAACCGACAGAGCGCCCCCCGTGGCATGCCGCCCAAGCATGCGCTTGGTGCGCGTGGCCTGGAGCCGGCCCTGATGGGGGCAGACAGGGAGAGCGCGGCCTACCTGAGTCACTCCAGCTGGGCTGGCAGGGGAGAGGCAGAGAAAAGAACAGAATGGATCACTGAGCGAGAGAGAGAGGAGGGGAGAGAGACTGATGGGAGGACAGAGCCGCTTCCCCCAATTCGCCGCATGGCCACCCCATGCAGTGGTCTCCAGCTCCAGCTCCCTGGCGATCTGAGGTCCTGACCCCCAGGGTCCTCTGCAGGTGCAGAAGAGGTCACCCCAGATGGGGAGTGACTCAGGAGTCACCCTCATATGGGGAGGGCATCACCCCACTGTACAGGTACAGAGGCCACCTCTGTGCTGGGAGTAGGTCATTGCCATAGGGGGGCACCCCCAGGATGGCCTGGGCTCCCCTGTGCAGCACAGATCTGCCCCCTGGCATGGGTACAGCTACCGGCCCCTGGCCTCAGTCCCTTACCCCAGGTGTGAGGGAGGTGCCCAGGAGCCCCATGCTGCGGATGATGTTGCCCTGCTGCTGGATGCTGGCATCCTGGATCAGTTTGCGGAGGGTCTCCATGCTCACATCTGCATGGGGAGAGACAGGTCAGCGCTAGCACCCCTGGGACGCACCCACAGCCCAGGCACATTCAGTCCATGGCCGCAGGAGTCCTAATTCCACGATCAAATCGAGATCCTGCTCTTCCTACCCAACTCAGAGCTGGGGGTAGAACCCAGGAGTCCTGCTCCCAGCCCCCCTCTAGCCCACTAGACCCCACTCCTCTCAGAGCTGGAGGTAGAACCCAGGAGTCCTGGCTCCCACCACCATCTGCTCTAGCCCACTGGACCCCACACAGTTAATGATTGAATTCAGGTTCTTGCTGCTCCTCCCTCCCCAGGTTCTCTCGGGCGCTGGGGGCAGGGGTCTCTCTAGCTCCCCCCGGCAGTGCAGTGGGAGCCCCCCTCCCCCTGATCTGGGCTCCCCCTCCTGCGGCCAGCCAGGTGCAGTGTCAGAGCCGAGGCCTGGCTCTTTAAGGCTGTGAGGCCTTGAGCTGGAGGGAAGGCAGCTCACCCAAAACCATTTACTGCTGCTTAGTGCAGAGGGGGAGGCCTGGCAACTCCACACGCCCCCTGGCCAGGAAACTGGGCAGCCAGAGGAGCCACATGAGGGCACCTGGCCTGGGCAATGGGTGCGGGGGCACTGCCTGAGCAGGGTTACAGAAAGGGCCCCGGAGCAGGGCCCTGCCCCACCGAGCCAGCATGGGGCAGGAACCAATGGGGGAAGAGGGACTGTGCCAGTGCTCAGGGTCGGAGGTTCCCAGGACCCTGTGAGCTGGAAGGGCTGGATGCAGCAGAAGCAGGAAGCTGGTCCAGGGAGGACAAAGGGTGGGCAGGGAATGGTCGCGGGGGCTCAGAGGCAGAACAGTTGTGTTGAACAGCTGCAGGAGGAGGGATGTCCCCCCTCCTGCGAGAATGGCTGGGGGGCTGCTCCAGGTTTGTGTTCTGCATCCCCGCCCTGCAGAGAACGGGCGGGGGCCGCTCGGGTTGTGTGTCTCCATTTCCCTCCCTGCAGAGAACGCCCAGGGGGCTTTGTCCGGGTGTGTTGTCTCCATTTCCCCGGCCTGCAGAGAACGGCCCGGGGGGCTGCTCGGGTGGTTGTCTCCTTTCCCCTCCCTGCAGGAACGGGCGGGGGCTGCTCCGGGTGTGTTGTTCCCTTTCCCTCCCGTAGAGAACGGCGGGGGCGCTATGGGTGTGTGTTCATTCCCCTCCCTGCGGAATGGGCGGGGGGGCCGCTTCCGGGTTGTGTGTTCATTTCCCTCCTGCAGAGAATGGGCCAGGGGGCTGCTCAAGGTGTGTGATCTCCATTTCCCTCCCTGCAGGAATGGGCCGGGGCTGCTCCAGGATGGTGTGTTCCATTTCCCGCCCTGCATAGAACGGTAGGGGCCGCTCGGGTGTGTGTTCTCAATTTCCCTCCCTGAAGAGAAAGGGTGGGGGGCTGTCCGGGTGTGTGTCTCCATTTCCGCTCCCTGCGAACGGCTGGTGGGCTGCTCCGGGTGTGTGTCTCCATTTCCCTCCTGGCAGAGAAGCTGGGGGGGGCTGCTCCGGGTGTGTGTCTCATTTCCCTCCCTGCAGAGAGGGCTGGGGGGGCTGCTCCGGGTGTGTGTCTCATTTCGGCTCCTGCGAGAACGCCGGTGGGGCTGCTCGGGTGTGTGTCTCCATTTCCCCTCCCTGCAGAGAGGGGCTGGGGGGGCTGCTTCCGGGTGTGTGTCTCCATTCCCCTCCTGCAGAGAAGGGGCTGGGGGGCTGTTCCGGGTGTGTGTCTCCATTTCCGCTCCCTGCAGAGAACGGGCCGGGTGGGGCTGCTCCGAGGTGTGTGTCTCCATTTCCCCCCGTGAGAGAAGGGGTGGGGGGTGCTCCGGTTGTGTCTCCATTTCCCTACCCTGCCGAGAACGGAGCAGGGGGCTGGCTCCTCGGGTGTGCTGTCTCCATCCCGCCTCCTGCAGAGGGACCGGGCCGGGGCCGTCCAGGGTGTGTCTCCACTTCCCTCCCTGCGAGAGAACGGCTGGGGGGAGCGTGGAGGGTGGACACTGCTGGAGGACAGCAGCAGGGAGGCCAAAGGCCGCCACTGTCCAGGCTCCCAGGGCCGGAGCGTGTGGCAGCGGGGAGGCAGGGCCGTTAGAGCCAGGCTGGCACAAGCCCTGGAGCGCTGGCAGGAGGCGCCCTGATGGCTGAGGGGGCGTGCCCGTCTAAGCAGTGCTATCCCCCCCAGCCCCACAGGCCTGGGCCCGCCTCCAGGGGCGCCCCCTGCGCAGCGGCCCCAGTGCTGCCCCTGCAGGCCTTGTTGGCGTTACCTTCATTCAAGATGTGGAAGCAGGATGATGCGGAGCTATGTCATAGGGCCTGACGCTGGGGTTCAGCAGGACGGGGACGATGATTTTCACGGGGTCGTTGATTTCTCCCCGCTTCCCGTCGTCCCCATGGCCCAGGTCCTGGCGGGGATGAAGGGGGAAACACATTAAAGCCAGGTCAGGCCACTCCGCTGCCTCCTGCTCCGAAAACAGGATGGAGATGTGACAGCCCCATGACCCACAGCTTGCTACCCCCTGGTCCCTGCCCTGTTCAGCTCCCACCTGGGGGTGAGCACGGGGCTCCGGGGTAAGCCTGAGTCCCTGTCCCATTCTGCACCCCTGAGTGCTCTATGGGGGGCTGGGCCGGCAGCAGCGAGTCTGTGGGTCTGGACCCGCTTCTCGGGCTAGATCCATGACGCCAGCTCTGCTCCAGCCAGGCTCTTCCACGACCACTGCTTCACGCTGCACAGCTATCTCCACGATCTTTGAAGTGGCACATGCACTGCATCGGCAGGTTATAGGTGCGTGGGTACTGCGGGGGACCAGGCAGGGGTTTACGCTCACTGGCTGGTCCGAGCACCCTTGCACCGCAACCCAAGCGGAGAGGCACCTCGGCCACAGAGAGACAGCCCAACCAGCTGTATAAGACTAGTATCTAGGGACTGTTTTGCCCAGCACTGATGTGCAAGGCCACTCTGGGTGGAGCGGGGCGCTGGAAGGGGCGGATCTCAGGGAGGAGCTGAATCCTCCCGCAAGAGGTGCGGCAGCAAGCGCGGGCGTTACCAAGGGCTGCATTGCTGTGGTTAACAGGGCAGCTCTGCGGCTTGACGGGCAGGCTGCCTGGCCTGGTGCCACACACACTGGGGGGAAATGGCTCTGGCCCGACGGGGACAGGTCAGCCGCTCATCCTCAGGCAGTACAGGGAGGCTTCGATGTGCCCTGCCCCAGAGAGTCCCTATTGTCCGTCATCAGCCCCACAGACACCCTGCCCCCCCATCACCCCACTGAATGCCCTGCCCCCCGCCCACTAACAGCTCCAGCCCCGTTACCTTGCTCAGCTCTTTCTGGTACTGGGGCATCTTCTTCACCATCTGGGACAGGTCCTCGATGTTGGCCTGGAGGGAGGCGGTGGTGGGATCCCGGCCCCTCCCAAGGCATGGAACCCCCTGCAGGGCAGAGACCTCCCCTGGGCCAGGGCGGGTCACTCAGGCCACACGTGGCTGTGGCTTGGGTTAGACCTGCTTTTCCCAGGCCAGCTGGAACGAGACCTGAGCCCCGCAACCCGAGTGTCCCTGATGTGTAAAGTGGCAGCAGGCTGGGGAGATGCCAGCGTTGGCTCCCTGCAGCTTTCCCTGCACGGCCCCGATCCTGCTGTCTGACCCCGCCCCATGGGCCTCTACCCTCCTGCACAGTCGGGAGTTTCACAGCTCTGGCTGGGGGGCAGTGGGCTCCACATACACTTCTTAGCCCTTTACAGGCAAACTCTAGGAGCAATGGGATACCCCTCTCCCTCCACCAAAGCCTCCTGGGGCAGCATAGCAGCCTCCCCTCCCCATCAGTGGCAGTGGGATGGATCCCCCCGTCCCGGACTCCCCAATCGCTCCCCCCCACAGCCCCTGCCGCACCTTGTCCGTGCTCAGCTTCTTGCTCTCCGAGAAGGCGTGCAGCAGCTCCGTCACCTTCCTGCAGCAGCGAGAGGGGTCAGGCCGGAGCCAGGCACTGCCTTCAAGGTAGGGGGTGCCCTGTCCTATGCTACAGGGGAAAGAGCCCCCACCCCATGGGCACCAGAGCCTTAGATGGGGCCGGGGGAGTGTGGGGGGCTCTTCCCAAGTTACCCCAAGGCAGAGCGTTCAGTGCACCTCTGGGAGCTCCTGGCGCCTTGCTGGGTTGGTCTGGGGGCAGTGGCAGGCCCAGCAGGAGGTCAGTGAGAGACTCCCTCAAGGGGGCTGTGAGGTGCATGGGGATATCCTGGGATCGGGGGAAGACAGTGTCCAGCGGGATCCCCGAGAGGAGATGCAGACAGTGGCTCTGGAAGGGAGCGCTCAGGGGTCCTTTGGGGAGAGGGGCTGGGTCCAGGAGATCTCAGCACTCAAAAAGGAGCAGGTCTGAGGGATGGGCCCCAGCGCTGGGTGGGAGGTGGAGGGGGAGTCCTGGCAGTGAGCAGGAGAGGGGTGTGTTGCGGGGGGTGTCCCTGCACTGGGTGGGAAAGGAGTGTATCCAAGGGGGGGTTCCAACACTGGGTGGGTGTGTCAGAGGGGGCCCCAGGGTGGGGAGGGGTGTGTCTGAAGGGGCAGATGGGGGAAGTTCCGGCACTGGAAAATAGGGGGAGGGGTGTGTCAAGGGGGTGGGCTGTCCTGGCACTGGGTGGGAGAGGTGTGTCCAAGAGGAGAGGTCCTGGCAGTGGGTGGGGAGGGGAGGGGTGTTCTGAAGCAGTGGGGTGAGTAGCAGGTCCCAGCACTAGGCATTGGGTGGGGCACGGAGTGGTGTGTCTGGGGGGGTCCCGGCCCTGGGTGGGGCATGGAGGGGCATGTCCAGGGGATGGGGGGAGGCACACAGAGACATATCAGGGGCAGAGCTGAGCGCGCTCACTTGGAGATGTCAGCGATGTGCATGTGGCGTAGCTGCACCCAGAGTTCGCTGTCTTCATCCAGCAGCGCCTCCTTCTCCCGCAAGTCGCTGGTCCCTGTCGTCTCGTACCTGCGGGGGAGGGGAGACAGGGTCAGGCTGCGGCACCCCTCCCCAAGCGTGGGGCTGCAGAGCGGTGCAAGTGCCTGGGTCACATCCCCCCCCGCCCACCTGAGGAGGAGTGCGGGGCGCCCCCTGCTGGCAGCCAGGCCCTACTTGTAGGTGTTGTTCTCAATGCTGAGCAGGTCGCAGGCCATGGCCTGGTAGGTGAGCTCGTGCAGCAGTGGGGACACCAGGTCGAAGCTCCAGTCCACGATCAGCAGCTGAGAGTGGGCTTTGTGGGGGCCCTGGGGCAAAGGAGAGAGAGACCCGTCACCCACTGCTCTGGCGGAGGGGTCCTGGCCTGGCTCACATGGCACAATCCAATGGGCCCTGGTGGCCTGAAACTTCACCACCAGCCCTCTCTGCGGCCCAGCCCCCAACCCCAGGGGGAAGCCAGGAGACATCCCCCAAGCTAGCTGGGATGTGCCTTGGGGTCCCGCCCTGACTGGCAGCGAGAGCTCCCCACCCAGCTGTGCTGCAACGCACCCTGCAGGGACAGGCCACCTGCCTCTTGTGCAAATAGCAATGCCTCCCTCCCCCTAGCACACTCTGTACTCGTGCCTCTCCACCAACAGGAGCATGCCCCTTTCAAGGCAGCCCGCCGACTGCCCCCTGCCCCATATGCTGCGTGGGGGCAGGGGGAACTACACCAGAAGGCCCTGGCTAGTCTATCATTAACCAACACCAGGCCCAGAGACTCTTTGATACAAGGTCCCAGACGGGGACAATGGGACGTTATCGCGATGTCCCACCTTGCATCTGAGCTGGGACCCCATGTGAGGCTCTAGCTCCCCACTCCCAGCCTGGGTAGCCTCCCAGCATCCAGTTGGACAGAGATCACTCAAATTGTCAGCATCTGAGACCCACATCATGGGCGGCCTGGCCCAGCCCCTGCTCCGTGCCTGATCAGCATGTACAGCAGGTGGCGATAGGAAACCAGCCCTGCGCTCCCATGGCAGCCGGCTCTGAAACCAGCTCCAGCAGCCCCAGTGGAACCCAAGCCCACCCAGGAGCACCTCGACGAGGGGCTGCGTCTGCTCTTCTCTGGGTACCACAGACAGTCTGGGGAGGAGAGAGTGGAGATGAACAACCCCTGATGCTTCCCCAACTGTCCCACCTCAGTACATGGCCCAATTTTCAGCCACACATGGAAGCAGAACCTCGGACCAGTCACCACCCACTCTCTGGCAGGTCTCCACAGTCTCTGGGTAAATGGGTTCAGGCTAGGGTGACCAGATATCCCGATTTTATAGGGACAGTCCTGATTTTGGGGTCTTTTTCATATGTAGGCTCCTATTACCCCCCACCCCCTGTCCTGATTTTTCACACTTGTTCTCTGGTCACCCTAGTTGAGGCTGATGGAGAAGGGCCTCTCTTGGAGGAGTATCTGGCCCCGACCACTGTAGCACTATCATTGCTTCATCCTGCCTCCCCCCACACCATGCATGTGGGGCTGGGCAGGGCTGTCACCCCATTGCAGAGGGGGTGGAGGCCCAGAGAGGCTGGGTGATTCACCCAAGGTCACGCAGGGAGTCTGTGGCAGAGGAGGGACATGAACCCAGAGCTGGAGCCATCATTGCTCTCCAGACCTACCCAGCCTGGGTGGGTTGCTATGCCCAGCGTACCGCCCCCCCCGCCCGCCTCACCTCCCGGACTCAGCTCACACCTTTGCCAGTTCAACTCTGCTGGAGGGATCCCCGACTGCACATGGGAACTGGCTTAACCATCGGGTCACCCCACCTTGTCCAGAGCAGAGTGGCGGTTAGTGCACTGCCTGTGCCAGCTACTCCTCAGGGCTGGCAGCTAGAAACATCAAGGCAAGAGGGACTAGTGCAGACAAGCCCCCAGGGCGCCATGACCGCGAGCTGGGTGGCTTTGGAGACCTGACTGCTAGAGGCCATGCTACAAGAGACCCTGGGGTTCTGCACCAGCTGGCAAGGTGGGGGCACACTGGACTGGCCAGCTGGGATTGTGCTGCATGGAGGAGAGGCTTGAGCCAGCACTCCCGGCCCTGCAGTGGGCGTGCTGTCCGGATTCTATTGAAGGGGGCTGGGCAGTCATGACTCCTGGCTCCTATTCCTGCCTCTGCCACCTACTCCTGGCACGCTGCTCCATGCCTCAGTTTCCCCCAGGTAACATGGGGATAGTGCTTACACCTGTGACAGGGAGGCTTGTCAAGAGCCTCAGGAATATCCCTGGGGGGACTCACAGGAGTAAGAGCAGCAGGGTTGCACAGAGCAGGACTTTGACCTCTTCAGCACTGCTCTCAGCTCCTGAGAATAGCACAGATCAGACAGGGGCTGCAGGCTGGAGCCAGCTCTGCTGCAGCAAGTAGCTCCGGTGATTAACAAGCAGGCTGTCAATCCCTTCCCTGTGTAGATGGTTTGGGCAGCCAGGTGTGCACGAAGCCGCTGCTTGCTTCTCAGCCCTCCCAGGCTTCCCACGTGAACAGCTGATTTGTGGGAAGCGGGGGGATGGGGGAGAACCGGGGCGGAGCACAGGTGAGCTGCAGCTGGGGTGGGGCGCTGGAGCACCCACGCAGTCGGTGCCTAAGGTGCCATTTTTGGGTAATGTGCTGAGGGGGAGTGGCTAATCCCCCCAAGCTACGCTCTTGGGTCACTTATACTTACTGGTTGTTAAATTTAGAAGCTCTTTTAGAACCGGTTTTCCTGCACAGGACAACCGGTTCTAAAAGGGCTTCTAATTTTAACTGGTTCCTGCAAACCAGCTCCAGCTCACCACTGTGTCTACATGTAAACCGCTGCAGCTGCGCCGCTTCAGTGATGCCGCCTTTCTCATGCCCCCGAGCGACACAGTTACACCGACCCAATTGCCTCGTGTAGACCAGGCCTCGGTCTGACCTTGGTCAGTTCTCAGGTGAGAACTCTCAGCTTCCCTCACTTATCCCCCAGTTCAAACCTTCCCAACTCTGTGTTCTCGAGCTGGAAGCCCTGCTCCGATTCCCTGCTGGGGGCGTCCAGCCAGGAGCCATTGGAGCCGACACGGTCTTTCTGGCTCCCAGGCTGATCTGGGTTGGATTCTCTTCATTTCACCAAGACAGAGAGGTGACACCCCCCCACACACCATGATTCTTACCTTCCCTGAGAGTCCTTCCCCCCCATGCCCCGCCAGAAAAGCCATGCAACATATAGGGAAACTGAGGCATGCATCGGCTTCATAAAAGATATTACAAACATTCCCAGTTGGTCACAGGTGCACAGTCTCCCAGCAGCTCGGCAAAGGCTGGAAGTAAGAGCAGAAGAAACAGGAGGGAGAGATCTGGGCAGGCCTTGGATTTTACATCACCTTGCTTCTCCTAGGGGGACCGGAGCCTCTGGGTTTCCTGTGCGAGAATCCAGGGCAGGGTGGGTTTGCAGCTCCCCTCTGCTGGGTGTGGGACAGGGATGGCAGAAGCTGGGGGGAGCCCACAGGCCAGGGCTGACTTGTGGCTAAGTCTTAGGAGAGCTGAGTTCTAGTCCTGCTCTGACAGACTCCCTGCATGCCTCAGTTTCCCATCTGTAACACAGGCCACGCTGCCTCCCCTGGGAGGCTGAATTCATTAGTGAGGTTCCGATACCATGGGGATGGGTGTAGGAGCACACACAGACAGGAGTGTCCAGGGGTGGAAGAGGCTCCGTGTGCAAAGCTTAGTTCTGTGATCAAACTGCCTTGTTTATAAACAGAGAGATTGTGCTGGGCACACACTTCCCCAGGTGGTGCCTCGGTTTCCCCATCTGTACAGAGGGGATGAAGACACTGGCTTTTGTAGAGCACTTTGAGATCTGCCCACGGTCAGTGTTAGAGAAAGGCTGGGGCCATTAGTCCCCACACAGGGAATGCTATTGTTCTGCCAACCCCTCAGGATCTCCAAGGGAGTCTAGACCCCGCCAGACAGGTTCGAAATCACTTCTCCTTCCTTCTACTTCTCACGTGCTCCCCTCTCAGCTCTGTCCCATGGCGAGGGCATGACCGGCACAGCTCACTCACGTCTCCCATGCTGGGCTCGTATACCTTGAACGCCTCGAGTTTGGCCAGCACAACGTGTGCCAGGTAAAAGTTATCATCATCACAGTCCCTGCAGCAAAGACAAACCCTGTGGGTCATCTTCCTGTAGGAGATGACAAGGTACCCTTCTCCCTCTGAACACACTCACTTCCTGTAGCGGATGGCCGGGTATCTCCCCTGGCACACTCACTTCCTGAAGCAGATGGCTGGGTACCCCTTGTCACTGTATGGGGGAGACAAGGCCCTGCACCCCCGGCTTCCTGCGACTCACCATGACTCTCAGACAGCTAGTAAAACAGGTTTGTTTAGATGACAGGAACACAGTCCAAGACAGGTCTTTCAGATACAGACAACAGGACCCCCTCAGTCAGGTCCATCTTGGGGGTGCCAGGGAGGCCAGGGCCCCAGCTAAGCTCCCCTCCATTTTCCCAGCCAGCTCCAAATTGAAACTCCCTCCAGCTGTCTCACCCAGCCTCCTCCCGGCTCCTCCCCCAGCCTTTGTCCATTTCCTGGGCAAAGGTGTCACCTGGCTCCAACCCCCCTCCTGGTTCTCATGTTACATGCTCAGGTATCTGGCCTCAAGGAAAGTCTCCCATCCCCAATGCAGACAGTCCCAGCAAAACTCCCCTGCAACCTTCCCAGGTCAATACTCCCCTCTCCCTGCTGCGTCACAGGCACCCACTCAGTTTTCAATGAAAACATTAAGAACATTCCCACTTCGTCACACCCCTTCCCCTGGCACACTCACTTCCGGTAGCAGATGGCTATGTTGGAGGGGGGCAAAGCTCCAAGTAACTGGCAATATGGTGTGAGGTCAGAAGTTTACATTCTCAGGCCTACTATTGCCCTCGGATTGCCCCTCGGGCTAATCAATATGTTCCTTTGAAGTTAGCATGAGTACATGTGATCATTTATCATTTTCTTTTGTTCTTTTGTTTATGGTACAAGATGTAATCGATCGGGGGGGGGG
>NC_133779.1:26302611-26309437 GCF_003597395.2 Chelonoidis abingdonii | reverse complement strand
CTCTGTATGAATGTGTTAAGGGGACCGATCAGGAACCATTTTACTGGACAACAGAGGCAAATAAGGCCTTTACCTTAATAAAAAGAAAACTGATGGAAGCCCCAGCCCTGGGTCTGCCCGATCTTTCTAAGCCCTTTCACAAAAGAAAAGGGGTGGCCCTGGGACTACTTACGCAGTTATTGGGCTCTTGGAAACGTCCAGTGGCTTATTTCTCCAAACAATTGGATCAGGTTGCTAAGGGGTGGCTGGCATGCTTACGGGCAGTCGCAGCTACAGCTCTGGTGTTAGAGGAAGCAGAAAAACTGACTTTGGGGGGGATTGTGCAAGTGTATACTCCGCATATGGTTCACGCCTTACTGGACACAAAGGGGGGGGTCTCTGGCTCACCCAAGCTCGGGTAGCCCGGTATCAGGCTAAGCTTTTAGAGAACCCCAAAGTTACCCTGCAGGCTTGCCCCTCCCTTAACCCGGCCACCCTGCTGCCAGAAACAGAGGGTCAAGAACATGACTGCTTGGAGGTTATAGATGCCCAATACTCCAGCCGTCAGGATTTAAAGGATCAAACTCTCCCTAACGCAGACTATGAGTGGTATATGGACGGCAGTAGCGCTGTTGTAAATGGACTAAGAAGGGCGGGCTATGCTTTTGTGTCTCTCCATGAAACTGTGGAGGTAAAAAACCTGCCCCCCGGGACCTCAGCCCAGCTAGCTGAGTTAGTGGCTTTAACTCGTGCGCTTGAATTGTCAAAAGGAAAAAGAGTTAATATCTTCACGGACTCTAAATATGCTTTTGGTGTTCTGCACGCCCACGCTGGTCTGTGGAAACAAAGGGGGTTACTGACGGCTCAGGGTTCTCCGTTCAAACACGGGCTACAAATTCTTCAGCTTCTGGAAGCCGTACAGCTCCCCTCAGAGGTAGCAGTAATGCACTGCAGGGCTCATCAAAAGGAGAATCACAGTATTAACCAAGGCAACGCTAGGGCAGATAGAGAAGCCAAGCGGGCTGCCACTTTAGAACCGAGACTAGCCGAGAGTGTCCATCTCCATGCCTTGATTCCATCACTAGGGGACCTCCCTACCCCGCAGTATACGAATGACGAGTTAGAGTGGGCTAAATCTCTTGGGCTTCAGGAGGAAAAAGGATGGTTCCGTTCTATGGAAGGAAAGATCCTTCTACCAAGGTGTATGATGCAACCAGTATTACAAAGACTGCACCAGACCTCTCATGCGGGCAGGGAAGCTTTGACCCAGCTCACACAGAAGTACTTCATCACCTCAGGGCTTCGGCCCCTAGCGTCCCAGGTATCTGCGGAGTGCCTTATTTGCCAGAAAAATAATCCTTGACCAGGGGATCCAGTTATACCAGCTACCCTAGAATCCACTCCGGGCCGTGGGCTAGTGTGGCAAATTGACTTCACCGAACTTCCTCGAGCCCAGGGGTATAGATACCTCCTTGTCCTGGTGGATTGTTTCAGTGTGTGGTCTGAAGCTAGAAATTTTTCCTAGATTTGGCCTGCCTCAATGGATGGAGTCTGACCAGGGAACACACTTCACCTCAAAGATTGTCCAGAATGTCTCAGACATCCTCCAGATCGATTGGAAACTTCATACCCCTTGGAGGCCACAGGCCAGTGGAGTGGTAGAGTGCACTCATCAGACACTCAAAAGGCACCTAGCCAAAATATGTCAGGAAGCATCTTTAAAGTGGCCTGATGCCTTACCCTTGGTTTTACTCCGCATTCGGGCCCTTCCTAAGGGTAGAACTGGTTTGAGCCCCTTCGAGATTATGTTTGGAAGGGTATGGCCTATGAATGGTACCCTGATCCTGCTAGGGGAATGGGAGGTTGGCTGTGAATTCTTATCTCAATATATGTGTTCCCTGTCTGCTGTTTTATGTTCCCTTCACAGGTACGTTAGGGACTCTCAGCGACTCCCTTTAGATGCCCCTGTCCATTCCCTGCAGCCTGGTGACTTCGTCCTTGTCCGTACCTGGAAAGACGAACTCCTCCAGGAAAAATGGAAAGGACCCTATCTCGTCTTACTGGTTTCCCACACAGCAGCTAAAGTAGAGGGACACAAGAGCTGGATTCACTACTCCCGACTAAAAGCTGTACCTCCACTGCAGAATCCTGACCCCAAGCAGTGGACTGTTCAGCCTGCCGGAACTGGAACATCGGAGGATTTGGGACTCAAGTTATTATTTAAACGCAAATAACTCTATATAATTCGGCCATGTTTTTAATCCTTGTATAGGTATTTACTGTTTCTGGACAGCTGACCCCTTCGCCCTTTCGCTCCCCGGAAAATAACTGGTGGGCCCTTTTAGCTGTCACAGCCTCTAATTCCTCCCACTTTTGTGTAGGGAGTGGTTACACTTTAGGGTCTGTATTTACTACTTGTTTTATGGGGGTGGCTATGCCCTTGCAAGATAGTCACAACTATACTGAACTTGCTGCTTACAATATCAAGTTGACGGCCCAGCAGCTGTCTGAGTTTGTTTCTATCTCGAATCCTAAGCCCTATACAAACCAGCATCGCCTTCAAATTAGGCTAATGGCAGTGTCCTCAAACATTACTTCCTGTTTTATTATTGTAGGGGCACAAAAAGTTGGTACTAATTTAACCAACCATGAGATGAATTGTTCTCTTTCGCCGACCCCGACTTCACACTTATACCTTCCCAGTGGGTGGTTTTTGCTTTGCAGACTAACCGCATTTACCTACGTCCCAGCTAACAGTTCGGGGGGGGCCTGCTCTTTAGGATGATTAACCATGGGGGTTGTCCCTGGCCATGCTTTAGTTTTAGAAATGCCTGGACCTACCTGAGCCCGGAGGGCTCAGCATGGCCTGCCTCTGGATGAAACATGCGATTCTAAGGTAAATCTGGTGTCTAAATCTCAGGCCATAGCCCTTGCTACTTCATTGGTTGGAGTCCCAGGCCTGGCCTTAGATGCAGAGCTCCAACTTGCTAACGTGGCCTGTGCCCTCGCCAAGTCCATTAACCTAACTTCCACTTTAATCTCTGACTTGGCCTCAGAACTCTCGGGGGTCCGAGAAGGGGTGCTCCAAAATCTCGCGGCTGCAATAGACTACCTCCTCTTAAGGCATAATCATGGCTGTGAGGAATTTAAGGGCCTCTGTTGCTTTAACCTTTCTGATCACAGCCGAAGTATTGAAAATGAGACTAGCTAAGTTGCGTGACATTGTCACTCACATAACGCAAAATAGTGACAATGATTGGGTGGGGTTCTTGGGGCTTTGGTTAATTGGTTTGGGTGGCTTAAAGACATTTTTACCTCCCCTGCTAGTCGTGGTAGCAATTGGTTTGGCTTTTTTTGCTGTGGCCTTCAAATAGAAAATTGCGTTGCTGTAAAAGTTGTCTTTCTGCCCTTGGTCAGCCGCAACAAAAATGTACCCCCTTAGGGGTAGTCTCACTGCCAAGCATCGGGTGGCTCACCCTTCAAACTGTATTCTAAGCAATGAGTATGAGAAAACTCAACAAAAGGCTTTTGAGTATTCTTCAAAGGGGGGACTGTTGGGGGGGGGGGGCAAAGCTCCAAGTAACTGGCAATATGGTGTGGGGTCAGAAGTTTACAGTCTCAGGCCTACTATTGCCCTCGGATTGCCCCTCGGGCTAATCAATATGTTCCATTGAAGCTAGCATGAGTACATGTGATCATGTATCATTTTCTTTTGTTTATGAATATAGGATGTAATCAATCAAAGGGGGGGTCAGTAGTCTGGGTAGAGGTTACAGTTAATTAAAGGATCCGGTAGTTAACGAATCGTAGATGATGAATTGTAGCACCTGTGGAATCTCTGTAAACAAGTAGGCGTATAAAAGACATGGCAAAAGCTAGTGAGATGGGCATGAATTTGAGATTTTATCTCCCTGCACCTTATTTGATTTCAGATAAAGAAACTCGCTTCTCCACTCTGGTGTGGTCATTGGGGATACGCACACCGGCAAACGAACCCCAACTGTTGCCCCCTGCAACAGCTGAATACCCTCCAGGGTTTCACACAATGTGGCAATCTGCTCTGCCATCATCTCCAGCTCCTTGTTCTTTTCCCAGAAGCGGTAGGGGCTGAACCAGTTGTAGAAGGTCTGTGGCCTGTCCAGGGAGTACACCTGGGGGAGAGGGGAGCAGAGATCAGACCTGGAGCCAACTGCTGACAGCCAGCCAGCTGTGCTCATACCGAGCCCCTAAGATGCCTGTTGGACCAAGACCAGCCAGGCAGAGCCATAGGAAGCCCCCAGTGAGGGAGATCCCTTTGACAGAGCCACTCCTGTTGCGGTAGAGGGACAGCAGCCTAGAGATTCATGCACCAGCCTGGATGTAGAGACTCCCTGGTTTCAGGTCCTTACTGAGCTGCAGACTCCCAGGTGCCCTCAGGGGTGTGTCTCTGCCCTGGAGAAGTCAATGTTGGGGGAGGGGCTTGGCCATGCTTCTAGTCTGGTGAAAGCTCCAGTGTAGCCACGGGCAAACCCGGCATCAACGTGCGCCTGCTGCTGTCGCTCTTATTTCACTGGCCGAACAGAACAAGTCATTGGGGCAAATGTGCTTGGACACCAATAAAACAGTATCGACCCATGAAGGGTTTGCTGTTGGAACAGGACAGGTGAGCCAGCAAATCCTCCTGACGGACACTCAGCTTATACCAGCCAAAGCTTCTCTTGGCACAGCTGGCACCGGTACCCCAGATGAAATAAGCTACAGTGGCGAACGGACTGCTTTGCCAGCATAACGGCATTTACCCAGGGGCTCTGCCACCACAGCTGCATCAGTTACAGGGGGGATTTTCTCTCTCATGTCCTCGTAACAAACCCATACCAACAAAGCTTTTGTGTGTAGACCAGGCTCACATTGCTCTGTGCCTCAGTTTCCACATCAATGCATTTGGGATTGACAACACAGCCCTCCCCTCAGGGGCGTGAGGGGGGAAATCCACTGATTACACAAGGAGGGGATGGGGCGGTTGGGCAAAGGGCAGGCGTGTGGAGTATCGGGCTGTCTTGCAGGCCTGGTATAAACCATCGGTAAGAGCTGGTAAAGCCAGGGAGGCAGGGCCCTACTCCTCCATACATCTAAGTCTGCGATTCCACATCTCACAGGGTGTCAGCAGCCGGCTAGTCCCTGCTTCCCTGTGCTGGCAATAAACGCAGGGCCCTAGAAGGGAAAGTTTCCCCCCACCCTCCCCAGCCAAGTTGAACACTATGGGTGGGGTATCATAAGTCACCATCTCCGCCCCGCAGCCCGGCTCCTTCAAAGCCCGGCCACTCCTCACCTGGCTCTCATAGGGCAGGAAGGCCAGGTTGATCTCCTTGAGGGTTCTGATGGCCTTGGTGATCCGTGACTTCCTCAGCTCCTTAACCAGAGGCTCAGGACAGGCTGCAAGGCAAAGGCAGTGGGTGGGGGTGACAGGCACAGGGCTCAGGACCCCCAGCACAGCGCCAGCCCCCACGTACAGGGCCAGGATGGGCACAGCAGGGGCGTAGTGCTGCACACTTGTGGGGAACCTGGGCAAGCCAGTGGGGACACACAGGAGTCAACGATGAGTCCAGCCCCCCATGAACCAGAGTCACGCCGGGTTCTCGTCTTCTGCAGCATCAGCAACAAGGGGAGGGGGCACAATCTCTCCTATGCAGCCCCGTCTCACACCCTGCCCTCAGCCCCTCCACAGGGGGAAGAGACCGGACTGTACAACTCCGGATGATGCACAAGGAGCAACGGGGACTTGGGCTCCCCCTGCCGCTGTAATGGGGAGAAGCAGATGTGACCCTGACACACTGGGTATTCTGGTGATGTCCCATGCCCCCACCCCAGTTGGGACTGATGGAGCAATGCATGCTGGGAATGGTAGCCAGAGGCTGCCTTTCTGGGCGCATGCTGCTGGTGTCTGTGAGCTGTGCTGGCTGGAGGCAGGCCCATGGGGGAAAAGGGGGGGAAGGGATAGGTGGGGACATTTGGTCTGGCCTGCTGGGGCACTGGCCTGCTGGCAGAGAGAGATCCCCCACCCCCAGTGTGCCACTGGCCAGGCTCCCAGCTGGGGGATCCGCCCCCCCCGATACTCATGGCTGATGAAGAAGGCATGAGCTGCCTTGTAGTTGGTGTGGGAGCCTTGGAAGTCACTGATCAGAGCCTTCACTGACTGCAAAGGGGGGAGGGGAGTTGTCAGCACCAGCTGAGGCCCCTCCCTGCTTCCCGAAGGTCCCAGCCCATGCCCAGCCCCTGGGGACTCAGGGCCCAGCATGATGCACGGGAGGTGGGCTGGTTTTCACCCCTCTGGCTCTGGGCTCCCTCCCCACCTGGAGCAGGGCATGTGCCCATGTGCCCGGGACAGTCTCAGGGCCCGGCCACGTCTCTTGCTGGCACACAAGTGTCCGTGCTCGGCCACAGACGGGACCTGGCATTGGCTTTGCTGCTGAACTAACTGGGCTCTGAGCAGTGCCCAGGGAGCAGCCGGTTGAGCAGCAATCCCAGGCAGCCGCCATCAGGGCCCATTCCCTCTCCAGGCGTCACACTGAGCACCTGCAGCTTTGCCACACCAGCTAGCCAGGCAGGGTGTTCGGAAGCTGTTCGGACTCCGTGACCGGCCATTGTGACAGGTGAGAACCTGGCTGACCAGTTGTCATGTTATTGACTTGAACAGGGACCATATAGAACATGGTTGTGTGAAAGTAGAATGAATTATATTGTAAAAATAGAAAGGAATAAAGAAATGCTGTCTGTACCTTTAAGCAAAATTGTTGGAATGCTGCAATCCAGGTGTCAGGAATACAGACATTAACATAGAACAATTGCACCGTTTAAGGGCAATTGGTGA
>NC_133779.1:26299491-26300793 GCF_003597395.2 Chelonoidis abingdonii | reverse complement strand
TGTCGTTATGGAACAGAACAGATATTTTGAAGCAATGTAATTTGGTTCCAACAGGCTTAGGAAAAAGTTGTGAAAATGTTCAAAACTCATTATCTATTGTAATAGCAGGAGCGGGGTCAGATTCGGCCACAGCACCCCCACCGTATGGTGACAAAGTCCCCTCAGCCCCACCAATTGAGCCCTCCACAGGTTTGTACCCTTTGATTACTGAAACCCAAATTGCTCGCAATGCCACGGGTACTCAGGATGCAACCACTATGCAGGTGTACTCCCATGTTCCTTTTAATCCTGTGGATCTGGCGGCTTTTAAAGTGCAGGCAGGGGAATTCTCAACCAACCCTTCCCGATTTATCTCAGTTTTTGAAGGCTGTCTGGTTAGTCATAAACCTGATTGGGATGACTGCCAGGCACTTTTACGGACTCTCCCCTCTGAGGTGGAGTGGGACCAGGTTTTAGCTAAAGCACGGGCAGAGGCAGAACGGAGACATGAGCAGGATCCCACCACTAAGGAGGCAAAAGATCAGGTCCCTTTTACTGATCCCCAGTGGAACCCTAATAAAACTGAAGGTATGGTTCCTTTAACTAATTATAAAGAACTGTTGTTGTTTGGCTTACGTCACTCGGCAGTTCGCCATAACAACTGGGCAAAGCCTTATGAGATAGTACAGGAATCAAAGGAGAGCCCCGTAGCCTTTCTGCAGCGCATATGGGATGCAATTAGACAGCATACAACAACCCATACACACTGCTAGCCTCTGTGGGGGGACAGTATTCATGTTTCTCAGTTCTCGATTTAAAGGATGCCTTCTTCATGATTCCGGTGGACCCCCAGTCCCAGGAAATTTTCTCCTTCGAATGGGAAGACACAAACAGGACTAAAAGGCAGCTGTGTTGGATGGTGCTGGCACAAGGATTTAAGAACTCCCCCACTCTCTTCGACCAAGCTTTATCCCGGGACTTGGAAGAATGGGATAATGAGAACAAAGTCCTTCTCCTGCAGTACGTTGATGACTTATTAATAGCAGCAGTGGGACTAGAAGTATCTCTCAAGGCAACCGTAAGTCTTTTAAACTTTCTCGGGCTGTGGGAGTATCGCGTGTCAAGAAATAAAGGCCAGATTGCCCTCCCTGAAATACACTACCTAGGCTTCCAGATTAGACAAGGGGAATGCCAGCTCTCAAGGGAAAGGCTTGAGGCCATCTGTCAGGTCTCTACTCCCCGAAATCGCAAGCAGCTTAGAGCATTCCTGGGGATGGCAGGATTTTGCCGAATGTGGATCCCAGATTTTGGACTGCTAGCTAA
>NC_133779.1:26293050-26299391 GCF_003597395.2 Chelonoidis abingdonii | reverse complement strand
GTAAACACTAAGGGGCAATGTGTGATCATGGGAACTTCACTCCCGGATATAGACTGAGGACGAGTGCTTGCAAGAATAATAGGGGTCAGATTTTTCTGGATGTGATAGCGGATGGGTTTCTTCATCAAGTAATTGAAGTAACCTACGAGAGGGGATGCCATTTTAGATTTGGTTTGGTGAGCAGTGAGGACCTCGTAGAAGAAATGGTGGTAGAGGACAACCTTGGTCGAGTGATCATGAGCTGATTCAGTTCAAACTAGATGGAGGATAAACAAACGTAGATCTGGGATTAGAGTTTTCGACTTCTCGAGGGCTAATTTTAAAGAGTTAGGAATTAGTTAGGGAAGTGGATTGGATGGAGGAACTTGTGATTTAAATGCGGAGGAGGCCTGAATTACTTTAAGTCGCAGCTGCGGAAACTTCGGAGCCTGATCCCAAGAAGGGGAAAAAACAATGGGCAGGAGTTGTAGGCCAGCTGATGAGCAAGCATCTCAGAGAGGGGATTAGAAAAAAGCAGAAAGCTTACAGCGGAGTGGAAGAAAGGCGGATTTAGCAAGGGAAGCTACCTTAGTGAGTCAGAACATGTAGGATAAAGTGAGGAAGGCTAAAAGCCGCGTAGAACTGAACCTTGCAAAGGAATCAAAACCAATAGTAAAAGGTTGCTACAGCACACATAAATAAGAAGCAAACAAAGAAGAAGAAGTGGGGCCGCTATAACACTGAGGATGGAACGAGGTTAGGATAACCTAGCATGGCCCAATATCTAAATAAGTACTTTGCCTCAGTCTTTATAAGACTAGAGGAGTTTAGGGATGATGGAGGGATGATAAACGGGAATGTGGATATGGAGGTGAATATTACCGCATCTGAGTAGAGGCCAAACTTGAACAGCTTAATGGGACAAAATCGAGGCCCGGACAATCTCCATCCGAGGATTATAAGGAACTGGCGCGTGAAATTGCGAGCCCGTTAACGAGAATTTTTAAGCAATCGGTAAACTCGGGTTACCGTTATGATGGAGAATTGCTAACGTAGTTTCCTATTTTAAGAAAGGAAAAAAGTGATCCAGGTATTATAGGCTGTAGCTTGACGTCTCTAGTATGTAAGGTCTTGGAAAAAATTTTAAGGGAGAAAGTAGTTAAGGACATTGAGGTCAATGGTAATTGGGACGAATTGCAACATGGATAGATCGTGCCAAACAACCTGATCTCCTTCTTTGAGAAGGTGACGGATTACTTAGACAAAGGAAATGCGGTAGATCTAATTTTACCGTCGATTTCAGTAAGCGCGTTTGACCACGGTTCCGCATGGGGAACTGTTAGTTAATTGGAAAAGATGGGAAAGAATATGAAGTTGTAAGGTGGATAAGGAACTGGTTAAAGGGGAGACTCCAGCGGGTCGTACTGAAGGGGGAACTTCAGGCTGGAAGGAGGTTACTAGTGGAGTCCCTCAAGGATCGGTTTGGGACTGATCTTATTTAACCTTTTTATTACTGACCTTGGCACCAAGAGCGGAATGTGCTAATAAAGTTTGCGGATGACACGAAGCTGCGGGGGTATTGCTAACACGGAGAAGGACCGGGATACTATTCAGGAAGATCTGGATGACCTTGTAAACTGGAGTAATAGTATAGGATGAAATATAATAGTGAAAAGTGCAGGTCATGCACTTAGGGATTAATAATAAGAATTTTAGATATACGTTGGGACGCATCAGTTGGAAGTGACAGAGGAGGAGAGACCTTGGGGTATTGGTTGATAGCAGGATGACTATGAGCTGCCAATGTGATATGGCTGTTAAAAAGCAAATGCGGTTTTAGGATGCATCAGGCCGAGTATTCCAGCAAGATAAGGAGGTGTTAGTACCGTTATATAGGCGCTGGTGGACCCCCTGGAATATTGTGTGCAGTTCTGGTGTCCCATGTTTAAGAAGGATGAATTCAAACTGGAAACGGGTTCAGAGACGGGCTACTAGGTGATCCGAGGAATGGAAAACCTGCCTTATGAAAGGAGACTCAAAGAGCTTGGCTTGTTTAGCCTGGCAAAAGGCTGCGGGGGGATATGCTTGCTCCGTATAAATATATCAGGGGGATAACGTAGGGTAGAGGGAGAGGAATTATTTTAAGTTTAGTACTAATGTAGGCACAGGACAAATGGTACAAACTGGATATTAGAAGTCTTAGACTTGAATTAGACAAAGGTTTCTAACCATTAGGGGAGTGAAGTCTGGAACAGCCTTCCGAGGGAAGTAGTGGGGGCAAAAAGACCTATCTGGCTTTAAGACTAAGCTTGAATAAGTATATGGAGGGGATTTATGATGGATAGTTTAATTTGGGCAATTGATCTTGGATTGATCAGCAGATAAGTCTGCTCCATGGTCTGTGCTGGATGTTGGAGGGATAGATCTAAGTTACTGCAGAGAATTCTTCTGGGTGCTGGCTGGTGAGTCTTGCCCACATCGCTCAGAGTTTAGCTGATCGCCATATTTGGGTCGGAAGGAATTTTCCTCCAGGGCGGATTGGCAGAGGCCCTGGAGGTTTTTCGCCTTCCTCTGCAGCGTGGGGCATGGGTCGCTTGCTGGTGGATTCTCTCCTGGACAATGATCCCACACTTTCACAGGTCTGGGTGGCAGGCCAGTTCGCCCACAGACAACCTGCCAACCTGAAACGTATCTCACCAGCAACTGCACACCGCACCATGTAACTCCAGCTCAGGAACAATCCATGCAACAAACCTCGATGCCAACTCTGCCCACATATCTACACCAGCGACACCATCATAGGCCTAACCAATCAAGCCACCATCACTGGTTCATTCACCTGCACGTCCCACCAATGTAATATACGCCATCATATGCCAGCAATGCCCCTCTGCTATGTACATCGGCCAAACTGGACAGTCACTACGGAAAAGGAATAAATGGACACAAATCACATATCAGGAATGGCAATATACAAAACCTGTAGGAGCACTTCAACCTCCCTGGCCACACTATAGCAGACCTAAGGTGGCTATCCTGCAGCAAAAAAACTTCAGGACAGACTGCAAAGAGAAACTGCTGAGCTTCAGTTCATTTGCAAATTTGACACCATCAGCTTCTGGACTAAACAAAGACTGTGAATGGCTTGCCAATTACAGAACCAGTTTCTCCTCCCTTGTTTCACACCTTTACTGCTAGAACAGGGCTCACCTCCCTGACTGTACTAACCTCGTTATCTCTAGCTTGCTTGCTAGCAATATATACCTGCCCCTGGAAAGTTCCACTACCTGCGTCTGACGAAGTGGGTATTCACCCACGAAGCCTCACGCTCCAAACCTCTGTTAGTCTATAAGGTGCCACAGGATTCTCTGCTGCTTTCACAGTCCAGACTAACACGGCTACCCCTCTGATACTCTGCAGCTTGAGGTCTTCAACACACAATTTTGACGGATTTCACATAATCACGTATGGGTAGGGGTTTGTTATAAAAGTGGATGGGTAGGGTTCTGTGGCCTGCCTTGTGCAGGAGGTCAGACTAGATGATCATATTGGTCCCTTCTGACCTATGAGTCTATGAGTCTATGAGTCTAACCTGCCTGCTGCCCTTGTGGCAACTGGCAGAGTGGCCCCCGTGGCTTGCTGCCCCATGCACAAACTTGGCATGCCGGTGCCTGGAGCCACCCCTGCTTACACCAAAAATGACACCACATTCAAGTTGCTTCCAGTCCCAAGAGACCAGTCACCTACTCCAGATCATTTGGTACTTTCGATCCTGCATCAAAGTGATGCCTGTAGCCAATCCTGTAAGAAACTAGCTAAAGGTTTATTAATTAGGGGAAAGGACCAAGAGCGTCATTTACAGGTCAAAGCAAGTGAACTTGTACAACCAATGAGTTACCATCTAACTCCTGAGAGTGACAGAATTGTCCTGATCTGTCTATTCAAAGCGTCTTTCAGGGCCCCCAGGAGGCAGCCCCTGGGGATCTCTGGCTTCAGTTTCAAGTCTCTGGCCCTTCAGAGTTCAAACAGCCACAAAGGTGCCATTTCTTCTTGTCGGGGATTTTTATTCCCTTCCCCCACAGTTGAAGGTGATGGGACGAGTCCATGTGCACATCCCTTCTTTGAGGGGAGGCAAGGGGAAGCAATCAAAAAAGTGTTTTGTCTTCTGATGTTCCACAAGTGTTTGTCTGGTGTCTATGGGCCTTCTTCTCTTGGCCAGAAGACGACAGCTGTTGCGGCAAACTAGTATTTCACACTTGGTGATGTTTCTCTCCTCACCGTGGGCACTTCCAGTTTCAGAGCAAACGCTGAAACTTACCTTATGAATTGGGATACAGACATTACCAGTGAGATTGATGCAGCAGCAACAAACAAGCATTTCACAGAGTCTAAACACTGAACACATTCTGATAAGATGAACCCTTATTTTGGGTAAAATTAACCTGCAAAACTAACCTGGTCTGGTCTCCAGCTCTGAGGCCATTCGTTCTGAGCTGATGCCTGCA
The DNA here is from genome assembly GCF_003597395.2 of Chelonoidis abingdonii. Taxonomy (NCBI): domain Eukaryota; kingdom Metazoa; phylum Chordata; order Testudines; family Testudinidae; genus Chelonoidis; species Chelonoidis abingdonii. The sequence goes on along the minus strand of NC_133779.1, from coordinate 26,294,907 downwards.
GCCTGGACCAGAGCTGGCTCTTGGCCTGTCAGCCTCACACTCGGTGCCTAGGAAATCACTTAGGAGTCCTGCACTTAGGACGGAAGAATCCCACGCACTGCTACAGGCTGGGGACTGACTGGCTAAGCAGCAGTTCAGCAGAAAAGAACCTAGGGGTTACAGTGGACAAGAAGCTGAGATATGAGTCAGCAGTGTGCCCTTGTTTCTTGGCTAGCTCCCAGCACCAAAAGAAAGGGGAAGGGTCGATGGGAAATCAGGACCCTGAGCCTGACAGTCCCAGGGTCAATGGGGAGAGGCCAGTGCTCCAGGTCAGCCTGATTGACAAGGCAGGGCAGGCTACTGAGGGAGTCAGGAGGCCAGGGGGGTCCTTCCAATGTGAGCTGAAATTGCCTGGAAGAGAGTGGGGCTGAGCTGAGCAGGAGCCTGAGCTGAGCTAGGGAGCAGAGCTGCACCGGCCAGAGCCAGAGAGAACCAGAGAAGCAACCCAGGAAGCAGATCTGTGCTGGGAGCAGGGTCCACAGAAGCAGCCCAGGGAGCAGACCTGTGCTGGGAGCAGAGCTGCAGCAACCAGAGCCAGAGGGGCCAGAAAAGCAGCCTAGGGAGTTGGAGGCAGAGCATTATATTAGTTACATGCTGGTACCTGGTCAAAGGAGGCCTTTTTGCTTGCTTTATTATCCTCTTGTCTGTTTGTTGTGCTGTTAATATGTGTTAGTTAATGACAGTTAAGGACCATCTTGTTCGATGTCTGTACAGGTCCTAGCGCAATGGTATCCTGGTCTGTGACTGGGACTATGAGGCAGTTCTGCAATACAAATAATCACATGCTGATCTACATAAATACTTTTGTACCACGGCCATCCCCACTGGCTTAAGAGATTAGTCACTGAAAATGGAAGTATGTGAACTTGACATCTGCAGCTTAACTCAGTCCCCTCGTCTCCTGCACTGAGTGTTCTTTCTGCTCAACACACACTCAATGGTAGGTATGTCCACATAATAGGGTTATGAAGATGGGTCTATGGGAGGGTTTGACTTCCTCTACCACGGGCTGCTATTGCAGAAAGGAGATTTGCTGGGAAGAGATGGGGTCCGTCTGACCAAGAGGGAGAAGACCGTCTTCATGCGCTGACTCACTAACCTTATGAGAAAAGCTTAAAACTAAGTTCAGAGGGGGTAGGTGAAAAAAGCCACCAGGTAAAAAAAAGTGACCTTAATAGAGGACTAGATGTTTGGGGAGAAGTAGATGTGGAAAAATGCAGTAGAATTATAGGAGAAATAAGAGGGAAATCCATGGGGGCATCTGCTTAAAACCTTAGATGTCTACAGGTTGGATATTAGGAAAAACCTTTTCACTCAGAGAGTGATGAAGCATTGGAATGGGTTACCTAGGGAGGTGGTGGAATCTCCTTCCTTGGAGGTTTTTAAGGTCAGGCTTGACAAAGCCCTGGCTGGGATGATTTAGTTGGGATTGGTCCTGCTTTGAGGAGGGGTTGGACTAGATGACCTCCTGAGGTCTTTTCCAACCCTAATCTCTTATGATTCTATCTGTAGACAGTGTCCCTCTGGCCTGGGGTGCAGCACATTGATAGGGCACTGTGAGGGGGCAGTTTCTACAGCCGCTGCCTATGCTGTACCCATGCTTTGGGCTCCTTTGTTAATTAAGAAATGATGAGCTTATATTTAGCTTGTGGTCCACTATAACCCCTAGATCCCTTTCTGCCATACACTTTCGTAGACAGTCTCTTCCCATTCCGTATGTGTGAAACTGATTGTTGCTTCCTAAGTGGAGCACTTTGCATTTGTCTTTATTAAACTTCATCCGGTTTACCTCAGACCATTTCTCCAATTTGTCCAGAT
>NC_133779.1:26274570-26291098 GCF_003597395.2 Chelonoidis abingdonii | reverse complement strand
ATGGGTGATCAATCCAAACCCAGAGGCAGCGTGACACAGCAAGACCTATAGATTTTGAATCCAAACTAAAAGCCTGTAAAAAAGAAGGGTGAGATGAGAGACTTTGGGTAACGTTCTGCTATCAACATCGAGGGGCATCGGTGCGTGCCTGACAGAGACCCAGCTCCTCCTCGTGCTCAGCTTTCCTGGCCAGTTAGCTGCCACGAGCTACGATCCCAAGCTGCGAACTCAAGCCACGAACTTAAGCTACAATTGGGACTGGAAACTATCCAGCAGCTGCAGAACATTTGGTGTGTGTGTCAGTGTATGCGTATAAGCATTAAGGTATTTGCTAGTAGTTATAGGTCATAATAAATGTGGCATCTTTGTCCTGACCCCGAAAACGATCCTGTGTAGTTTTGTCTGTACAACATTATTGGCGGAGAATGCAAAGGAGGAGCAAGCATAGAATCCACAGTTATTATAAAAACTGGTGTGCACACCACCAGCTTTAGTAAGCCTGGCATTATAGGAACCACATAAACTCTGAAGGAAATAGGAGTTTAGGTTTGGATATTGGTTGAAAATTGCTCTACCAGGAGTTAAAAAGGGAAAATTGCTATTTGTAAGTTGGTCCTTTAGGAATTGGAGATTATAGTGTTTTGATGTTTATCAGTTCGGTTTCTTGTGTTGTAGTTGGTTAGGGAAAATGTTTAAGAAGACACAGTCTAAAGACATCTTTAGAGAAAACCAGGGAGCGCTGTCTTTTGTACAAGAACCCAGACCCTTTAAAGAAGTACTACAGAGGTTTGGACACAGTCCGTGGACTGAAGGGGGGCTGGGAGCTGTGTGGACTATTTCAGATTTGGAGGATAGGCTGGCGTGGTATATAATCCTGTACAAGCCTACTCCGACTAATGGGATTCCGCAGCAATCTGGCTTTTGTGGGACGTGTGCAGGGATTTATACTCCCGCTTGGCATCTTGCCAGGAGGAGAATACCTCCCTGCATGAAAAACTCACTCATATAGAAAAAGAGACAGACAGATGGAAAGTGATAGTGATGGGGATGCAAAGCCAGTTAGACCCTCTCCGGGAGGCAATCAGGGAGGGCAAACAAAGAGAGAAGAGGCTAGAGGAACAGGTTGGGGAAAAGGAAAAAACAGAAAAAGAAATCAAGTATTGCAGGGTATGGTAAAGAGGTTAACCATAGAAAAAGTAAAACTCTCCCCGTTAATCACAGCTGATGCGAGTCCCTTATCCAGCACCTCAAACAAAGGCTGAAACCACCAGATAGCAGCGTTGACGGCCGGACAGTGGGACTTTGATCCCCAGAGTGAGGTCCCTGACTGGGAAGATGCCCCGAGGGAATCTAGCAAGGGCTGGGAAAGAGAGATACGGAGCAACAATCCTGAGCCCCAGGGGCCGATTGCAGCCATTAACAGAATTACTGTAACAAGAACAGACACAGCTGCAGGGACTAGCACAGCTACTACAATCGTCCCCGTACCAGCAGCAGACCTCCAAGCGATGGCAAAAATGCTTGGACTCCTTAACGGGGAAAATTTCTCCAAATGGACCCTGCATGTGCTGCAATTGGCAAGCAGAGAAGATTTAACAGTCTCTGAGCTTAAACGCCTCATGACTACCTGTGCAGCACCCGAATTACAGGGAGTCATTGATCGGGTGATAAGAGAAAACAGGGAGAACAATACTTTTCTACCCCTGTTTGTAAGCCTAGGGGAACAAATGGGTCGCCGACAGCTAATGATACAGGTAGCCAACATGATGCAGGAACCTAATGAAGACCCTGAAGGGTACCTATCCTGCTGGGGACTAATGCAGGTCATGACAGGCATCACCCACCCTGAAGATGCCCAAGGAGCCCCTGCAAATAACCCTGACACTGTGGCATACGGCACAGATGCCCTGAGGGACTGTGCTGCGACTCTTCTCCCTTACTATGCCAATAAGCTCAGCGTGTGGACACCTAACCAGCCTGCAAGCATGACTGAGCTCCAAGATCTGATCAAACAGATTACCACCCATTCCGGCCCCACATTCCAAATAAAAAAAGAAAAGGCTCCCTTCGTGGCTGTGCTTGAGCGAATAACTTACTCCAATGAGAGCGGCAGTATAAGAATAGGGGGCTCCCGAGGTCTCTACCGCGGACGGGGGAATCATAAGCCGTGGGGACATTATTCATGTTCAAACTCCCGCCCTTCTGTAAAAAATGATAATTTCCAAAGACATGAAGGGGAGGGACAGAATTCTTATGACTCTTGGATCCGCCGATTGGCCTGGCGGGCGGTAATGCGACAAGGAGGTGATTGGGAGCACTGGGATGGAGCCCCAACTTGAGATTTAGTCCAAGAAGCCCTACAAGCACAAGAGAATCGGAGGTGTGTAACTAGCATAGCCGCATGTGCCCCTCCGAGCAATCAGAGCTAGGGGGGCCTGCTGGACATGAGCACCCCACATAATACAGGAGCGCAGCAGTGGGGGCTCATTGGTAAAATGTCCTGGGACTCTGGAGGGAGACCTTACATCTATGTCCAGCAGGAGAATCATGCTCCTGCGCTAGCTTTAATTGATACTGGAGCTGCTGTCTCTTTAATTAAAACTGCTCCACAGGCAGGGGAGAAAGTGAAGCAAGTCACTTTAAAACCTTTTCAGGAAAAGCCAAGTACAGGCTGGGAATGGGCACAGGTCCCATTTTCAATACAAGGTTTTAAAACAAAAGGGAACTTAATTCAGGCCCCTGACATGACTGATGAAATTATTTTAGGAGCAGATTGGCAGCATCATAACAACATAATAATCGATTTACCTGGGGGCATATTATGGAAACTAGAAATAAGAACATAAGGACGGCCGTACCGGGTCAGACCAAAGGTCCATCTAGCCCAGTATCTGTCTACCGACAGTGGCCACTGCCAGGTGCCCCAGAGGGAGTGAAGCTAACAGGCAATGATCAAGTGATCTCTCTCCTGCCATCCATCTCCATCCTCTGATGAACAGAGGCTAGGGACACCATTCTTTACCCTTCTCCAAGTATAGCCATATGGACTAGCCAACATGAATTTATCTATTCGTTTTAAAACATGGTGATAGGTCTCCAGCGTTCAACAGACCTCTTCAGTAAGGATTCCACTAGTGACCGGGCGCCGTGAGTGAAGAACTCCTTTTAATTTTTTGAAACCTCTTCCTATTAATTCATTTTTGATGACCCTAGTTCTTTATTATTGGGAATAAGTAATAAATTTTCCTTATCCACTTCCAATCAACTCATGTTTCTATACCTCTCATATCCCCCCTTAGTATCCTCTATTTCCAACGAAGATGCCTAGTTCTTAATATCCTATATGGGAGCGCTCTCCCAAACCCCTATCTTTATAGTTCGCCTTTTCTGACTTTTCTAGTGCTAGAATATTTTTTGGGGAGGAACCACATCTGTACACAGTATTCGAGATGTGGACTCCATGGATTTTATAAAGGGCATAATATATTCTCAGCTTTTATCTCTATCTCTCTTTTAACGATTCCTAAACATCTTGTATTGCTGTTCTTGACCGCTCTGCACACTGCGTGGGACTCGTCAGAGAATATCCACAATACACCAAGATTTTTCCTGACTCGTTGTAGCTTAAATTAGCTCGCATCATATTGCTATGTATAGTTGGGGTTATTTTTCCAAATGTGCCTCACTTTATTATCCACATTAAATTTCATTTGCATTTGTGTTGCCAACTCACTCAGTCTTCTGTGAATCTTTCTGAGTTTTCACAATCTGCCTTTGGTCTTACTATCTGAGTGTTAGTATCATCAAATCCCCTGATGTCCGAACAGGAAAGAAAACAGGATCTGTTGATAATCTCAAAGGGAGGTAAACTTTCTGCTGGCCTCACTAAGAGCAAGCCGAGCGAGTGTGCTCAAATTTCCACGATCTGCCTCAAAGTAAAACAGATATGGAAAGATCAATGCTGTGTTAAATTGTAGGTGAATTGGTACCCCTCAAAAAAATATCCTACAAGGAAGCGAGCCCCACTGACTACGACTTGTACAGAACTTTGGAACAACAGGATTATTAAAAACCAACTCTTCTTTTTACTCTCGGGGTGCGCAGGTTTTTTCAAGGCAACGGAAGTCCTGGCATTTCACTATAGACATGATGATTAATAGAGGGTCTGTACATGGCCCCAATTGTTGCAGCCATGAAAACAGGTTATACAGAAAGTACAAGCACCTCCGAAATAACTTCAGTGGTCGATTTGGCTAATGGCTTCTTTCCATAACCCCTACACCGAGAATCCGATACGTTTGCATTCACCATAGAACAACCAACATTACGCTTTGCCAACTACCACGGTGTTTCAAAGATACTCCCGACTATTGCACACGACATGAAGTAGGATATGTCGGCATGCTAAACATGCAGGGAAGAGCTCGTCGTCTTCTCCTGTGTTTGATGATATTCTGATTTTTGGGACACTGGGAACAAGTAGAAACTTATAAAGTGTTTTGGCATTACTCCAAGAACAAGGTTATTCAAGGTAATTAGAATGGTCACCACGGGTCCACTACTTAGTTATAGGTCGGGAAGGGAGGTGTGGCAATGTGATACGCGCAAGGTGAAGCATTATGATATGTCCGCCCCTAAGATGTGCATCTTAGGGAGTTTGTGGGTGGTCATTCTTAACGCCACATATTAATAATATTGCAAGATCACACTTCCCCTATGCGAATTACTAACGCAAAAAGACACCACAGTGGGAATGGGACCAGAACAAGAGTCCGCCTTAAAAGTCTTAGCAAAGGCGGTCACAGCCCCGGCTTTTTACCTCCTTCATTGACTCAAGCCTTTGTTATCAAGGCTAGCTGCAAATAGTTGAATGGGCAGCTGACGCTCTTACAAACAAGGAGGAAGGCAAACTAGTGCCGGTAGGATAGTGATTCTAAAAGGCTTCAAGGTGCTGAGCTGATTTTGACACCTGTGAGCGTGTAATGTTTTAGCGCCACTGGGCAAATCACAGGCTTTGAACCTTCATGGACAGCAACTATCACAATTCAAAGTACTCACCTCCCCTTCAAATAATATCTTTGACTGTGTTTGTGCAAGTTGACGGGAGTAAGGTCTCCATACACCATGACTCAAGAACCCTTCATCCTGGTCAATAGGGTTCTTACTGAAACGTTCATATAACCTGATCTATTGGACTCAGTCGCTTTAATTGAAAAAGGGACTAAGCATGAATGCTCCAAGTTACACTGAGCAGAGAGATTGCATCTGTGGACAGGCACCCCCTGAAGGATTTAGAACAGCAGGGCAGGAGAAGCATAGCTGGTTTATTCGGATGGCAGCTCGCGTAGTTAAAGGGACACCGGGCGTATTAGTATGTTGCCATAAACCTAAAGAAGGAAGTGATCAGGGTATTTGGATCATGCATGCCCAATGCGGAGCCACGCCATATATCAGTCTATAGTGTTTAAAGTACATGAAACCCTCCGCCTCATCTCGATCTGCGAGCAGTAAGTGTTTGGCGTGAGAGCGACAGGATTGGATGTTTCTCTGGCAAGGGAATCATTGGAAGCGGAGCAGATGGGAAGGCTGCGTACTAGACGAATGGAGGTGGAGCCGTCTTGGTGACAAGGCACCCCGATCTTAAAAAATTGCGGCATGTTAAAGGCCCCAGCAGAGAGCCTCAGTGGTTGAAGCTGCGACGCACCCAGTGTGCTTCTCCCCGCAAGCACGCAACGTGCGGTAATGTTAAATAGAAACCCAGAACCGCGCTTAGTGACCATTTTGATAACTTCTGCTGCGCATCAGCGAGTAGTAACATTACCAGCCGAGCTCCGGGAGAGGGAAGGAAGGAAGCTGATTAGCGGTGCACTAGTTCTATGCACGAGGGATAGAGGCCTTAAGAAGCTAAGCAGGTGCGACGGAGGCGGTGGAGGATGATGCCAAAACCTGGGTGCAAATTGGTGACATGCGCATAGGCAAGCTCGGTCCCCCGACTGGCAACACGATGCGACCGAGAACGGTTGGGACAGGCAAGATACAGATGATTTCATTGATAGTTGCCTAGAAGTAAACGAGGATTGCAATATTGTTGGTTATGTAAGATTCATTTGTCAGGATAGTGAAAGCATTCCCAATGGATTACGTGCTAGGACTGCAGCAAAAGTTCTTCACTGATAGTGGGTGCAGTATGGAACTCCGGAGGTTACAGACTCAGATAATGGAAGTGCATTTGTGGGTGCAAATTTCACAAGAGTTACAAGCCTAAGGGATCACACCAGGAATCCACATCCCATACCGAGCCAGTCCTTTACGCGGTGAAGAGGGATGAATCGCACTACTAAAGAAGCAGCGCGAAAGAAGTAAACCATACTTAAAGACTGGCCAGAGAACACTCTAATCTTAGCTGCATTCGCAGTAGGTGACAGGCTGAGAACTAATCCAGCCACACCAACTCTTTTTGGACAACCAATGGAGTTAATGATGCTCCTGAACATTTTACTGTACACCCAAGGATCATCTAGCAGCCACCCAGAAGGATTATTTCTCAATTGGCTAAACTAATTAACTAAGAGATATAATACATTACAGTACAGGATCTCAATCAGGCTATTGACATATGAATGAGAAAATGCAAACAAAGAACCAATGAAACCCACTTTATGGGAGTGTAGAGATCGAGTATGTATTTTAAACTGATAAGAAGGATCCACTGCCTTGAATCTAAAAATGTAGGTTCCATATTCCATAGTTGAACGTCGCAAGCCTCTGGTATATTGCATTTGAGAAAGTGGTAAACTTAAATGGGTGCATGTACCAGATAATACAGTTTTCTTAATGCATTGCTGTCATCCCTTTTTAGGTGTCACGCACCCAAATCCTTATAAGAATCAATCGGAGGGCTTCAGTCTGGATTGCCTCCAAGGCAATACTGTATCATTCAACTAATCAACAATTTATTTCCCTCCACAACACTGCGCCTCAGAGTTTAAAAGAACAACAGTGGAAGCTGATTGAGGACTAACAAAAATGTTACTATTTCTGGGATTCCTGGCACAATATCTCACGCTTGTGGAACATCCAATGCTCATTGGGGATCAGTGGTTTAATTTTACGCACTGGAAACCAGTCCAAATTGTACCAATATTCACCCTAGGTTACTGACCTTTGAACAACTTACATTACCATGTCTGGTGGGTAAACAATCACACTTATGACCTGATTGTATATTGAGGTAGCCTACCCCTACCAGCCTATATATAGATTACATCAATCATGCTTGTCACCACCCCTCCCTGGATACAGTAAATCCCCACCTTTAACCAGGACCCCGTAAGATTCTGCACAAGTAATAGTATAGGTTGATGAAACCAAATTGTAGAGTAAACATGCTGTTTTTAAATGGCCACAACCCATAATAAGTGCCTCTGTCCCATTTGGTTGAAGACTGCGCTCCCATGAGAGGCACAAGTGGCGCCTTTAATTGTAACTTACCCTTTCATAACTGGACGCAGGAAGAATTGACTCTAACCAGCCAGAATGTGCACACCATAAGCTCCCCGCCTATTTGAAGCATGGTTCCCTTCCTTACAACCACACACTCTTCCCTTCGCTGACACTGATAACACAGATACCTTGTTGGCAGGTATAGGAGCAGGGACTGGAACTCTAACTTCAGTAGATCTAGCAGACTGAAAAATAGAGCAGTGTGGTTAGAAACATGGCCATCTATCATTGTACAGGGCAAGCACCAGCTCGCTGAATTGGTACAAACTGGGGCACGACACAGTGACTTGCAAGGCGCGACTTGGAAAAATCGGTTAACGCAGGCATTTCTGAGCCTCATACGCACCATGAGGGACATTAACGACAACACGGCGTTTAGCTTTGTGTGTTGGAACAACCAATATTGCTATTATGCGTACAGAAGGCACTGGTATGAAGTCTAAAGTATAACGTCTGAACTCTCTGCTGACAAAACTAACAATAACTATTTCCTCCCTCATGTTTCTGGATGGTACATAAGCGCCCTGGAAGATCGAATGGCACACACTTCGACACCAGGAGGAAGGTCCGTGTGGTGAGGATAAAAAGTGTTTGGAGAGGCCATGGGAAGTAGCCTCAGGACGTGTGTGCTGTGGATGCAACTTTACAGGAAGCACTTAGACAGCCTGCGTCCCAGGGCCCTGGGCTGGACGGAGGTAGAGGCGGGGCCTGGGCTTCCCCAAACCTCCCACTTGATCAACACAGGAGAGCCGACCCAAGACTGTGGGTTCCACAAGAGGGGAAAGTTCAGATGAGGTGAACAAATCGCGCAATAAGCGCAGACTCTCCAAAGTAGAAGGAGGAACTTTGCACACCTTAAAACAATGCAATAGTGTGACCTCTTCATACCCTGGATTGAAGGTCAAAGGGGAGCAATGTAGAACTGATGTGGATGAATTAGGTTTCAGTTATCCTGTAACTTTGTACTTTGTTCACCATTCTTACACTTGCTTTGTGCCTACATTGTAACTTGCTGGCACTATTTGTATTCAAAACACGAGTTGAACAATGCTTACGCCATTTGTGAAGGCTTGTGCTGCAGCCTTCATTTTGGCACAGCCACGCTGTATTTATTAGTTTAGTTAGATGTGTTGGAAGACTATGTATTGGGTGATAGCATCAACCTCCAGCGCCAGCCCTCCTGATGGATAAAAGTTCAAAATACCAATGGCTGAAGACTAGACAACAGCCCTAACAAAAGTAAGAAGCATCCACCTCAAAGACGAAAGAAACAACGAAGGAGATCAAGCCGGTCCAAAGGCTAAGCCTACGCTGCATTGGACAGGTGATCAGTCCAACCGAGGCAGCGTACACAGCAAGACCTATAGATTTGGATGCCAAATAAAACCTATAAAAAAGAAGGGTGAGATGAGAGACTTTGGGTAACATTCTGCTATCAACATCAAGAGGCATCGGTGCGTGTCCGACAGAGACCCAGCTCCTCCTCGTGCTCAGCTTTCCTGGCCAGTTAGCTGCCATGAGCTACGATCCCAAGCTGTGAACTCAAGCTACAATCGAGACTGGGAACTATCCAGCAGCTGCAGAACATTTGGTGTATGTGTCAGTGTATGCGTATAAGCATTAAGGTATTTGCTAGTAGTTATAGGTCATAAAAAATGTGGCGTCTTTGTCTTGACCCCTAAAACGATCCTGTGTAGTTCTGTCTGTACAACACCCACCCTTCCCTGGAGGGAGAGGAGAATCGAGCTTCTTCCCTCCTCTTCTGGCATGAGCGAGAGAGCACTCGCTGATGAACCAAGTGCCCAGGCCATCCTTGGGGTTAATTCCTGCCACAGGAAATGCCTCAGAATCTGGCTCCAGTTCTAACCACCCAATTCTCTGTGTCATCCTCTCTAGAATTACTTGGTCCATAGAGCTGTATCTGTACGTCACTGGATCAGCTTCACCTACCAAGGGACTGAAGGCATCTGGCGCTGGATGGACAACACTTCTGTGACATTAATGTGAGTATCGTTCCCTGGGGTGATCTTCTGCTCTCCCCTTCCTGACCTCAGACTTCCCCAGCTGCCCCTGCTCCTGCAGGCGCTTTCCACCTCTCTAGCTCCAAGGCTGAGGCCAGGGATGGAGCCACTCGAGTTTCATTTCATGGCATGAGGACTGAACAACTCAAGGCTTTATCAGTCCCCCACAAGTCACTGGTTCAAATCTGGCCCAGGTCTGTAGCGCCTACATGGTGTTGCTGCTGGGTGCCCTTGGTATGAAATGAGTTTACCAGGTCTCAGCCCAGTTTCCATTGGGTAAAGCATCCACAACTCACACTGGGTGCCGGTTGACCATTACAGCCAAGGGACCGAGGATGGAATGGGTCATGAGATCGGAGCACCTCAGCCTACAGAAGGTCTCTCCCAGGTTGGTCTGGTCTGAGAAATCATGGCGAGGGAAAACCTGTGCTGCCACGGTGTGTGTGGGCAGCAGCCTCTACCCCTGCACCAGGGCCTTCAACAGTGCAGCCCTCCACCACTTATGCCATTAACTAGTAGTAGGTTATTATCCACTAGTGGGCCAATTTTGATTCCTGCCCTGTGATCCGGTAATGCTATCTGTGGCCTCATGTTCATTTGGATACTTCAGAATATCCGTCTCCTTCAGGGGGAATGTCAAAAACCCTTGAAACCAGGGTGCAAATTGTTCAATCCATCCCCACCCCCCATGCAGAGAGTATTCAGCCTGCCATCATGGACAGGCGTATTGTTCCCTCTACTTGCTTTAATCCCCCCTAGCTCTGGCCAAAGTCATAGAATCATAGAAGAGCAGGATTAGAGGGACCTCAGGAGGTCATCTAGTCCAACCCCCTGCTCAAAGGCAGGACCAATTCCCAACTAAATCACTCAGCCAGGGTTTTGACAAGCCTGAGCTTAAAAACCTTTAAGGAAGGAGCTTTCACCACCTCCCTAGGTAACCCAATTCTTCGTTGCTCAAGGGCTCTTTATGCTGCTCTGGCAACATCAAGGGACTTTGAAGGAACCGTAATCTCCTTCCTTGCCCAGGATATAACCAGCATAAAGGGACTGGAGAAGAGCTGGCACAACAGTCCCTGGTGCAGGGGCGGGGCCCTGCCTGTTCTAAGCTTCCCAGGACCCCACCAGGGCCTGAGCATAAGTTAAATGAATCCCAGGGCTGCTCTAGGTTACTCTGAGGGTGGGTCCCACTTATGGAAGGTGTATCTCCTCTTGGACAGGGAGTCAGTGGGCTAAGGACTCTGAGGGCTTGTCTCTCTCTTCTTGTTCAGGTACTGGAACTAAGGAGACCCCAATAACGTGCTCAGGAATGGAATCGGAGACGAGGACTGCGCCCACCTGCTGGAGACTGGCCTGTGGAACGATGAACCCTGTAGTTCTCTTACAGGTGGATCAGTGAAAGGGCTGGCACTGTGTAAACAGTCCTCTCTTCTCCTGGCTCTGAACACAGGCTGAAATTCATCCCTGCACCGCTAGGCCTGGGCCCTGCTCATGGCCTGTGCATCAGCCTGTCGGGCTTGTGATGTTGCACTCCATATAATTTATAAAAAATATAAGTGTGAATATGATGTAATTGGAATATGCTTTATGCAAAAGGTCTCTTGTAAGGTATCATTACAAAGTTTATAATCTACTGATTTTTTTCTTCCTATTTGTATTTATGTATCATTCTTGTATCTGAATCTAGTAATATGAATTATAACTCTGATGTCCTATTGTAATTATGCAAAGTCTGGGCCATTAATGGTGGTTTAGAATCTTGATGGCTCCCATTGACTAGGACAATTGGTTGTAAATGGCTCTGTTTATTTGCAAACCTTCCAGGGTACATGCGGGCCAGCCCTGGCAGAATGGAGACTAGGGGGTCTCACAGGACACGTGAACATGTCACCCGAGACTGGAATCCATCTTAAACCTGTTGCTTTTCCATTTAGAAGGAGGGGTGGAGCCCAGAGAGACAAACAATTTCCGCCTTGTGCCAAAGTTATAAAAGGGGGTGGAACAGAACGACGCAGGTCCCAGTCATGAGAAAGCTCCGGCTTTTCACCGAAGATGCCTGCTGGAACTAACAAGGAGTGTACCGGGGAAAGGATTGGGCCCAGACTAGGAAGGAGTCTAGTCTTGTGAAAGAAGCTTATTCGAACATCTCTGAGGTGAGATTTACCTGTAACCAGTTTCTTCATGTATTAGGCTTAGACTTGAGTGTTTTGTTTTATTTAACTTACTTTGTTCTGTTTGTTATTACTTGGAACCACTTAAATCCTACTTTTTATACTTAATAAAATCACTTTTGTTTATTGATAAACCCAGAGTAAAGGATTAATACCTGGGGGAGCACACAACTGTGCATATCTGTCTATCTGTGTTAGAGAGGGCAGAGAATTTATAAGTTTACCCTGTACAAGCTTTATTCAGAGTAAAACAGATTTATTTGGGGTTTGGATCCCACTGGGAACTGGGTGTCTGGGTTCTGGAGATAGGTGACCTGCTTAGCAGTTTTTGGTTAAAGTCTGCACAGGAGTGGTACCAGAGTTTCCGGTGCCATGGGCAGAATTCGTGGGGTGGCATTTTGTGCGCTCCCCACAGGGCGCGCGGGAGCTTCCGGTTCTGCTCCCATCGCGCTGCTGAAGAAGGATCCTCTGCTGAAATGCCGCAGGTTACAGTGGCAATCATTGAACTGCTCAATTGCCTGCCGCTGTTTTCCGCAACACGTTGGCGGAGGCTCCTTCTTCAGCAGTGCGACGGGAGCGGAAACGGAAACTCCTGTGCACCCCGTGGGGAGTGCACAAAATGCCGCCCCCCAAATCCTGGTGCCCTAGGTGACCGCCTAGGGTCGCCTAATGGAAGCGCTGGCCCTGAGTCTGCAGCTTTCAGGGCATGTTTCAGACCCTGGATCTATGTTGCAGCACACTAGCATGTCTGGTTCAACAAGACAGGGTTGTGGAGTCCCAAGCTGCAGGCAGAATGGGCTCAGAGATAATCTCAGCACATCAGGTGACAGTCTCAAGGGGGGGGTCTCGGTGACTGAGCGTGTCACAGGGCTCTTGTGCTGGCCCTTTGCCAGGGCTGAATCTCACCCACATCCTAGCTCTGCCTGAGGTATCTTGGCACCTCTCCCCATTTGCTGCTTCCAATGAAAGCACCTTCCCCCGGTTCCTGGCTCGGGCCCTTACCATTTCCTGGCCTCAATGAACTCCCCCCATAATTTTTAAAATCTAACACTACAACTCCTTTCTCCCCTCTGTCATGGAGATAACAAGGCTACACCAGAGTAGGTGTCCCAAGGGGAGGCGAATGCTGGGAGCTGGTCCCTTGCTCTGAAGGGGCTAGTGGCGTACACAAGGGGCTGGGAGCCAGGACTCCTGGGGTCTATCCCAGCTTTGAGAGGGGAGTGAAAGCTAGTGGTTAGAGCAAAGGTGGGCTCAGAGCCAGGACTCTTGGGTTCTATCCCCGGTTCTGGGAGGAGTGTGAGATCTTGTGGTTAGTGTGGAGTGAGTCTTGAGCTCCTGATTCTCTACAGTCACCTGGCAGGACCAGGATGCACTGCAGCAGGGAGCTTAATAAACATGGGAATGTCGCGGTCAAAGAAGTCACCAGTTGCCGATTAAGGCCTGGCTCTTTGTCGTGAGAAGCGAGTGAAGGGAAGAGTGGTGAGTGAGTGAGTTGGCAAAGTGCGAAATCCAGGAGCACAGCTGTGCAAGCTGCAGCAGGAAGGAGACAGAGCCCTGTCTCAGTGCAGCGATGGAGCCCACAGCCCAAGGGGCTCCAGTAGAGCAGCTTAAATTTGGGAACCCAGGCAGCTGGAGCTGGCAATTTGAGCAATTCCACATGGCATCTGGTTTAACAGAGAAAGCACAAGGATACTGGCTAAATGCCCTGATGGTTGCCTATGGGTTCCTGCTGCTATCCTACAGCCCTACCCCCCAGTGAGAGGAAAAGATAAACTTCAATGTGAAAGCGCTTTTGATGCCATTTCATTAGGCCGATCCGAATATTATATGTGAAAGGGAAATTTAACAGGATGCACCAGAACAAGAGGGCATCAGCTTGAGACTTTTATTATTGCGTTGCTGTCTTGCTAACATTACAGTAAGTGTGTGCTGGTAGCAAGTACAGCTCTGGCTATGGCCTCGGGATCATGAGCCCGGCAAACTCATAGCTGGAACAGACAGCTCACTGTATGTTATTTTGTTCAAAGTAGGTCGCAGTCTTAGACTGTATTTTGTAGACTTGCGAATTAGTGGCTGTGTTAATCTCACTTGTATGTTTATTCAAGGCTCTATAGCACATATGAATGCTTTGCTTTATAACTTTGACAATGTTGACTCTGAATATGTGACCCTCGCAGACACTCATCCCCCTCCCCTCGCCCACTCATTCAGGACTTGCAAGATTAACGGCCATTAAAGAACATCACGAACCAAGGATTGGTGAATGGCCCTCGCACCCTTGGAATATGACATACAGGGAGTTTGTCTTGGCCACTGGAAGACTAAGGTCTGGTCTGCCTTATCTAGGGCCCCATCAATTCACGTCTATTTTGGTCAATTTCACTTCATAGATTTTAAAATCAGAACTGTCATTATTTCAGCTATTTAAAGCTGAAGTGTCATGGTGTTGTAACTGCAGGGTCCTAACCAAAATGATTGTGGGTGTTGTGGTGTGTGTGTTTTGATGCACGATAGAAAGGCTAAATCATAGCATAAGATAATGTTTTTGTGTATTTAACATGCATGAGTAGGTCTTACATAATCAACACTCCCTGTTCTCGCTGTATTCTGAAATTCGAGATCAAAAAGATCCTAGCATTTAAATGATTGTAAACAGATAGCTCAGTATTATCTCTCTTGAATTGTACTGTGAATGGTGGAGAACAAAGCAAATGGCCTTATGTTAATCCGTATGGCTAGATACGGTGATGGACCTCCTTCAAAGTCTCCTAATTACCTTTGTTCCTGGGGAAATCCCAACTTGTCAAAGGACATGAAATTGTATAAAAGGCTTGGGTTCTGATTCTGTCATCTCAGATTGCTTAGCTTCTCGGGAAGTTTGAGTACAAGACGATGCCCAGTTATGCTGGTGCCCTGATATGCGATTTGAACATGTGACTATGACCTATGAACCGATTCTAAAGGAACTCTTCGGCAATCTACAAAGCTCACCATCTGCTATGATCAGCACAAGATGAACTCATGTCTGTACAATGTGATCTTTGAACCACCTCTCTTGTCTTTTATAAATTTAGTTTAGTTAATAAGATTGGCGTGCAAGTATTTGGGTAAGATCTGAAACATTCATTAACCTGGAGGTGATGTGTTCCGATCCTTCGATTGGTAGAACCTTTTCTTGTATATGATGAAATAAGATTTTCAGAATCTCATCATTGATGAGGGTACCTGGTGGAGGCTGAGCTGGATCACTTTAAGGAACTGTGTTGTTTGACTTCGGAGTAACCGGTGAGGTAATAAAGAAGCTGTTTTATTGCTGGCTTGGTAATCTAAGTACAGTATTGAAATATCCACCAGCTTTTTGGGGTTTGGCTGCCCAGTTCTTTGCAGTTCACCCTAATTAAGAGACCACAGCTGGCTCCCCACTAAGACCCCACTCACAGGGCATATGCAAGGTTATTGCATGAGGGGGTTGTGGTATTGCTACCCTTACTTCTGCACTGCTGCTCGTGGCAGTGCTGTCTTCAGAGCTACGCAGCTGAAGAGCAATGGCTGCTGGCCGGGAGCCCAGCTCTGATGGCAGAGCTGTCGCCAGCAGCAATGCAGAAGTAAGGATAGCACAGTACGATATTGCCACTCTTACTTCTGTGCTGCTGCCTTCAGAGCTGGGTGCCCGGCCAACAGCCGCCGCTTTCCAGTTGCCCAGCTCTGAAGTCAGTGCAGAAGTAAGGATGCCAATACCATGACCCCCTAAAATAACCTTGTGACCCCCCGCGCAACTCCCTTTTGGGTCAGGACCCCTAGTTTGAGAAACGCTGCTCTCCCCAGTGAAATCTGTATAGTACAGGGTAAAAGCACACAAAAGACCAGATTTCACGGAGGCAGATCAGATTTCACAGTCTGTAATGCATTTTACATGGCTGTGAATTTGGTAGGGCCCTACCTATATTGGTATAATTACATTACTCAGGGGTGCGAAAAGTCCACACTCCTGAACAACGTAGTTATACTGACCTGAAGACAGCACTATGTTAGAGGGAAAGCTTCCTTTTGAACCCAATAATGTCACTAAGGGCTTCTGGGTCATTTCTGTGTTAAAATGCAAACTGACTGGCTATGCACTGAGTCGTTTGCAGGCCCACGTGACCCTAGTATTTCCTTTTCCATTTGAGTGTTCCACGATTGTCAGTCCTGGGGGAGGGGGTGGGAGGGCTCCAGCTGTGAGCCCTGGTGGAGGGGGTCCAGGCTGTCAGTACCTGCGGTGGGGCTCCAGCTGTCCGCGCCCTGCGAGGTTGACAGCCGACAGGTGGTATAAGTAATGGAGTGTTGTGATGAAGTGGGAATGTTCTTGATGTGTTATTTGAATGCTGAGTGGGGAGTATTAACCTGGGAAGCTGGCAGGGGAGTTGTGCTGGGACGGCCTGCATTGGGGAAGTGAAGGGTGTACTGAGCAGGGTACATCGTGAGTAACTCTTAAATGATTGAGGGTGTGATGGCCAGGTGACACTTCTGCCCGGAAACTGGACAAAGGGCATAAAGGCTGGGGGAGGAACCGAGGGGAGCTGATGAGAGGCTGGAGGAGTTTCAGTTTGGACTGGCTGGAAATGGAGAGGGGCACCGACCAACATGGTGGTGTCTCCCTGCGGCCCCCAGATGGACTAACTAAAGGGGGTCCTGTCGTCTCTGTATTGGCAGACTGTTTTGGACTGTGTCTGTCGTCTAATTAACTCTTTTTACTGGCTGGCTGTGGAGTCAGTGAATTGCAGTGAAGCAGCGGTGCCATGGACCTGTCTCCTTCTTACCTCTCTGTGCCCTCATGAGATCTCTCTCTTTTTTTGT
>NC_133779.1:26267972-26274470 GCF_003597395.2 Chelonoidis abingdonii | reverse complement strand
TGCATGGAAGCTTGGCAAGGGGACACCCCGGGTTTGAGGCGGCACTGGGAACTTTAAAAAGGTTGTGCTGGTGGCCAGGAATGACAGCTGATTTAAAATCACATCTGGAACCTTGTTTGGATTGTGCCAGGCACAACCCACCTCACAAGGTGCTAAGGGGAGAATTAATGAGACAAGCCCCAAGGGGACCTTGGGAAAGGATACAAATTGATTACACAGGACCCCTACCACCAGATCACAGGAAAAAACGGTTCACGTTGGTGGTAGTGGATGCTTTCAGCAGGTGAGTGGAAGCTTTCCCCACAAAGTATCAAACTGCCCAGGTAACTACTGCAATACTGGTAAATGAGGTATTCACTTGCTGGGGAGTCCCAAAGGTGATTGACTCAGACCAAGGAGCTGCTTTCCGGTCAGATCTGTTAGGGGAGCTATCAGCCCTCACTGGAATCACACAATTGTTCCACAGGCTGCGGAGCAGGTGGCACGCATGAATAGCACCATTAAAAGTGAGCTAAGAAAGGGAGCGGAAATGGGAGGAAAAAACTGGTCACAGTTACTGCCCTTTGTCTTAATGCGAATAAGGGCCCGAGAATCAAAGAGCCCAGGATTTTCTCTCCATACGAGGCTCTCATGGGAAGGCCCATGGAACGGTGGGAAAAGCTACTTACCCCAGTACATGGGGAAGTCACTAAACACAGCTTAACACAAGAATGGATTTTAACTCTAATTGACCATGCAAAACAGGTACACAGCAGGCAGTGGCCTGCCGAGACGAGCGAGGAGCAGCAAAAGTCAAAGCATGGTATGACCTGCCCGGGGAAGCGTAATTTACCCATGGTGGAAGACCTTGTGATGTACAAAATTCCAGGTCAACACCATCCATTCCCAGTTCCTAAATGGAAGGGCCCCTATCTTGTCCTTGACCAACTAGGGCCCAGTCTGCTATTATTGGGTATAGAGAATGGAGAACGGGAGTGGGTTCACTGCACGAAAATAAAAAGGTATAAACAGGGGATTGGAAAAGGGGACGTGTAAGTTCTGCGTGTGTGTTACAGGTTAATTCAAAAAGAATGAAAATTCCCTGGTTCTGGATGGAACAACTACTATTGCTAATCACAGTTGTCACATTTACAAATTCTATTCAGATCCCGCGATGTGAAGCCTCAAAAGGAGGAAACACATGGACAGTTACACGTGCAACCTGTGGTAATAAAGCTAATGAAGACTATGAGAATCTCCCCATTGAAAGATGTGCCATTAATACTCCAACAGGAATTTGGCAGTGTCGATACATGGTTTATGGATTAGATGGGGGAATCCCAACCCAGTGGACAATATCAAATTTATCAGGAAATATTGCATGGTACTCCCTGGGTGCTGCCATGATCAATGCTAGTGGGAAACACAGTTACTCAGCTATGTGGTTTGTTACAGAGGGTCCAAATAATATAACCCTCTGGTCTCCTGGAGCAAATGAACCCTCTGGGGAAAATAGGGCCCCACATTTAGGGTGTGATGTTACCATATGTAACCACAATGGTACTTCCATGGAAGATAATCCCCAAAGGTGTGATTGTTATGTACATGTTACATTGGGTGTAAAATCCCCGTTGGGACGCTGGGTGTATGATGAGTGAACCATTTTACAGAATGTAACCCTACAGGTGATATGGATGCCAATCTGGAAGAATCCAAATTTAAAGTGGCCACAGCCTGGAACCGAAAATATTCCCCGAAGACCAAATGTATGGGAGCCATTGTGGGAGCAGGTGCAACCAGCTAACAAGATTCTGCTCTAGGATTTGTTTCAGACGACTAATAAACTCTTCTGTTTTACACTGTCGGGGGGGCATGCAAGGTTTCCCCAGGTGTTCTATTCAGGTGGACTCACTGCAGAGAGCTTACCGTGTGAAACAGGGATGCTGAATGCTCACAGGTCAGACCCAGGAGGAGCTGAAGCCCAGGAGGCTTGTCCCAGTGAATGTGCCCCCCGAGGGGAAGTCACACTACAAGAGGGTCTGTCCGAGGGCTACTCTACACTACTACGCTGCTCTACTGAGTCTAGTGAAAACGCACTATGCTGACCAGAGAGCGCTCGCCCATCAGCATAATTACTCCACCTCAGCAAGAGGCGGAAGCTATGAAAGCAAGAGAGTGTCCCCCACTGACTTAGGGCTGGTGTGGACAGCTCAGGTGGTGCGTTGCTCAGAGGGGTGGCTTTTTCACATCTATGACCAACATAAATTATATCAACTTAAGGGGTAGTGTAGACAAGCCCTGAACTTCATCCAATGGTTTCAGAGCACCAAGCCTGTGTACCCATGAATTACTGGGGGGAAGTCCCAAATACATCAAACCAGCGCCATATGCCAGGCTAGGCCTCTGAAGAGGGCAGCTCCCTTACATGACCATGGTACTAATTAGGGCTGTATATTAATTGCATGAGTTAATTGTGATTAACTAAAAATCACAATTAATCGCAGTTTTAATCATTGCACTGTTACACAATAGTATACCAACTGAAGTATAAAATATTTTTGCATGTTTTCTACTTTTTCATATATATTGATTTCAATTACAACAAAGAATACAAAAGGTACAGTGCTCACTCTATTGTTTTTATTACAAATCTTTGCACTGTAAAAATGATATAGTATTTCTCAATTCACCTCATACAGGTAGTGTAGTACAATTTCTTTATTGGGAAAGTGCAACTTACAAATGTAGATGTGTTACATAACTGCACTCAAAAACAAAACAATGTAAAACTTTAGAGCCCACAAGTCCACTGAGCCCTACTTCTTGTTCAGCCAATCGCTAAGAGAAACAAGTTTGTTTACATTTATGGGAGATACTGCTGCCTGCTTCTCATTTACAATGTCATTTGAAAGTCAGAACAGGAGTTCGTATGGCACATTTGCAGCTAGCATCGCAAGGTATTTACATGCCAGATATGCTAAACATTCATATGACCCTTCATGCTTCAGCCACCATTCCAGAGGTCATGCTTCCATGCTGACGACACTTGTTAAAAAAATAATGCGTTAAATAATTTGAGACTGAATTCCTTGGGGGAGAACTGTAGGTCTCCTTCTCGCTTTTACCCACAGTTTGCCATATGTTTCATGTTCTAGCAGCGTCGGATGATGACCCAGCACATGTTGTTCATTTTAAGGACATTTTTTAATGGCAGATTTGACAAAACGCAAAGAAGGTACAAATGTGAGATTTCTCAAGACAGCTACAGCACTCGATCCAAGATGTAAGAATCTGAGAGGGATGAGGTGTGGAGCATGCTTTCGAAAGTCTTAAAAGACCAATACTCCAATGTGTAAACTACAGAACCCAAACCACCAAAAAAGAAATTCAGCCTTCTGCTGGTGGCATCTGACCTAGATTATGAAAGTAGACATGCGTTGGGCCACGCTGCTTTGGATCGTTATTGAGCAGAACTTGTCATCAGCATGGACACCCGTCCTCTGGCATGGTTGTTAAAGCATGAAGGGACATATGAATCTTTAGCACAGGGGTCAGCAACCTTTCAGAGGTGGGGTGCCAAAACTTCATTTATTCACTCTAATTTAAGGTTTCGCATGCCAGTAATACATTTTAATGTTTTTACAAGGTCTCTTTCTATAAGTCTATAATATATAACTAAACAATTGTTGTATATAGAGTAAATAAGGTTTTTAAAATGTTTAACCAGCTTCATTTAAAATTAAATTAAAATGCAAAGCCCCCTGGACCAGTGGCCAAGACCCAGGCAATGTGAGTGCCACTGAAAATCATATTGCGTGCCGCCTTTGGCACATGTGCCATAGGTTTCCTACCCCTGCTTTAGCGCATCTGGCACATAAGTACCTTGCAACACCGGCTACAAAAGTGCCAAGTGAATGCCTGTTCTCACTTCCAGGTGACACTGTAAACAAGAAGTGGGCAGCATTATCTCCTGCAAATGTAAACAAACTGGTTTATCTTAGCAATTGGCTGAACAAGAAGACAGACTTACTGTACTTGTAGGCTCTAAAGGTTTACAATGTTTTGTTTCAGGATGCAATTTTTTTGTACATAATTCAACATTTGTAAGTTCAACTTCCATGACAAAGAGATTGCACTTTATTATTTATATTACATGAATTGAAAAACACTATTTTTTACAGTACAAATGTTTGTAATAAAAAATAAATATAAGTGAGCACTGTACACTTTGTATCCTGTGTTGTAATTGAAATCAATATATTTGAAAAAGTAGAAAACATCCACAAATATTTAAATAAATGGTATTCTATTACTGTTTAATCGTTTGACAGCCCTAGCACTAACAGAATATTAACCATGTTGCGTTTGTAGCCAAACACATTTTGGAGCCAGCCACTGCAAATAAAGTGGATTATGAATTGTGGCATGGATAGGGCCTTAATAAGAACCGTCACTTTACTGGGATGATCCCCACGAAACTGATTTAGGCCCTGTCTGCACCAGACATGACTATAGTTTTGCAACCAGTTTGTACCCCACACAACAAATCTGATCTGCTAGTTGGATCATCCATTTCTCCAGACGGCAGATATGCTGCAGCTGGTGGACACAGTCCACTAGGTCAATGTGGGAACCCACAAACATGGTGGAGGACTGCAAAATGATAGCTTCCTGGAGGCCTCCATGCCCTGAACATTACTGATAAGAATGCTGCGGCTTAGTCAGATTGTATATGCTAAATAAATAAAATGAACCACGCTCAGCTGAGTTACGCCCCCACTCCAGCCTTCCTGGCTCACAAAGGTTGGGGCGTGGTGTTGTGTATCTCCACCCAATATGCTGCCTAGAAGTGTTTGTCTCAGTACACCCAGTCACCCACCCAGCAACTACATATTACCCAATCAGTCTCACCACCCACCTTGAAAAACCTAGGTATTTTTTTTCTGCTGTGATATTGACCCACATCATCCTTTATTGCCTCTAAAGTTTGTGCAGTTTTGAACTGCAAGAAGACCACGAATTCTTTCATTCTGGGACCCAAAATCAGGTGCAGTGAACCGCTGTTCTAATACACACATGCATAAATCCACCAAACTTAATGCCTAGAGGGGAAAGTTACTTCCCTAGAGGCCACCCCCTCCTTTAACCAAGTTTAAGATACTTTAATACTTTCAAAGATCTCAGCTGTCTCTCCCTGTATCTGCAGGAACCATGAATAGAATCAGACTTGTAGGACTGGAAGGGACCTCCAGAGGTCATCTAGTCCAGGCCCCTGCATGAATGTTACAAGCCAGCAAAGAAATACTCACCAGAGCTGTCTTCTAAATGCATTTTACTGATGCTGAAAGAACGCTGTCTTCAGTTTCGCTGGAGGACCCTTTGAGTCTGACACTCAGAGACTATCTCCTCCTACCCTATAGACCAAAAATGAGGAGAGTCACAGATTTCTATGGCCAGAAGGGACAATTATGATCATCTAGGGAGTTTTCAACCTGTGATCCGCAGACCCGTGGGGGTCCACAGATTATACCTAGGATTTCCAAAGGGGTCCTGCATCTCCAGTCGAAATTTTCTAAGTGTGCGCAAATGAAAAAAGTTGAAAACTACTGATCTAGGCTGACCTTCTGTATAACACAAGGCATAGGACTGCCCTGAATTAATTCCCACTTGACCTAGTGCAGATCCTTTAGAAAGATTTAGAAATCTTGATTTCAAAAAATTGATTGAGAATCTACCACAACAGTTGGTAATTTTTCCAATGGTTAATTACCCTCACTGTTAAAAAGAAACCTTATTTCCATTCTGAATTTTTCTAGCTTCAACTTCCAGGCACTAGAAATAACTTTCAAGTTATTTCAATTTATTCATCACAGCTACTAAGGGTCAAAGATCAATTGCATGACAACAGCCAGTAGGCTTTATATCTATACCACGTATGCTTAGGACACAAGCTTATTCTTAGTGGCCCACATATAATGTAGGATATCGGGAACCCCATATTCTTTTGCTCCACAGAGAAAAGTTTCCTCCAAGACGCTAAAATCCAAAGATTTTTGTCTGAAACATCCTCTTTGCCCAATACATGTAAAAGGGTTAAAAGAAACAGTTCCCAAGAAAAATTAAGCCATGTATTTTGGCAGCTCAGTTATCTCTTCTTATACACACTTTAGTGCTCCATCTTAAGCCACTCCACCTGCCTGACAGGTCAACACTTTTACACCTACCTTGTGGCTTATGATCTGTATGAAAGGAAAAAAAAAAAAGAGTTAGATTCTCTCCTGTCTTCACTGCAATTCACACAATTTGAATGCATCACTCATCTAACAAATCCTTCCTCACAAGATTATAAATTTAATTAAGACAGAATTTAAAGGACTGCGCACACTCTAGAGACATCTGAATCTCAGATGTGGTTGCCCACCAGAAAATACACATCAAAGCTGGAGGCCTCCCCATGTTTGAGGGATCATTGGTTCCCAGCTGGTAACGGGAGAGTTGGCTGGACCCTTTTCTTTTCTC
>NC_133779.1:26195238-26267872 GCF_003597395.2 Chelonoidis abingdonii | reverse complement strand
CCATCTCTGCCTAGCAGTCCTTCCTCAAATAGTATCCCGTGGTCGAGGAAGCCAAAGCCCTCCTGGTGACACCATCTTCACAGCCAGGCATTCACCTCCATGATGCATCTGTCTCTGCCCGGGCCCCTACCTTTGACAGGAAGAATCAAAGAAAATACCACCTGCGCTCCAAACTCCTTCACCCGTACTCCCAGAGCCCTGTAGTCACTCTTGATTCGCTCAGCGTCGCACCTCGCAGTATCATTTGTGCCCACATAGATGAGTAGCATGGGGTAGTAGTCAGAAGGCCGGATAATCCTCAACAATGCCTCTGTAACATTTCAGATACGGGCCCCCGGCAGGCAACATACCTCCCGAGATGAAATATCAGGGCGACAGATGGGCGCCTCCATCCCCCTCAGCAGAGAGTCTCCGACTACCGCTACCCTACGTTTCCTATGATGATGGACTTCTCCTCAGGGCAGATGGTCAGATTCTGAAAGAGATGGGCACAGCTTAGGGGAGCTTCTCGCAAGCAGCTGGGCAGGCTCATTCTCAATGTCAGTGTTCCTGCCCAGAGATGGGGCTGGCTAGTGCAGGGCTCCCAAGCCCCAGGGAATTTTCCCCTCCCAGGGTTGCATGTCTCACTGTCGGGGTCCTGGCTGCATGGATCTCAGAGCCCTTCCCCTTGGCATACCTGGATGATATCGCTGAGCAGCAGGGCATCGAAGCGAGCCAGGTACTGGACGTGGTAGCGCGGGATCACTGGGCCATGCCTGTGCACCAGGATACGCAGCTGCTCCATGAGGAACAGCAGCTCGGTGATGTGACTGCAGGGGTGACAAGGGACTGGGTCAGGCTCCTCTGAGGGAGACAGTGGTGCACCCGGGCTCCTGCTGCCAAGAGTCACTGGTGAACCAATCCCACAACCCTCCCCCCGTATCGCTGCACCCGGGGGCGGGCAGGGCTGGATCTGAATCTGACAGCTCCAGCTGGAAACAGGGTACCCAGGGCAGCCCCGTGCCCACCAGAGTGCCATGGGACTCCTGCCACGCTCCACGCAGGTGTCCAGAGAAGTGCCGACCAACCCACTGGCCAAGCGTTCCCCTCTAGATTCCACGCTCAGGAGGGACCCCTCTGATCACTGAGTCTGAGCTCCTGAGTACCGCAGACCACAGGACTTCCCCAAATTCATTCCTGTTCGAACTCGAGCAGACCTTTTCGAAACTGCCAGTGGTGGAGAACCCCCTGCACTCCTGGGTAACCTGATTTCATTATTTCCAGCCTGAATGTGTCTAACTCAGGGGTCAGCAACCTTTCAGTAGTGCTAAGCTGAGTTTTCATTTATTGATTCTAATTTAAGGTTTCACGTGCCAGTCATACATTTTAACATTTTTAGAAGGTTTCTTTCTATAAGTCTATAATATCCAACTAAACTATTGTTGTATGTAAAGTAAATAAGGTTTTTTAAATGTTTAAGAAGCTTCATTTAAAATTAAATTAAAATGCAGAGCCCCCCAGACTGGTGGCCAGGGCAGAGTGAACGCCACTGAAAATCAGCTCGCGGGCCGCCTTCAGCTACCAGCCACTGGAGCATATCAGATGTTTGTCTGCAAGACTGAAGAGCCTAATGCACCCTTTTCCATTTCCCCGGCGGTAGGTACTAGGAACTATGATCTAGTCGCCCTTTGATCTGCTCTTTGTGAAGATAATCCACGGACAACCTGCAGTGTTTCACTAGAGCATTTTCCAATGCTACAGAGAGCTGTTTTAGCTCTCCTGGCAGCAGTCTGGCCTGCGTTGCTGGGGCTGCCGACTCCCCAACCCCCAGGGCAGGATCCACAGCGTCTCTCCTTCCCCGCAGGGGTCATTTCCCATCTCCCCTTGTTCGTGTCATAAATAGATAGGTAAGGGTTAATTTTCTTTTACCTGTAACGGGTGGAAAAAGGGGGAACCAAACACCTGACCAGAGGACCAGTCAGAGACCTGGATTTTTTTTAAAGTCTGGGAGGGAACTGGAAACTCAGGGTCTTTTTGTTTTCCTCCTCGCTGTGAGTAACATCGCTTGAGTAAAAGCTTTTTCTAACTCCATCTTCTTTAAATATGCTACATAAAGTATGAATACAAAGAAGCAAAGTAATCAGCATGTGACTGGCTTTGATTGTGTTATTGGTGTTGATTTGCTGACTGTAATGGCTATCTTTTAAATCAACTGCTTTATTCCTATTTCTTATAAGCCATATTCCTGTATTGAGTTTCTTAATGCCGTATATTGTTCTGTATTTTTTTCTTTTATAAAAGTTTTGTTTTTTAAAATGTGGGGTTTCTTTTCGGTAGTGCGAGAGGGAGAGGAATTTCTGTGCCAGCTAGGAGGAGGGAAAAGCCCAAGCTCTGTGTCTTACTTTCCTATTGTCCCAGGGTGGGAAAAGGCTACGGGACAAAGGGAGAGGTGAAGTCTTGTGTGAGCTGACTAGGTTTGAATACATGCCTCGGGAAGCTAGATTGCCTCTCTGGTTGTATCAAGGAGCATTGGCCCGACTATAAGCTTGGGGGAGGTTCACAGTAAGCACCCAGATTTTGTACGCTAAAGTCCAGATTTGGGACAGACGTTTACCACAGCTCGCTCTTGGCCCATGTCCTGTCAGGCCACGCCAGGCGGAGCGAGTGCCACTTGGGCCTTGCAGCAGCCGCGCCCCCTTTGCATTCCTGTGCTGGGGTATGGGCCACGTGCTGCTGGCTGAATTGGGCACAGGATTGTCACCAGGGCCATTAATGGGTCACTTGGTTCAATTTCCTACCCCCAAACCAACACCCCCATGCTGCAGGGCCCTGAGCAGAGACCCCGACCTTCTCCTCTGCCCAGGGGGCCCATGGGTCCAGTGCACCCCACTCAGCATGGGGTCCACACGGCCTCCCATGTCTCACAGTGAATAGTGTCTGTCTCCCCCCCGAGAGCCAGACCTCTGTAGTGCCTGTCCCCTTCAAGAACCAGGCCCCCCACAAGTGTCTACTCCCCACAGAGCCAGACCCACCATGGGCCTGTCACCCTCAAGAGTCAGACACCCCCATACACTGCCTCCCCTCCCCAGAGCCAGACCTGCCCGGTGCCTCCCCCTCTCCACACCAGACCTGCAATGGGCCTAGCCCCACACACGGAGCCAGCCCCCACCAATTCCCCCACACACAGAACCACACCCTCCCAGTGCCTGGCCCCGCCCACAGAGCCAGACCCCCCAGTGCCGGTCCCTCCCCCAAGCAGAGCCAGGCACCCTCAGGGTCCGCCAGACCCACCCAGGGACTGGCCTGCACCTGACAGTTAGACCCACCACGGCCTGTCACACTCAGAACCAGACCCACCCAGGGTCTGGCCTACCCCGAAGATCCAGACCACCCCAAAGCCTGTCCCCACCCCCCATTCCCTGACAACCAGACTTCACCTTGAACCACCACCCCTTGTCCAGGACACCCCAGGTCCCATCCCCCCAGTCCCACCCCGCCTCCTGCAAGCCTGGCACTGCCCTGACCTGTCAGCGTAGTCCTCAGGGGTCTTGGTCTTGGTGACATGCTCAGCATGACGCACCAGCCAGTTCACCTCGTCGCAGCACAAGGAGAGCACCACGAAGACACAGACAGCCTGGCAAGGTGGAGACCGGTGGGGTCAGCTCCAGGCAGGGAGAGCTCTGGAGCTCACAGGCACCACCGCAAACCAGACAGCAAACCGGGGAGGGGTCATCAGAGCCAAATAACCTACCCTCACGGGCAGCCAGGGGCATGGGATCATTCAGGGCTACCTGGGATGGGGGGAATCCCTTCACAGGGGCAACAGAGAGGAAACAAACCTCACGGCATGACCCCGCAATGCAGGCAGGCCCACACGTACCCTGGCGGGTAGATTACGTCTGTGTCTGACCATTTCCTCCCTATGGCACTGCAGAGGGATGAGGGGGGGCTCTGCCGAGAGCTAAGAATTAGCTGATTGTCCTGGTATTGCCAGACTCTGGTACGGGAAATTATGTCTGAGCTGTGGGACACGTGGGCTATTAGGCTCCAAACCCAAGGGGGAGAAACCTGTCACAGGGCTGGGGACAAGGGACAGCCCGGGGCTGAGCCCATTGCCTCGCTGCCCAAGGAAGATGCACCCTTGAGTCTACCCAAGACAAAGGAACCCCAGGGGACATCTCGGCCGAGGGTCTGACGCTCAGACACTGACTGGGACTGAATAAGAGATGAGAGGGAGCACGCTGTGTGCTGCATCCCCCTCACAGCGGGAGATTCGCCAGCCATCTGGAACTGCTGGAACTGGAGGAGCGTTGCATGGTCTGACCATCGGGTGACACTCCTTGTCCCTCCAGACCTGGAACTGCAGGGCAGAGACCGGAGCACTCCCTGTCAGTGTGACAGGCAGCATGTGGGGCAGAGGGACACGACATAAAAACACATGGCACTACAGTGACCATACATGTTAACATGCATGCACACAGACACGCTCACTCCCCTTCCCAGTTCCAGCCCCGCCCTCCCCCCTCACCTTGGGGCACAGCAACCCGGGCTGGTCGCTCAGCAGTGCCTCCAGCTCCCGCATCGCGTTGCATAGGAGAGCCCGCTGGTTCCAGTGCAACTGGCCACTGTGCAAGGTGGGGCAGGTGATTGCACTGGACACTGCACTGCCCACCCCTATAACAGTTCCATGCCCACCCCACAGCCCGGCCCAGCACCAGGGAGTCCAAGGCTGCTCACTCCACTGTGGATGCAGCTACAGCAGAGCCATGAAGGGGTGGGGGCAACCGCATCAGGGGGGTAATGAGGGGCAAATATCTCTAATCCCTGAAACCAGTGTGGGGCTGGGACAGCAAGAGCCATGGGTTGGGCTTGAGGAGCACTGGCAGATCTGGAGGGGGGGGAGCCCAGGGCTGGGATAGCAGGGGCTGTGGGGCAGGACTGGGGGCACTGTCAGAGCTGAGGGGAGCCCAGGGCTGGGATAGCAGGGACTATGGGGGGGGACTGGGGGCACTGGTAGGGCGGTGGTGGAGGAGCCCAGGGCTGGGATAGCAGGGACTATGGGGGGGGGACTGGGGGCAGGGGTAGGGCAGTGGGGCAGGACTGGAGCAGCACGAGGTGCTGTGTGTTAGCAGAGGCGTGTTGGATGCCTGCCCTGCCCACACTGCAATGGGCACTGACCAGTGCCAAGGGGACCTCCCCACCACAGGCACTAACCCCCGTCCCCATGGATGACCCAGGACCCAGGTGTGGATGGTGCTCAAGGCCCAGGCACCCTTTACCTGTGCGCCACAGTGTGCTCTTTGCACTCCTTGACATCAGCCACCCACTTCCTGTACCTGCGGAGGGGGCGAGAGTGAGTGCTGATCACCAGGGCAGCCCCCAGCCAGCCTGAGCCCCGGCAAAGCCCTAGCACAGTCCCCAGTGCAGCCCCCTGAAGCAGAGCCCTGGCACAGCCCCCAGCGCAGCTCAGCCCCCTCCCGTCCCCAACCCACTGGACTCCAGCACAGTCTTTGCTGCATGTGACAAAGTGGGAATTTTCTGTAATATTTTTGACGCCTGTACGTGCCTCAGTTTCCCCCAGACTGTGCATTGCTACCCTGTGAAGGGACAAGGGTTAAGTTTGCACTCGGGGCTGGCTAAGAGATGGGGCAGGGAGGGAGGGTTGCTTGGCTAGCTGACCCTGAAGGTCACTAAAAGTCTGGCTGAGGCTGACCCATCTCAATGGAAAGCCCAGTCACCAGGACAGTGATACCTCGTGCCCAGCGCCAAGTGGGAGGAGCAGTCTCCCCTGGAGAGCAGGCCTGGGTGAGGGGAGGTGAGTGACTGAGTGTTGGCTGCTGGAAAGAACCCCCAGCCCCTGGGAGCTGAGGAAGGGAGGAAGTCAGAGAGGGAGACACGAGGCCTGAAAAAGGACCTCCCTGGGGCCCCAGCCTGGCCAGGTCAGCCTGTGCTTTCCCCTTTGGGTCGCTCTGCGGAGGACTCCAGTACTGGGCTCCAGGGGACACAGCTGGGCTGGGGGAGATGAGGAGGGGGTGTCCAGCTCTGACGAGGGGACCCAGCGGCACCAGGAGCCTGGCTCAGGGAGCTGCTGAGCAGAGCTCCCAGGGTGGGGCTGGAGCCCCAAGGGTCAGTCTCAGGAGGCTGGGAGGCCCCATGGCTGCCCTGGAGGAAGTGAGACCACCTTGGGGTCCGGCACATTAAAGGGGTCCCTCCAAGGGCCTGTCCCAAAGCTGGGGTGTGGCACGATCCTGGAAGCCGGGACACTGTACTAGTCACTTAGGGCGCTCCCTGCCCTTCCCCTGGGTCTGGTGGGGATCCCCCTCCAACCTTCACCAGCCATCCACCCCCACCAGCTGCCCAGTGCCTCCCTGCCACTGCCCTGCCCTCATCAGCTACGCTCCGCCTCCCTGCCAGACGCCCCCCTGCCCCCACCACCTGCCTTCCACCCCAACCTGCCTTGCCCCAGCAGCCACCCTCCATGCCCATGCCAGCACCCCCCACCTGCTGCCCCCCCAGCGCCCTGTTACCCTTCCTCGGTGACCTTGTGGATCTGCAGGGCGTCGTCGCGGATGAGGCTGATGTAGAGCGAGCGCTGCAGGCCCAGCTTCCACAGCTCCAGGCACTGCGGGTTCGAGCTCAGGCAGCCGTGGCACAGGAGGAAGCCAACTGCAGGGAGGGGCAAAGGGGAGGGGTCAGGGGCACAGCAGGGAGGTGAGGAACACAGGGGTGGGGTGCCAGGGGGCAAGGGGCACAGGGGCATAGCAGGGATGCAGAACATGGCAGGTCAGGAGAGGGGGTGGCAGGAGCGGGGGGCAGAGGGGCTGGGGGGACAGGAGCGAGGGACCCTGGGGTGTGGCATGTCAGGGATACAGTAGGTGGCAGGGCATGGGTGGCAGAGGTGAAAGGTACAAGGGTACAGGAGGGGAAGGGGTGTAGCGAGGGGGATGTCAGGGGCACAAGGGGCACAGAGGAGCCGCCAATCCCGACTCCCCATCCTGCCCCCACCCATCACCAGGGAGCGAGCAGGCACTGCCAGGCATCCAGAGGTCAGCAGACGCGGGTGCTGCTGGGCCCAAAGGGGCAGCGATCCCCAGCACCAAGGCCCCAGATGGGGGCTGCTAGTGTGAGGTAATGGCCAGGGCTGGGCAGGGGTCCGGGGCCGGGCTCCTGGCTGGGCTGGGCATTTTCTGGTCTCTGGAGCTTGTAACTTTCAGAGAGGTGGGACCTGCCTGACCCCCAGGACCAGGCAGGTGATGTGATGAGTGTTAACCCTTCCCTGCCAACTGCCTGCCCACCACACTGTGAAGGGTGCGTATGGGGCTGGGTGGATGCCAGGTGGGGAATGGGACCCCCCGAGGGCCCTTCCCACAGGTGCAGAGTGACTTACTCAGTATCCAGCGCTGATCACCTCCAGTGACAGGTACTCGCAGGCCATCTGTGGAGAGAGGGGCCATTCAGGGCCGTCCTTAGCCATAGGCAGAATAGGCAGCCGGTAGGGTACCACTCTGCCTGGGGGCCCAGACAGACGGGAAGCAGTGGAGCATGTGAGAGCAGGGCTGCTGGGTCCTAGAGAGAGCCGAATGCAGCACAGTCTGAGGGAGGGGTCTCTGGGAAGGGGTGGGGGACGGAACTCACCAGCAGGGGCTGGGCTCGAGGTGCTCAAGCACCAGGAATATTCAAGGCTGGGGGCTGCGCTCCACCAATATTTGGAGCTGGGTTTCTCCCCTGCCCCCGCCTCGGAGCTGCCCTGCCTGAAAGAAAACAGCCAGTGTCTCTCTCCTTTGTTTGTGCTGCTTTTGCCTAAGGCTAGAGAGATCAGTGGCAGGCAGCCTCCTGGAGCACCAGGGGAGGGGAAGAGGGAGAGAGGAGGAGGGCACAGATGCTTGGAGCTCTTCTCCGCCCTGCACCCCAGCACCCCAACCCCTGAGCACCCTCCTGCACTGTGAACCCCTCATCCCAGCCACCCCAGGCCTCACTGAGGGGAAAACGTGGCAAACTTAAATTTGGTGGTCAGGTGGGAGTATTCATCGTGTGTTTAGCACAATACTTGATTATTTTACACCCTTTAAAGTATATCAGGTGTTATATAAGTGGGAATGTTCTACGTTTTCTCTGACTACTGTGTGATGATTTCCTCAGTTTCCCCTGCTGGCATTTCTTCAAGATGCTAGATGGTGGATAAGGGTGTGTGATTGTTTGTAAGACCCGCAACTGCCTAGAGTGCCAGCTATATGCCGTCTAGCCACAGAGAACTGGCCCAAACCTGTCTCAGGCAACTGATGCGCTGGGTCGCTTCGCTGCAAGGTGCCACTGAAGGTTGTTGGAGAAACAAAGAGATCAGGTGGCCTCGGCTAATGCTGAAAAAGCACAAAGGCAGAGGACGCGAGAGTGGCAGTGCTCTGTTGACTTCCGGGAGCGAATGGTGAAGGGGATGGTGGGATGCTTTGGAATACCTTCACATACAAATGCCCAGTCAAGACTTCTGGGGAGCCTCCTTCCTTTCTGAGCAGGACGGTCTCAGAGAAAGACGCTTACACTCTGTCTGACCTCAAGCATTCAAGCATGCCCCCCTTCCTCTAGCCTTTGTGTTGTCTCTTCTGGATCTCTTCTGATCTCTTGTCCTCAGTACCTTCATTGGCACCTGCAGGGAACTGGGCACCCAAGAGTATTCAAGAAAACATTAAGAACAATTCTCACTTTTTCCGCAACCAAAGTGCAACAATAATACCGTGAGCTTTGAAGCAGGCAAGTGCTGCTTTCTGACTTTACAACTTTTTTAATGACTTTGTACTCTTGGGTGCCGACACACTGTAGCTTCATTTTTTTATATCGGCTTACCAGCGGTGAGCCGCGGAGGTGGGGTGGGGTCGGGCACCAAACGAGTTTGCGGCCACCAAAAATTGTTACAACCTGCCGCCTATGCTTACTGTGGTGTGACTCTTTCCCCAGGCTGAGACGACGCTGTTACGTCCAAACAAGAGGCTGGGGTGTCGGTGCCTGGGGGGCTGAGGTGCTGTGTGGGAGGGTGAGCTGGCTGCCCTACCTGCTGAGGATGAACAGTGAAAGTAACTCACCTTCCTCGCAGGCCAGCCGGGATGGATGGTCCACACGGCTGGGCTGGGATAACAGTTAGCATTGTGCGAAAAATCAGGACAGGGGTGTGGTTGGGTGAGCAGATGTCCCACTTTTATAGGGACATCCCATTTGGGGTCTTTTTCATTAATAGGGCTCCTATTGCCCACCTCGAGCCCATCCTGATTTTTCACACATGTTATGCTGTCTGATCACCTTTAAGTTGGGGGTAATTGGTTCATATAAGACAAGAGCCCCAATATCGAGAACTGGCCCTATAACAATCAGGACATCTGGACTTCTGGTCACTGGCCTCGAACTGGGGAGCCACTCTCACCCAGGACTGGCAGTGATCCATCTCTTCGGGGGGAGCACAGTCCGCAGGGATGAGCTGCTGGGTGGGCCTCCATGGGTGCCCCGTCCCTGAGATCCAGATGCTGTGCTACTTCACCATAGTCCGCTTGAGCTGTGGTTGTGCCATTGGTGTGTGATCAGACCTAGCAGGTGTTGCTGCGCTGTTGCCACTCTGCACCCCCTCCCAAGACGTGAGTTTTCACCATATCTCCTCTTCTACTGCAGCTATTGAACCAGATAACAGTGCGAATGTGTGGGGGAGGGGAGTGAGCCAAGCATTGAAAGCGTACTGTGTGCCTTTTGATTGTCATTGGAGTTCAAATCTGTTTTGCAAATAATGTTTGCTAAGATCCTGAATTCATTCAATAATTTTTTCAAAATTCAATATCATTACAAAACAGAAAATTAAAGTCGTTGACAGAATTATGTGTTGACCAAGTTTGGTATGAGGAAGGGAGTGAACCATTTCATCACGAGAAACAAATAATGGTTGACGTGACTTCTAGCCCTACTTAATAGGCAGCCGTGCTTTAGAACTGCATACGTGTTGAATTTATGAGTCAATACAGATTACCTCAACGATGCAATGTTCTCCACACTCTCCCCGTCTAACTAATAGCTATCTCCTTACTAGGTTAGAGCAGGGGTCGGCACCTAGGCAAGTTGTGCCCAAAGGTGCACAGCACGCGCTAAGTGCAGGTGATTTTGATGAACATGCCCCCAGTGGTGGGACTGAAATGGCTCAGCCCACCGCTGCTCTTGGATTCTGGCTGCTGCCCCATTGCCACTCGGGGTCCAGCTTCCCAGTCACCACTCAGCACCCGCTGGGCCTGGAGACCCCCAGGAACCCAGGCTGGCATCTCTCCCGCAAGGCTGAGCAGCCGGCAGCTGAGACCCCAGCTGAACCACTCAACCCGCTGTCGCCTGGGGTTCCATTCAGTCAGCTGCAACTGGGCCTGAGCGGACTAAATTCAACGAAAATAGGACAAACAAGAGCAACCAAGTACAAGTGCAGAACCTAGAGCAGTCGGTCCCCAACTTTTTCCATCTGCCGGGCACAGAACGAAGGGACGTGGTGGTGAGATGAGCATCGGCGAAATGCTGCCAAATTCGTGGCAAGCAGTGTTTCATTCCAGAGCGCGTTGCGCCAAAAATGCCGCCAATTTCGCGACATTTTGGCAGATGCTCAATCCTCCAGCCAGTAGGCGGGTGCACTGGAGAAGCCCCTGTGGGGCGCCATGGCGCCCGCAGGCACCACGTTCGTGGCTCCTGACCTAGAGACCTCCTGAAGCAATAGTGATCATTTTGATTTAAATGGATTGAACTGTACAAAAGAATTGAGTTTGTGCCACATGCCAAAATCAATGATGGACATTGTACAGTTTAGTCATACCAGCAAACTTGCCACCCATATTCTACTGACAATTCCTGTAACAGTAGCATCAAGAGAACGGAGTTTCTCAAAACTAAAGCTCATTAAAAACTATCTCCACTCTACAATGAGTCAGGAACACTTGACAGGTCTTGCTATTCTTGCAATCGAACAAGACGTCACTTTGTCTTTGTCATACGATGACATTATTACTGATTTTGCAGCCAAAAAAGCCAGAGAGATTGCTTTTAATTAAAAACTAATCCTTTTTTCAATACCTCTTCATAGAAATTTTCAATAAAATGTTGACAAATTTAAAAAATTATATTATTTGCATCTTTCTGTCAAATCAGAATTTTTTCTATAATGCTACTTCTTTAGTGCTAGTCCATCAGCATTACAGTGGCTTAATTAAGTTAAACTGGTTTTAATAATATGCATGTGGCAAGTTTTCCAGTAGTTTAAGTTTATGTTTGTGTTGCTAAGAGCAAGACAGGCACAGGGGCACCAGTTTTATAATCCTGCCTAGGGCACCGTAAATCCTAAGGACAGCCCTGGGGCCATTCCTCAGCATTGCTTTCCACGGCTCTTCCCAGCCACTCGCCACTAGGAACGGACACTGAGGCAGAGCCGCTGTCCTGGCTCTTGACCCTCACTGCCCCCTTGGCCCTGTGAGCTGACCCAGCTCCCGAGCCCCCATGGCCAAGCACTTGGGATCACCGGGTCCTACCTGAATAACTGCACCAAGAGGCACCCTGGCATGGCAGCTGCCCTCGCTCCCCACAGAGAGGGATCGGCCATGCATGCTGGGAGTTCCTACACTGCTGGACAAGGGGTGGGGGTCTGTTCCAGCCCCCTGGGATCCCCTCAGCTGGGCGAGCCAACTGTGGGCAGAGCCACCGTACAGTGTCCAACACCCCCTGAGCTCTGCACCCCCAGGCCCCGGAAGGCCAGAGTCACAACATCTGAGCTGGCCGGGCTCAACATGGTGGCCGAGTTGCTGATTAGGCTCAGGAGCTGGTGGCTGCGCCACTGCTCGGCCGACTGGTTCCTCCGGACAAAGAGGAAATGGAGAGACAGAAGTGCACTGGTCATGGCCTGGAGGGGGCAGGGGGCAGTTAGCAGGGCCAGCAGCAATACAACAGCCACAGCTACAACTACACAACCTCCTAGAAGGAATGCTGGGGGCCAGAAGTGGGCCCGTAACCATGTGCTGCTCCTAGGTGAGGATAGCGCCATAGGGGCCTGGGGCCAGGCATAAAGCATTACGTGGAGCTAGGTTTGCGGCTGGATGTCAGGCCAGGCCTGCTGAGGCAGGTTCAGATCTCAGCTGCCCTTGGCTGTGAATCTGGAGTGAGCCAGGAGCTGTCCATACCACACCTCCGGTCTCACACACTTTGCCCCACAAGCAGCGTCCGGCCCCTCACATGCACTGTCAGCATAAGCACATATGCCATGCACAGCAGGCCAGGCTGGCACAACTGCATGCCAGCTATCCCTTACTGAATTCCAGGTGGCAGGTGGGCACAAGCCAGTTCAGATCTAAAGAACGCTCCCCAAACCTTACAGGAGGAGCCACTGAACCCAGGGTTCAACTGAGTGCAGGGGACAACTCAGGAAGAACAGAGTCAGGAGTGGGGATCTGTGACATTCTGTAGCAGGGGTTCTCAAAGTGGGGATCAGAGCTCCTCAGTGGGTTGTGAGGTTATTACCTGGGGGGGTTGCAAGCTGTCAGCCTCCCCCCAAACGCCACTTTGCTTCCAGCATTTATAATGGTGTTAAATATATAAAAAGTGTTTTTAATTTATAAGTGGGGGTCACACTCAGAGGCTTGCTATGTGAAAGGGATCACCAGTACAAAAGTTTGAGAACTGCTGTTCTATACCTTTGGGGAGCATCTTGTAACCCCCTTAATCTTCATTTCCGTATAATCGTATAAACCATACCTTGTTAAGGTACCAGGGGAAAGGTTATGATCTGCTGGAAGTCATTTCTCTATCCCATATATGTGTATCGTTAATGCATATGAAGTTATGAGAAGTGTGTTGTATGGTGGTCACTAAAACATGCTGTAAGTTGGGGAATCAACCAGACATTAGCTCCCCAGAAGCAACAGCAAGGAAAGTAACCAACACCAGAGCGGGGTTTCAAACAACCCATCAACAACCATTGTCCAGCAAGGGAGGTAAAATTCAGTGATTCACCTGCACGAGGTCACACCAGAAGAATTGCTCAACCTTGCCTGGAGACTCAGCACTGCCCCCAGACATGCCTGGACTTGTGTTCCCCGAGCACAGGGACTGAGAGTATAAAACAGACAGGATGGACAGATAGAGTAGACAGAGTTATAAAGCAGACATACTGGGCCTTTCTCCTTCACCCACCTACACTGCAGGCATCAAGGACACTCTGAAGCCTCCAGCTGAGGGGACTGGCCCAGATTTCAAGGAGGAAATCTGTATACTATGGACTGCAATATCCAGTGGAGTGAGAAAAACTGCTTAAGCTAGATGTTGCCCAGTCTAATAGGGTCGAGAGTTTAGACTGCGTGCTTATATTTATTTTTCTTTTGGTAACTCACTGACTTTTTGCCAATCACTCAGTATCACTTAAAAGCTACCTTTTACAGTCAATAAATGTTTAATTGTTTATCTTTACCAGTGAGTTTGTATGAAGTGTGGGGCAAATCTGCTCAGGTTTTGCAAAGGTTGGTGTATATCCACTTTCCGTTAATGAAGTGGTGAACCAATTAATAAATCTGCATTGCTCATCTTGAGCAGTGCAAGAATATTCCTGGGGCACAGTGCTGGGAGCTGTGGGGATTTGGCGCTAGTCTCTTTTTCTGTGTGATTTGTGAGTGGCTTTGGGAGCATCCATGCAATCTAGCTGGGTGTCGGGCTCCACATGCTGTTGTGCTGAGTGATACCAGCACCTGGAGGGGTTTGCTGCTGGTCACTAACAAGGCAACGTGAGAGACAGCCCAGGCTGGAGAGAGTTAAGGGGGCACAGTGGTCCCACAGTCCCCGGCTGCACCCTGGGGATCTCATCACAGTGGCCCAGCGAGCAGGGTGAAATACACAGCTTGTTGTACTGAGCAAGATTTGCACTTTGTACACTGGTGTAAAGATTTTAAGTGAAGGCTTTAAGTGTGGTGGCTAAGGAGAGTCAGGAGGAGGCTACCAGTTTATTTTCTGTTTGCTTATTTTGGGCGAGGGAAGTAGAGATAGAAAAATCAGGAAAATGAGTGAAAGCAGTGAAGTGATTGTGAAGGAGCTTTTGAAGCTGCAGGTTGCAGAAAAGGAGAGGGAGCGTCAGAGACTATTGGACCTGAAAGAACTGGAGATAAAGGAGAGTGGGAAAAGAGAGAGAGAGAGCAAAAACACCAAGTGAACCTGCTAGAGAAGGAGAACCAGAACCCACCAGCCCCAGCAATTCCCATCACTCCAAAATCCACAATTGGGACCATTTATGTCCTGCATACAATGAGGCAGACAATATTGCTGAATATCTGAGCACCACTGAACGGCTGTGTGCAGTGCATGAGATCCCTGGGGCTAAGAGAGTTACTACCCTGACTGCAAAATTAACTGGTAAAGCTCTAAATGTATTAAATGAAATGCCTACTGAGGATGCTTTTAGACTATTGTAAATTTAAAAACACGCTTTTGCGAAGGTTTCAGATTCCCCTGAACCATACAGCATTACATTTAGGAATGTTAAGAGAGATACTGGTATGAGTAATGGGGAATATGAGAACAAAATGAAAGATTTGATGGGAAAGTGGGTGAGGGGCAAAGGTGTTACGAGCTTTGAGGGAATGCTGGATCTTGTTGCTCAAGAGCATTTCCTAGACATGTGTAAGGCTGATGTAAAGCAGTGTCTATGGGACAAAGATGTAAAGTCTGTGGATGAGATGGCGTCTCTTGCTGATGCCTTTGAATGGACCCAGGTGTCTATTGAAAACAACCCACTGAAAGAGGTGTTTAAAGCTAGTGGGATGGGAAGATCCCATTTTATCCCTAACAAGAGGGAGGATGGCTGGGAGGCCGACTACTCACCTCCCCAAAATCATTCTCTAACTCTTGTCCCAAATATCCTGTAAAAGCAGAAGAGCCCAAAAGGTGCCATCAATGTAAGTCCAATCAGCATCTGAGGAATAAACGCCGTGCTAGGAGGAAGCAGGCAACCAACAGCTCCTGTTAGTTCTGCTGTCCTCAACACAGAACCCCCCCCAAGCAATTGGAACGTATCATATTGGTTTTGTGAGGTTAGCGTCTGCAGAACCAGATATGGAGCATGTTAAGATTATCGAAATTAATGGCAGGGAGCACTTGGGGCAGAGGGATACAGGGGCCCAGATCTCTCCAGTTAAGCAGAATGTGGTCTCAAAGGCCAGTATGTTACCTGGCCAAATGGCAGAGATTGTGGGGTCCGTGAAAGCAGATTTCTTGTACCACTAGGTAAAACCCATGTGGTGCGGGAAGATTTGGAAAGTGTTTTGAGAGTGGGGGTAGTGGAACACCTCCTAGTCGACCTGCTTCTTGGTAATGATTTTTAATGTGTACCTCAGATTAAGGTGTTTACCCACAGCAAGAATGAGTTTTTTGCTGGGATCCCCAAGGGAAAGGGTAAGGTCTCAGGAACTGCTGAGAGAATGGGAGAGAGTCTCCTTGATTCCTCTGCAGCAGGGGAAAGCCACATGCTTCCAGGAGGGAGGGTGGCTGAGACCAGCTCCTGCACTGCAGCTGGAGGCAATGCCACTTCAGGAGGGGACGGGGGTGTAACACCTGCCAGGAGAGAACTATCCAAGTTGTTAGCTGCCAGCAGGTTGCAGGTGAACCAGAGACAAACCCGGCTCTAGGGAGCAAAGAGCAATGTGTCCCAGAGGAGAGCCCAGAGAAGGGGCAGGGGATCTCAGAAACCACTGAGGTGGGTGAGGATTCCGGTGACTCTGTAACACAGGGAAGCAGGGGGCTTCCAAGTATGGGAGTGCCAGAGACTAGCTCCTTTCCAGCAGAAGGCAATATGCCCTCAGGTGCAGGGGCAGGAGAGGTGTTGTCAGTGATTAAGGAAAGTGTCCAGAGTTTTGCAGCTGAACAAGGGAGGGGATCCCTTCCTAGGGAGCATAGAGAAATGTGTCTTGGGAGGGGGCCCAGAGGAGGAGACTGTTGAAGAAATAGTGGGGGTACAGGAATGTCTCCTCACTGGTCACTTGGGAGAGGATGCCCAGGAGGACTTGATGGCTGAGTCAACATCTGTGCATCCAGGCACTCAGCCTGTGACCCAGGCTTTGAGAAAGAACTGTGTACCTGACCTGCTGGAGGGGAAACAGTCACACAGCTGACTTCTCAATGACAGAGAAAGGGTGAGGGAGGGTACCCCAATCCAGGTCCCCGTTCCTCAGGATGCTATTTCTGATATGTGTTTGAAACATAACTGTCTCTTTAAACCAAGATGCAGCTCCAATGCCTGTGATGGCAGAGAAGTTGAGACCAGAAAATTGCCAGGTGGTAGTTTGTGAGAGCAGAAATAACCCAACTGACAGAGAAGGGGGTATTTTCCCCCAGGCTGGTGAGAGACAGGGGGCAGTTATGAGAGAGCTGCTGAGAAAAGTTGAATCTGATCAAAGGGTAAACACACCTAGCCATAAGAACACAGATCACAGCCCTCTAGGGGGCAGGGAAGGACTAGAGCTGGAGGGGAAAACACTGGGTAACCCCAAAAAGGAAACTGGATTTTTTAAATATGTACAGTCCTGGGCCAGTCAGTGTGCAGGATCCACCTGGACCTTTATCTGGCCAGACCCTGAGACATTAAAATCCTAGAAACAAAATTAAATTAAGATCCCCCACAAAGGGGAACGCTGAGGGAAAGAAAAACCAGTGACTGATTGCATGGGAGAGAGTCAAGGACACGCTGGGTACCGAACAAACTAGCCTCAAACTACACTATCTGAACAGGAGGTGTGCTATCATAAAGATACTTGTAAACACCCATCTGTGATAAAAAAAAATTGGTATTAATGTTAAGTTTTGGGATAAGAAGCCAGCCCTGCCTCTGGTAACTTACCTTCAGGATTATCCCTACTTTGCCAGTGGGCAGCTGGGACCCAGAGAGGCTGAGAGAAGATGGCACGTGCTGGGGGCACCATTGGGGACAGTGCCTAGCCAAGCACCTGAGGATCTAGCCAGAGGTCACACCAGGGATCTGTGGCTGAGCTGGGACTCAAAGCCAGATCCCCTGACTCCCAGCCCAGTGCATCATCCCCACAATCTTCCTGCCTCTCCAGGGAAGCAGAGACACCAGCAGTCTGTCTCCACTGTGCCCCTGCCCACACACCGCCCCTTGCAGCCCCTGTCCACGCACCACCCCCACTGCCTGCTGTGCCCCTGCCTACATACCACCCCTTGCAGCCCCCTGTCCATGCACCACCCCCACTGCCTGCTGTGCCCCTCTCCATGCATTGCCCTTGCAGCCTCCTGTCCATGCACCTCACCTGCAGCCAGCTGTGCCCCTGCCCATGCATTGCCCTTGCAGCCTCCTGTCCATGCACCTCATCTGCAGCCTGCTGTGCCCCTGCCCACACACCACCCCTTGCAGCCCCCTGTCCATGCACCACCCCTGCAGCCTGCTGTGCCCCTGCCCACACACCACCCCTTGCAGCCCCCTGTCCATGCACCACCCCTGCAGCCTGCTGTGCCCCTGCCCACACACCACCCCTTGCAGCCCCCTGTCCATGCACCACCCCTGCAGCCTGCTGTGCCCCTGCCCACACACCACCCCTTGCAGCCCCCTGTCCATGCACCACCCCTGCAGCCTGCTGTGCCCCTGCCCACACACCACCCCTTGCAGCCCCCTGTCCATGCACCACCCCTGCAGCCTGCTGTGCCCCTGCCCATGTGCTGCAGCTAGGGGACCTGCCTGGGACTCACGATGTCGAAGTAGCACTGGCTCGCATTGATGGTGTTCAGCAACTCGTACACATGGTCCTGCCAAGGGAAGCTGTGTCAGTCGCACCTAAGAGCCCCCAGCTGTGATTTGCCCTCCCCCAGGCTCAGCCCCAGCAGCCCCACACCGGGCCCTGCATTCCAGGACAGATGGCTGTGTCAGCAGGGGCGGAGGGCTCCGCTACACACGTACAAGCCTGGGGTATGCTAAGGAGGGCAGGTGGCTTCCTCCCCCGAGATTTGGCACCTACAATAGGGTAAAGAGTCTCTCCAATGCCCCCTTCTGCTCCAGGAGCAACAGGCCCTGGTGTAACTGGGATGCAGACTCCGGGCCTGGAATGAGCCATGGGAAGCGCTCACGTGGAAGCTAGGGCCATGGGGCCAGCCACAGCCCCAGGCAGCCTCCATGACACAGGCAGCAGGTTTAAGCAGCACCTGCTCCATCCCTCATGAACTGACAGACTGGTGCAAAGCAGGTGAGAGCTGGGTCCAGCATCCCCCACGTGTGCCCATGAGCACAGCATCTGGGCATCCAACAGTCTTCAACGGATTTACCCTCCTCAGTCCCGGGTTTACAGTGGCACCATGGAGCTGGGCCCATGCTCAGAAGGGGCCCCCGGCCTGCTCCGCTTGCACTGCACCCCAAGGCCCTGCCAGCCGCTGGCTCCCCCCCACCCACTACTTGATGCTCTCAACCTGCCTGCCAGCCGGCTGAGGGCTCCTCTCTGCCCCCTGGCCAGAGCCCAGTGCACTTCCAGCTCTGGGCAGTCTCTGCTTCACACCACCTGTGGGGCCCCACCTGTCTCCCCAGAGCTGAGCCTCCTGGGACTGCTGCAGAAGCCTGGCCAGTCACAGCCAAGTAGGGGGGGATGTTGGGCGGGGGCTTGTCTGGGCCCCTCCAGGCAAGTGGGTCCTGAGGGAGCCCGGCCGGGGCAGGCCCTGGCCTGGCTGTTCACACCACTCCAAAGGGACTGGAGCAATTCCCGGGATCAGCCCTTGGCTGCGCTGCCGGCTCAGCCTGGCAGACACAGTCAGCTCCCCAGCAGGGCCAGTGAGTGCATCCAGGAGGCAGAGCATAGAAGCCTCCATGCCCCCAGCAATGGCCGACACCCGCTCTCCCCAGGGCCGTGATGCGCCCTGCAGGTAGTCACCCGGAACTCCATCAAGTCCACGAAAGACTGGTGGTAGCTATTGAGCACTTTGATGATCTCTGCCTTCTCCTTGTGCACCGGGCCCAGGTGTTGCTAAAGCAAAGGACAGACATGGGGAGCAGATTTCACCCTGACTGGCCATGGGGGAGCCAGCTGTGTGGCTGAGAACGCAGATCCTGCCACAGAACCAGCTACCCAACCCCTCACCACTGGGGACAGAGATACTGACACAGGCAGGGCTGGGACACAGTGCCCTGGTAACTCATCCCTGGGCATCTCCAACCTTCAAGCTGGAGCTGGGTTGAGAGCCCCCATGCCAAGGTGGTGCTGTGCAGATCCAAGCACTGCACCCTCAGGGGCGGAGCTGTATGGATCCGAGCACTGTGCTGACAGGGGGAAGGGGAGACCTGTCCAGATCTGAGCGCTGCGCCAGCAAGAGGAGGAGGGACTTGTACAGATCCAAGTGCCCGTGCCGGCAGTGGTGGGGTTGTATGGATCCGAGCACTGTGCTGGCAGGGGGAAGGGCAGACCTGTCCAGATCTGAGCACTGCGCGCAGCAGGAGGAGGAGGAGGACCTGTACAGATTGTCACGGAGTCCCCGGGCGATGCTCTGGAACTGCTCCTTACCAGCCAGTCAGGACTTTGGGAAGCCTCCTCTGCCTTGGAGCAGACTTATTCAGGGCAAAGAAGCTCACACGGCTTCACCTCCTGGTCTCTCCTTGGAGCATTCAGCATCCTCTGCCCTCCGTGCACTTCCCACATGCGAGCCCACCCCAGCGGGGTCCTGGGGAAGCCCAAAGGGTCCTGCACCCCCCACTTTGCAGTCAGACGTGACTCTCAGCCAGCCAGTAAAACAGAGTTTTATTCGATGACAGGAACAGGGTCTAAAACAGAGCTGTATGTACATTCAGCATCCTCTGCCACTCTGTGCGCTTACTCCCACAGCGAGTCCACCCAGGTGAGGTCCTGGGCAAGCACAGGGTCACCCCCACTTGCAGTCAGACGTGACTCTTAGCCAACCAGTAAAACAGAGGTTTATTCGATGAGACAAGAACAGTGTCTAAAACAGAGCTTGTAGGTACGGCGAACTGGACCCCTCGGCCGGGTCCATTCTGGGGGGC
This sequence comes from Chelonoidis abingdonii, assembly GCF_003597395.2. Classification (NCBI taxonomy): domain Eukaryota; kingdom Metazoa; phylum Chordata; order Testudines; family Testudinidae; genus Chelonoidis; species Chelonoidis abingdonii. The sequence goes on along the minus strand of NC_133779.1, from coordinate 26,247,876 downwards.
AGTGAGCGAGACCCCACGTCTGCACTTCACTCTCGTCCCCAGCCAACCCCTGGACTACACAAGCCCTCCAGCTCTTCCTCCTCTGCTCAGCTCCTTTCCCGGCCAGGAGGTCACCCTGATCCCCTTTGTCTCCAACACCTTCAATTGGCACCTTTGCAGAGGAGGGGCCCAGGCCATCAGTTGCTAGGAGACAGACAGTCAGGCATTTAGGTGCACTGGCCCCTTCCTCTGCAGCAATCACACACCCTTATTCCACCACCTAGATATTAAGAACTGCATAGGGGACACTGAGGCACCAACACAGTCCTTAGAGCAAATATTAAGAACATTCCTAGTTCGTCACACAGATCCAAGTACTGTGCCGGCAATAGGGAGGGAGGATCTGTACAGATCCAAGCACCGCACCGGCGGGGGTAGGGGCTGTATGGATCTAAGTGCTGTGCCAGCATGAGGGGGTGCCTGTAGAGGTCTCAGCGCCATGCTGGCGGCGGGGAGGCTGTATGTATCCGAGTGCTATGTCAGGGCAGGAGGCTTGTACTGATCTAAATTGGAGCTGTACCATGGGGCAGGGCCTGAGCTTGTGGCTGAGGGAGGCTGCTCACCGTGCTGCTCTGTGCGTCCACATTTGGGAACTTCTTGTTGATGTATTTGATGAAGGCCTCCATGGTCTTCTCAGTGAAGAAAGTGGGTTTGGACCTGGGGTCTGAGCATGTCTGTAACAGAGAAAGGCCCAGGGCATCAGCAGGGATGAGCCTCCAGGCAGGGAAGGGACAGCTCCAGGGGCTCCTGCTGTCCACAGTCAGAACTGTCCCTGCACTCGCCCAAACAGGCACCCCCTGACTGCCAGAGAAATCTATCCTGTGCCCAATAGTGATGCTCCTCAATGAGCACCCACAGCCCCTGCTATTCCAGCCCTGGGCTCTTCCCCACCCTCCATCCCAGCTCTGGCAATGCCCCTCGACCCTGGCCTGCCCCAAGGGCACCAGTTAGGAGGGACAGTTTCCTGCAGGAGGTGAGCTCTTCACTGCACAGCATGAGTGTGGAATGTGAGTGGCAGAGGAGAACTGCTGCTCCCAGCTTGTGCCCCTGGGGCAGGGAGTCAGGATTCTGTTTACAAACAGAGGCAGAGTGCTTAAGATAAGAAAGGGCTGGTAATTAAATTAAGGAGCTGGAAGTCCTTAGAAGGGGGGCGGGGTTAGAACAAATTGGAGGGAGTCCAGTGGAGGCAACGAAAATTATTACGGGGCTGAGGCACATGCCTTATGAGGAGAGATTGAGGGAACTGGGCTTATTTAGTCTGCAGAAGAGAAGCGTGAGGGGGGATTTGATAGCAGCCTTCAATTATCTGAAAGGGGGTTCCAAAGAGGATGGAGCTCGGTTGTTCTCAGTGGTAGCAGATGACAGAACAAGGATCAACGGTCTCAAGTTGCAGCGGGGAGGTTTAGGTTGGATATGAGGAAACACTGTTTTACTAAGAGGGTGGTGAAGCACTGGAATGGGTGGTGGTGGAATCTCCTTCCTTAGAGGTTTTTAAGGGATGATTTAGTTGGGAATTGGTCCTGCTTTGAGCAGGGGGTTGGACTAGATGACTTCCTGAGGTCTCTTCCAACCCTAATATTCTATGATTCTATGAAGAGAGAACAGGGGACTCAGAAGACATACAGCCAAGCCCTGTAAGCCAAGGTTACATTCAGAAAAGATGTAAGTTTGAGGGCATAGGTGAAAGTAAGGGGCCAAAATTCAGGGAAGGGATAGCAGCGGTATAGAGAAGTTCTCACTCTACCTCTGGTACTTATGTGGCCCCATCATCATAGTATCTGAGTCTCTCACAATGTCTAACCTCTTTCTTCTCACAGCCTCGTCAAGGTCGAGCAGTGCTGTTATCCCCATTGTACAGGTGGGGCACTGAGGCACACACAGACTAAAAGGCAGATTTTTAAAGGTATCAGGCACCTCGTGGGATTCTCAAAAGCGCCTAGATTTGGTGCTTTGTAAACCCCACTGGACGCATCTTTGGGTGCCCAAAAACCTTTGAAATTCTGTCTCTAAGGCACTGGCCTGAGCTCATACAGGAAGCCCATTTAGGGTGACCAGATGTCCTGATTTTTTGGTCTTTTTCTTATATAGGCTCCTATTACCTCCCACCTCCATCCCAATTTTTCACACTTGCTGTCTGGTTACCCAATTCATGGGGGACGTAGAACCCAGATCTCTCAAGGGTAACTCCCTATCCACTGGCCCAGCCTAGCTCTCTGCTCCATGCTGCAAAAGAGAGGACTCTGATAGATGGGAGCAAAACCAATAAGCCCAGTCCACCAAGACTCAGCAAACAGTCCCAGGTGATTGGGAAGGAGCCATGGCTGACAGCATGACAAGCAGCACAGAGGTCAGAGAGGCGATCACTTAGGCCCCAAGGGGTGGCAGGTTCTGCCCCAGGCTGGGTTGTAGCACAATGGCTGCTGTGCAATTTTACATTTTAACTGAAAACCATTTTGTTTTGTCATTTTTTGTTCTGATTTTGAGAAAAGGAAGGAATGAGTAAATGTTGGATGAGTATCAGATTATGTCTCAAATTCTTAGGGTTTCAGCTGAATCCAGGCCAATTCCAAAACAAAGAACAAAAATTGCATCCACAGAGTCCACAAAGTTGACAATTATTGTCATGATTTGTATTATTCATTGGGCAGCATCTGGGTGCTCAGAAATGTTCAGAATATGCCAGAAAATGTAGCCCCTGAGCCAATGTGTATAAAATGTGTAGCCATGGATAAGATGGCTCAGATATTTAAGTATGAAGTGTGTAGTAGAGAGCCTGAGACATAAGACCTTGGATCACAGGCCTGATCTGAGGCCTGAACTAAAGTGATAATCAGGCTCTGCTAATATAAATCAAAGTTAGCAAAAGTCATGCTGTGAACAGAAGTCAGGCTCTGCCTGTGTACAGGCTCACAGAATCTGGTAAGAACAGAGCTGGAATTGCAAAAAACACACACATGAGAAGTGCTAGGCACAGGACATTCACACAAACACATTCCAGAAGGGTGGTACCAGAACAACCCAATACCAAGTACAAAGAGGTATCTCAGAGTGAGTGTCGGTGGTCAGCCTAGAGGGCAGTGAAAAGTCTGCCACTGACTGGTTGCGTCTGTGATCACAGACATATGTGTTTTAGTATCCCCGTATAATCTGCCGGATGTTATTACTGTGCTTCGTCCACAATAAACTTGACCGAGTGCCTACACTACTAACGAGTCTGTGGTTATTGGGCAGTTCAATTGGTGTCTGTGGTACGGATGATCTGACCAGAGCCACTGCAGCAAGCAAAGTGAACACACATGCAGCTAACATCTGACAACAAAGTGTATAGTTATTCAGCACATGTTAATATCTATGAGTCCCCTGTGGGTCCGGGGACAGAATAGGCCCACTGCTGTCCTGCATGTCATAAGAGGCAACAAAAAGAATCTGTCTGGAGACGGATGGGCTCTGCCAGGCAGAGTGGCTCTAGGTTTTTTGCTGCCCCAAGCAAAAAAATTTTTGTCTGCCTCCCATCCCAGCCCTGGGCTCCCCGCCGCACCCCCATGCCACCCCAGCTCTGAGCTCCCCCCTCCCACCCCACCATTGCCCCACATCTCCTGCTTCCTCAACCCTGGGCTCTCTCCCCTCCCCGACCTGCATCCTCCTTCCGCTGCAGCCCTGGGTTACTGGTAACTCTCCCCCAGGGCAGATCATTCAGCAGGAATTTTAGATGCGCACATAACACAGACAGGATCGATTCCCATTTGGTTACAGAACTGCAGTAAAGTGGAACAATTTTCAGCTTGTGTGGTTGGAGGATCTCTGGATGCATATTATAAGACTGTCCTACATAAATGAGGAAAAGTTGAGGTGCCTTTATTATTCTTTTGTTCCACTCTTTGTTTCTAATGCTGGTCTGAGTGACACGGTAAGGGGGTTGGGGAGTTGGAGAAGGGATAGCGGGTTCTGGGGGTTGGATGGTGCAGAGGTTCAGGGGGGGCAGTCAGGGGAAGTGAGAAGGGGGGTGTTAGATGGGTCAGGGGTTCGGGGAGGCACTCAGGGGCCAGGCAGCAGTTGGATAGGCATGAGAGTCCCAGGGGTTTATCAGGGGAGGCTGGGGGGTGGGGTCCTAGGGGGAAGTGGGGGAGGGGTTTCAGGAGGCAGCAGTTGGGGACAAGGAGAAAGCAGGCATAGATAGGGGGTGGGGTCCCAAGGGGAAGTTAGGGGCAGGGGTCCCTGGAAGGGGCAAATCAGGGGACAAGGAGCAGCAGTGCTTAGATAGGGGGTGGGGTCCTGGGGGTCAATTAGGGGCAGGGGTCCCAGGAAGGGTGATCAGGGAGCAGGGGAAGTTGGATGGGTTGGGGTTTCTGTGGGGGGCAGTCAGAGGGACTGGATGGTGGCAGGGTGGGGCTACCCTCCCTCCCCGTGGAGTGTCCTATTTTTTGAATGTTAAAATATGGTTCCCCTTCCCTTCACAGTGCAGCTGTCCATTCACAGCAGGCTGCAGCATGAGGTTACCCCACTTCCTTTCCAGCTAATAGTGGCCAAGGCAATGCTGGGAAATGTAGTTCTTTCCCTGCTCCAGGGCTGGCTATATAGGCAGGGAGCTAACCAAGGAACTACAGCTCCCAGGGCCCCCCGTTGGTTCTCAGCTCCCATACTGGATCCCTACCACCCCTGCAAATGGGCTGCCCCAAGCATGTGCTTGCTTTGCTGGTGCCTAGAGCCGCCCCTGCCGCCAGGTTAGAAATTTGCCCAAGACACACCATATGATGAGCAAGTCAACAATGTCCATACCAGATTGAACACAGCCCGGGTTAATAATGACTGTGCTGTCTGTCTCCCAGCACGGCAGACATGACAAGTATACTACTGGTGTAACCCCAACAAAGAGGATCCATGGAAGCGATAACATCACCATAGCCACATGGAATGTAAGGACATTGAGACAAAGAGGGAAGTTGAAAGAACTCACATATGAAATGGAACAATACACCTGGCACCTCCTAGGAATCTCTGAGGTCAGATGGAAGAACTTTGGAGAGGTACTAACAGAAGAAAGCCATGTGCTCTATTACAATGGAGAGGACAAACATGTCAACGGTGTAGGATTTCTTGTACATAAAGAGATCAAGAACTGAGTATTGGGATGCCACCCAGTGTCCAGCAGGCTTATTTCCATCCATCTAAAGGCAGCACTGTTTAATATCGCAGTGGTACAAGTCTGTGCCCCTACAACAGACTATGACGATGAGCCATTTGAAGATTTTTACAGTCAGGTCCAAGACATCATCAATAAGATACAGAAGAAAGATATTCTGGTTGTACAAGGAGATTGGAATGCTAAAGTAGGGACTGATACACAGGCAGATTGGCAAGATTATTGTGGCCCTTTCTGTAATGTGGTAACCAATGAGAGAGGACTGAGACTTTTGGAGTTTGTCAGCTATAACAATCTGGTTCTTGCAAACATATTAGGAACACATAAAGCATCCAGACGATCAACATGGCATGCACCTAATTGTCTACATCACAGCCAGATCGACTACATCATGGTGCAAAACCAATTTTGTTCTGGGATTTACAGAGCTAAAACAAGGAGCTTCCCTGATGCTGATACTGGAAGTGATCACGAGCTTGTGATGCTAAATTTTTGGCTATGGCTAAGGAAAATTGTCAGGCCAAAGTTCACCAGAACCAAGTTTGACTTAGAAAGACTCAGAGACTGAAACAGGGCAGAGTCATTCCAAGCAATGATCAGCAGAGAATTTGCCCCACTGCTTGCTCTAGAGGAAGATGTAGAAACAATGACTAACAATTTCAACGCTGTAATGAATGAGGCAGCAATGGACATCCTCGGGAAACATCGTAAGAAGACAAAACCATTGGTCACACTACAAGTGTGATATTAGAAGAGAACTTAAGAGAGACAAGAGCAGCCCTGAGGGAGCTGATAAATACAGACGACTGGCAGAAAGATCAAGAAAGGAATGACGGTGGCCAAGGAGATATGGATTGAAAAACAAAGCTCTGAAATTGAAGAGTGCATTAATAATAAAAATAGCAAATGAGCCTTCCAGGCTATAAAAGATCTGACGAAGGAAAGATGGACCAAAGCTAATGCAACTCAAGACGAAGAAGGGAACAGTCTTACGGAAGAAAGGAACATCATCAATAGGTGGACAGACTACTGCTCTGATCTGTACAACCACCAGACAAATGGAGATCCTGGTGTCTTAGACAGCCCAGATTCAACAGGCGAGGATGACTTTCCAGTACTACATGAAGCACCACCACAGGACAGATTTTCAACCTTTGTGTTCTATGTGAGAAGTACTTACAACACTAGCAGGACATCTACCAGGTCTTTGCTGACTTCGAGAAGGCATTTGACAGAGTATGGCACGAAGCTCTCTGGGCAACCAAGAAGAAGTACAATGTTAGTCATAAGCTTATTCCTACCATTAAACAACTGTATGCCAAGGCCAGCAGTGCAGTTCTTTTCAATGGCACAATAGGAGAGTGATTTCACACCACTGTTGGGGTCCAGCAAGGCTGCCTTCTTTCACCCACACTGTTCAACATCTACTTGGAGCACATAACGACTGATGCCCTAGAAGATCACATATGCACAGTCACCACTGGGGAGTGAACAATCTCAAACTTTGGTTTGTTGATGACATTGATGGCCTGGCAGTCAGCGAAGATGAACTTGGCAACCTTGGGAAATGATTGGATGAAACCTCCACAAAATATGGCATGGAAATCAGTGCAGAGAAAGCCAAGCTGAGGACTTGATGGGATTAGCTCACATATCACAATGAGTGGACAAGAGCTGGAGACAGTGAAACAGTTCAAGTATTTGGGGGCAATCATCACTGATGAAGAATCCAAGGCAGAAATTCAGGCAAGAACTGCCCAAACAACAACAATGATGGCAAAGCTAAAGCCAATTTGGAAGAATAAGAACATCTCCCCAGAATCCAAACTGAAACTGCTGCACGCATTGGTCATCTCCATTTTTCTGTATGTGTGCAAGACGTGGACTCTTACGGCAGAACTTGAATGGAAAATACAGGTAGTAGAGATTTTACTTCTGTAAAATCCTCGGCATCTTCTACTTCAACCACGTCACTAATGAAGAGGTCCGCAACATCATCACCCAATGCTCTGGGTCAGATGAAGACCTCCTGATGACCATGAAGAAGTGCACGCTGAAGTAGTACGACCATGTAACAAGATCATCTGGCCTATCCAAGATCATCCTCCAAGGGACAGCACAGGGGAAAGGAAGAAGAGGTAGACAGAAGAAGAGATGGATTAACAACTGTCATGTCAAGGCTAATTCCCCACTCTGGCACTTTGAGTGCAGAAGGTGGGGGCCTGCAAGGATTTTAAAAAATAATACTGGCCATTCCAGGGTTGTATTAAAACTCTCAAGGTTACAGCTTTTCTTTGACCTTGGATTGGTAGATGCTGCCACCACCCAAGTGCAAAACCCCTTCGAGAGCTCAGGAAGGTGCACTTGGGAATTCCTTCCTCTGGAGTACCCTCAAGCCCTCTCACCCCACCCCCCTCTGGGGAAGAGCAGAGAAAGGGAAAAAAAGGAAATCAGCTTTTGCCACCAGCTAATGCACAAACCTCTTAAGACATAAAAATCCCATTTTGTTCTAAAAAAAGGTAAATTTTATTAATAAAAAAAAGAAAGAAAATACATCTGGGAACTCAGGCTATCACTAGATTTTAAAGAAGCAACTACAAGAATTAACCATCAAGAATAGCTTTCTTGAGGTCCAGCTTAAAGGTTACAAGCAAAACAAAAGCACCTGGGGTGAGCACAGAGGAATCCACCAGCTATAACAAAAAAAAAGGAATAAACCTAATCACATCTTCCTAGATATTTCCAGATTTACTTACATATCTGGGGTTTTAAATCAGTAGTTTCTAGGCACGATACTGATGATTTTTCAAGCTTCTTACAGCATTACTCTGTTCTGTTTGCCTCTACCCGGGAGAACAACAACAGACAGACAAAAAGGGAATCATGTTTCAATTTTTAAAAGTTCTAGCCTTCCCATCGGCTCTTTTGGCCAGGTACCCACTCACTCCCTTTTACCTATGCATAGTAGTGAGACTTTTTAACCCTTTACATGTAGAGCAATTAGAGAACAGCTACAAAGAGGAATTTTATAGCTACTGGCTGGCTGGATGTCCATCAAAGGGAGTTGCCCTCTTCCCCTCTCCCCCGCCCCCGCCCTTCATTTATCACAACAACATAGAAGAGTGATCAGGAATATATTTCGTGGAAACTCAAGCACTGACACACAAACCTCAGGGGCAGGGCCAGCGCTTCCATTTAGGCGACCTAGGCGGTCGCCTAAGACACCAGGATTTGGAGGGGTGCTCTTGGCAGCAATTCGGCTGCGGGGAGTCTTTCTGCGCTCCGGGTCTTTGGCAGCAATTCTGTGGCGGGTCCTTCACTCGCTCCGGGACCCGCTGCTGAAGTGCCCTGAAGACCGGAGGTGCGGAAGGACCCTCCTGCCACAGAACTGCCGCCACCGACTGGGAGTGTGGAAGGACCCCTGCCTAGGGTGCCAGAAACCCTGGTGACGCTCCTGCTCAGGTTGATTGCTCATCAGTGGTGGTGCCCCAATGACCAATGCGGTTATGGAAGCGATGATGAATATCTATGAGTGGAGGCACTGATGGCAATAGAAGTTTTACTTCATGAAAGACTGAAAGATTTGACCCTTTAACTTTTGTACAAAAGGAAGAGCTGCCCAGAGCTCCTGTGCCTGTTTATTTTCCTTTCCTGCCTGCAGTGGCCCCGAGATACCTCAGGAGACTCATTTTTTCCTCCACTTTAAAATGTAGAATTTTCTTGGTGTTTGTGATTAATTGACAACCCTATTTAAAATCACTTAACTCACGCGATAGATTCAAACAGATTAATTGTGATGAACCAGAGTTCTAACTGCAGTGCTGAAAAATCAGAGAAACCGACTGCAATGTAGTAAATAGGTTTGGATGTTTTTCTGTATTTTCAAATACATTGATTTCAGTCACAACACAAAATACAAAGTGCACTGTGCTCACTGTACGTTATTATTTGTATTACAAATATTTGCACAGTTAAAATGATAAACAAAAGAAATAGTATTTTTCTATTCACCTCATACAAGTGCTGTAGTGCTGTGTGTGACACCCACTGGGCACCTACCCTAACAATCCACTGTGTGACACCCACTGACCACCCGACCAAAACATCCAATGTCTGCCACCCACTGGGCACCTACCCTAACAACCCAGTGTGTGATACCCGTCGAGCACCCTATCAAAACCATCCACTGTGTGACACCCACTGACCACCCTACCAAAACATCCAATGGGTGCCACCCACTGGGCACCTACCCTAACAATCCAGTGTGTGATACCCGGTGAGCACCCTATCAAAAAATCCAATGTGTGCCACCCACTGGGCACCTACCCTAACAATCCAGTGTGTGATACCCGTTCAGCACCCTATCAAAACATCCAATGTGTGCCACCCACTGGGCACCTACCCTAACAATCCACTGTGTGACACCCACTGACCACCCTACCAAAACATCCAATGGGTGCCACCCACTGGGCACCTACCCTAACAATCCAGTGTGTGATACCCGGTGAGCACCCTATCAAAAAATCCAATGTGTGCCACCCACTGGGCACCTACCCTAACAATCCAGTGTGTGATACCCGTTCAGCACCCTATCAAAACATCCAATGTGTGCCACCCACTGGGCACCTACCCTAACAATCCACTGTGTGACACCCACTGACCACCCTACCAAAACATCCAGTGGGTGCCACCCACTGGGCACCTACCCTAACAACCCAGTGTGTGATACCCGTCGAGCACCCTATCAAAACATCCAATGTGTGCCACCCACTGGGCACCTACCCTAACAATCCACTGTGTGACACCCACTGACCACCCTACCAAAACATCCAGTGGGTGCCACCCACTGGGCACCTACCCTAACAACCCAGTGTGTGATACCCGTCGAGCACCCTATCAAAACATCCAATGTGTGCCACCCACTGGGCACCTACCCTAACAATCCACTGTGTGACGCCCACTGACCACCCGACCAAAACATCCAATGTCTGCCACCCACTGGGCACCTACCCTAACAATCCAGTGTGTGATACCCGTGGAGCACCCTATCAAAACCATCCACTGTGGTGATACCCAGTGAGCACCCTACCAAAAAATCCAATGTGTGCCACCCACTGGGCACCTACCCTAACAATCCAGTGTGTGATACCCGTTGAGCACCCTCTCAAAACCATCCACTGTGTGACACCCACTCAGCACCCTGCAGTAAGAACCCAGTGTGAGTCACCACTGAGTCCCCTACTGCAACATTCCAGTACGTGACACCCACTGAGCATCCTACCAAAACAATCCAGGATGTGACACCCACTCAGCACCCTGCAATAAGAATCCAGTGTGAGACACCCACTGAGAACCCTACCAAAACAATCCAGTGTGTGACACCCCCTGAGTACACTACCAGAACAATCCTGGGTGTGACACTCACTGAGCATTGTACCATAACATTCCAGTGTGTGACACCCACCGAGCACCCTACCAAAACAATCCTGTCTGTGACAGCCACTGAGCACCTGTGACGTTGTGAGTGTACTCTTGGCTCTATGAGCTAAGATGTGAAAAAAATTATCTAATATCTCATTGAAAGGTGGCAGGACCAGAAAGAGTTAATTAACTCACAGATTGACCTGACCCATCTGGAACTTTAGAGACTGGTTAGGAAAATATGTAAATACATAGAGCTTTGACATGCAAGCCTGCAGTGTTAGAGACAGAAAGGTAGATGTTTGCTCAGGTCTTGTGATGAAAGCAAACAAGTCTTGTCTATTGCTATAGCTTTGATTCAAAGATCAAAAAAGGAGTATTAACATTTAGGAAGACACTTGAGTGAAAGAGTATTATTGTCTATATGTCTCTTTGAAGGTTGTGGTAACCTGTATCTGAACTGTTTAATGGATAAATTATCCTGTGCTAATTCCCATGATGTTTAGGAGAAAGAAAATGAAGCCTATTGTTTTCTCAGGCCAAAAGGCTGCAGGAAATGTATAAAAACCCTGGGACACTATCCTTATTCATCTCAGATCTGCTTTGGGTTCCAAGAGGGGGAAACCTTAAGGATTGAGATCTGGAGTCACCCTGAATATGGACATTGGACTATAACCCATGGACTGTATCTAAAAGGACTTTTGGCAACTACAAGCTCACCTCTGCTATGTATCTGAACCTCAAGAATTGAGTTCAAGTCTGTATGTATACTGATCTTTTAACCAACACTCTCTCTTTTCTTTTTAAATAAATTTTAGCTTCATTAATAAGAATTGGCTATAAGTGTGTATTTTGGGTAAGATCTAAGTTATAATTGGACCTGGGTGTGTGGCTGATCCTTTGGGATTGGAAGAACCTTTTCTTTTTCAGTAATCATCATCATCGTATCTAACGTGTGTCTGGATGGAGCCTGGCGGCATTTTAAGGGAACTACATTGTTTGGACTTCTGAGTAACTAGTGAGGTACAGTAATACAGGAGCTTTGTGCTGGCTTGGTAAATCTAAGTATTGGAATATCCATCAGCTTTTGGGGAGGAGGGATAGCTGAGTGGTTTGAGCATTGGCTTGCTAAACCTAGGGTTATGAGCTCAATCCTTGAGGGGGGCCATTTGGGTAACTGCGGTAAATAAATCTGGGGCTTGGCCCTGCTTTGAGCTGATCTGTTCCAATCCTTATGTTTGTCTGCCCATGTTGTTTGCAGTTCTCCCTAATTGAGTGACTTCAGCTCCCACAGGCAGCATCATCACAGTGGCATAGTTGTGCTTGGATCCACAGAATTAGGTCAATTAAGCTTTGGGTCAGAACCCCATGCTATTCAAATTTTGGTATTGAGAGTTTAGTTGGTTAAAGAGCAGTTTGCAATGGGTGAGCAAAGAGCACATGAGAGCCTTGACAAAAAAGCCCTGGAAGATTTGTGTTCAGAGAGAGGGATAAGCTTTAGAAAGAAAACTACAAATCAAGAACTGAGAGATCTCTGCATGGACAGTGATCAGGAGGCAGGAGCACAGCCTTCACCTGAGGATACAGAAGATGCAGAAAAAATTAGAGTGCAAAAGGCAGCAAATAAACTGCAACTTGAGCATGAACAGAATCTAGCAGATCTTCGATTGCTGGAAAAGCCAAAGATACCTGAATTAGAAAAAGAAGCTGCTGCAAGGAAGAATAGAGCTCAACAGATGCAGCAGGAGGCAGCCAGACTTAGCTATTGGAAGAGCAGAGAAAGTCACCACTGCCTGGTGCTCTACTTCCCCACCACTGTGAAAAAAACTGAAAGAGGATGTGTCCCATTTACAATGATACTGAGGATATAGAGAAGTTTTTGTCTACCTTTGAATGACTTTGCAATCTGTTCCAGATGCCCAATGATCAGCGAATGCCTGTCCTGCTGACCGGACTGATTGGAAAAGCCAGGGAGGTATTTAATGAAATGTAGGAACAAGAAGCCTTGGATTATGAGTGGTTTAAGGATTCTGTGTTAAGGTGGTTCAGGGTTACTCCTGATTCTTACAGTGTTAAGTTTAGAAAGATTAAAATGTCTAATGATTGTTTTTTTGTAGAACGTGCTCATAAGCTGATGGATTTTGTTAAAAAACAGGTTGTGGGAGCAAAGGCGCATGGGAGTTTTGAAAAACTGCGGGATTTAATAACTTTGGAATAGTTCTTAGACATTGTACCTGCCCACTGAGAGCAGCTGTGTGTGATAGGGAACCTGAGTCAGTCCTACAGGCTGCAGAGATTGCGGATGCCCATGCCTGAAAAAGGGCTTGAGAAGGGTATAAACCCTAGGGAAAAATTAATCACCATTCTCCCCAGTTCAAGAGGAGGTTACATGCTATCACTGTGATGTGCTTGGCCACATGATACCAGATTGCCTGACCCTGAAAGGCAGCCCAAAACCAGCAACCCTTAATGCCAATGGTAAACGCTAATCCTGTTATTATAAACTCACAGGCAAGCCGCACAGAGCCCAGCACTGATGCCCTGTGTGCAAATGCTGTTTCTATTGTCTCTGAAGAATTTGACCTTAAAACTCATATTAAAGCTAAATATGGGAAAAATAATGCAGAGTTTATTAGCAGTGCAGAAGTGAATGGAGTAAGGTGAATGGCATGGAGGGACACCACAGCAGCTATTACTTTGGTTAAAGCAAGTCCTCTCAGGAAGGAAATCATGTGCCAGGTGAAAGTGTAACAGTTATAGCCTTATCTGAGTATTTTGTCAGGGTGTCTTTGGCTAAAATCCACCTGAAATGGAAGGGATTTATGATTGGAAATGATATTAAAGCTATGTTCAGTCAAGTTAAGATAAACCATGCACAGGAGAGGATTAATCCTAAGGTTGTGTCTATGGGGGTTTTCTCCAAAAGTTTGTCTTTGGAGAATAGCTGTTTAGCTGTGAATGAAGTTTCTAAATGTCTATCTAGTGTCTCAGAGAAAAATCTGGAATTAGATCAAGACAAGGAAGAGGAGGACAAGATTTTGGAGGAGCCTGGGCAGCCTTTGTCTAGTCAGCAGTTTGGGAAGGCAAGGATAGTGGGAAATGAGTGTCCCTATACCTTACTTGTTACCTGTGTGGAGAATAATAACAGTGAAGGAAATATGCCTGTGTCTGTCAGGGGTATTGACTTGCCTATGGAGAAAGCTACCCCGGTCTCCAAGCTTTTGTCTGTGAACAGCTCTGTGTGCTGGGACAAGGGAAATGAGATCCCAAGCTGTGTGTCTGGTAAAGGAGAATACGTGTCCAGCTCTTCATCTGTGAAGCAGACAGAAGATGCCTTTCAGCCTGTGATGGTTGAGGGTAACGCAGTTGTCTCAGAGTTGGTTCTGGATTCAGCTAAAGCCCAGAAAGGGAATGGTCCTAAGTTTGTGTCTGCTAGGGAGAATGGCACTGCAACTAGGTTTCATAGATTCTAGGACTGGAAGGGACCTCAAGACGTCGTCGAGTCCAGTCCCCTGCCCTCTTGGCAGGACCAAATACTGTCTAGACCATCCCTGATAGACATTTATCTAACCTACTCTTAAATATCTCCAGAGATGGAGATTCCACAACCTCCCTAGGCAATTTATTCCAGTGTTTAACTACCCTGACAGTTAGGAACTTTTTCCTAATGGCCGAGCCTGAACCTCCCTTGCTGCACTTTAAAGCCCTATGCTTCTTGTTCATCCTTAGAGGCCAGGGTGAACAAGTTTCTCCCTCCTCTGATGACACCCTTTTAGATACCTGAAAACTGCTATCATGTCCCCTCTCAGTCTTCTCTTTTCCAAACTAAACAAACCCAATCTTTCAGCCTTCCTTCATTCGGTATGTTCTCAAGATGTTTAATCATCCTTGTTGCCTTCTCTGGACCCTCTTCAATTCTCCACATCTTCTTGAAATGCAGTGCCAAGAAAGGACACATACTCCGTGGAGCCTAACCAGCACAGAGAAGAGAGGAAGAATGACTTCTCGGTGTCTTGCTCACAACACCTGTAATGCATCCCAGAAATCAGGTTTGCTTTTTTTGCAACAGTTATCAACTGTTGACTCATATTTGCTTGTGGTCCACTATAACCCCTAGATCCCTTCTCCCATACTCCTTCCTAGAAGTCTCTTCCATTTTGTATGTGTGACCTGATTTTTCCTTCCTAAATGGAGCACTTTGCATTTGTCTTTGTTAACTTCATCTGTTTACCTCAGACAATTTCTTCAGTTTGCATCCAGTTGAGTTAGCAAATCCCAGAGATCAACAATGCTGGTGCTTGTATGTCTTCTGCTTTTGCAATGTGTGGTGAAAAGAACAGTAGCAACTCTGTCTGATCAGGGTGATATCCAGCCAGGGCACAAAGGAGAGCATATAGCTGATTGCATGTTGCCTACTGACAGTTTGGAAACTTGTAGCAAGAAAGACAAGATCCCTGAACTTGTGTATGGCAAAGGTAAGGAGAATGCCTAACCTTTTGACTATGAAATTCTCCATTGGCCTGAAAGGGGATTGTGTAGAAATCTGCCTGATAGCAGAGGTGAGTCCTGGATGTAAGTCGAGACCCAGAAAGAGTCTGTTGTTGCCAGGAAAGTGTTCCTTAGAGCAAGCCTTAGGTGAAGAGTAAGCGGCAAATCTAGGTGAGGATGAATGTTTGTCTTAGAAAACCACTAGGGAAAGGAGTCCTCATGGTAAACTGTATGAGCAGTGCTACAACTGAATGGTGTGCTAGTGAGTTAATCAAGGCCATTCAGTCTAACAGCCAGAAATTTTCTCTTGTAAATGGATCTACTGTCTTCTCTTTGAAAGATCCAGGATGGATAGCTTTGAAAAGGTCTCAGATTTTCTCAATCTGTGATTATTAGGGTAGGGTGATCAGCTGGTGGTCACATACTTGAGTGGTTGGTAGGGGTGATCATACAGCAGGCTTTGTCAAGCCAGGCTTTAAAGATTCCACCACCCTCCTAAGTAACCCATTCCAGTGCTTCATCACCCCAGTGAAACAGTTTTCTAATATCCAACCTAGACCTCTCCACTGAACTGAGACCATTACTCCTTGTTCTGTCATCTCCACCACTGAGAACAGCAAGCTCCATCCTCTTGTGAACCCCCCTTCAGGTAGTTGAAGGCTGCTATCAAATCCCCTCCCTTCTCTTCTGCAGCACTAAATAAGCCCAGTTCTCAGCCTCTCCTCAGAAAACTTCTGCTCAAGCCCCTAATAATTTTTGTTGCCTCTGCTGGATCTCTCCAATTTGTCACATCCTTTCTGTGGGGGTGGGGAGTGCAAAACTGGATGCAATACTCTGCAGATGTGGCCTCACCAGTTCTCACACACTTCTTTCTGAGGCTTCCACAACATCCTACTTAAGTATCAGAGGGTAGCCATGTAGTCTGTTCTGTAAAAGCAGCGAAGAATCTGTGGCACCTTATAGACTAACAGACGTTGGGCATGAGCTTTCGTGGGTGAATACCCACTTTGTCACATGCATCTGACGAAGTGGGTATTCACCCACGAAAGCTCATGCTCCAAAATGTCTCTTAGTCTATAAGGTGCCACAGGATAACATCCTATTAAAAACTTCACAACCCACTTGTACCACAACTGTTTTCCTGCATATGAAAGCCAGGACCAGCATTAGGGCTTAACAAGCAGGCAACTTCCCAGGGCCACAGGGAGTCCCGTGGAGCTAAATTGCTCAGGCTTCAGTTTTAGCCCTGGCTGGTGGGGCTTGGAGCCCCTGGCTTCAGCCCCATGCAGTGGAGCTTTGGCTTTCTAGGTGCTGGCAAGCCTAATGCTGGCCCTCCTGAAATCTGCTGGTGGCCCCCAAAGGGCCTGTTCCCTTGGTTGAGAACCACTGCCGTAAGGCACTGGGGACTTGATCTGCCTTGCCTGGCCCCTAGCGCCATTGCAGGCAGGCATTGAGGTGAAGTGGCAGTGAAATGGGCATTGACTGTCATAGCTATAATGGTATAACACTAGACAAGTCCTCCCAATCAGCTTCCCAGCGTAGCCAAGCCACACAGCTCAAATGGAGCAGAGTTCTCTTGGTGCTTTGCACACGCATTAGGGCTGAACCCCACCCTGTGTCTCTGAAGAACACTCAGGAGTCCTTACCATGCAGAAAGCAGCACTTAGCACTCTGTCAACACTCCACTTGGAGACAGACTGGAGACTGAGGTGTGGCCTACGCTTAAAACAGCAGCTAAGGTGCTGGAGGAGCTGGCTTTCCTGCAGTGCCAGGAGGAGCCCTTCTCACAGCGTAGGCTGTGCTATGAAGTTACACCAACATAATTACAGCACTATGGCTACACTGCTATAGACCAGTGGTTCTCAAGCTATTTACCATTGTGAGCTGCATATACAGCCCATAATGTGTTGTAGGCCACATCCAATACTGCCTGTGTGGCCCTGAGAATGTCATATGGGCTGCAGCTCTCTACTGATTGAGCTGCAGGCTGAGAGCCACCGCTATAGACCCTGTAGTGTATACAAGCCCTCCCGCTTCAACTGTTGTCTGCATCCCCAGCCAGGTGCCAGCTGAAGTGTCAATATCTCTTGGCGATAACCATGCTCCCTGCCTGCTGATGTGTTTGGGATGGATCTTTGCCAACTCCTGCACTGTCCCCATGGCAGGTGGGCACTGCTACCAATGCCTGTGGCTCTTGCCTTGAATCTATGGAGCCTGGTGTCTAGCTAACACCCCAGCTCCTGGAGACGTGACACTGGGAGGATGCTACTGGCCTTCAATTACCTATGGCCTAGCCTTGCTGTAAGGGGGCAGCTGGCCCCTCATTGGGATTCCTGGGTTGACCCTCTCCCAGGACCCAAAGGGAAGGGCCAATGAGAAATCAAGATCCTGAGACTGACAGTCTCCAAGACCAATAGGGAGAGGCCAATGCTCTAGATCTGCCTGATTGACAGGGCAAATGAACCAATGAGGGAGTCAGGAACCTGAGGTCCTGTCTTCTGTGTGAGCTGGAGCTGCCTGAGCCTGCGCAGGGGGGAGCTAAGGGGAGAGCAGTGGGCGGAGCTGGGCCAGAGGCAAGGCAGGGGATCTGCAGATGCAGGCAGTGCTACCAGTAACACCGGAGCTGGGTGCAATGAGGCACAGCAGGCTTAGCGCAGGGGGATACCCCCAGGCACAAGGACTCGCAGCCTGGACTTGGAGGGGGCTGTTCACATGGGTGGCAAGTTTGTAGAAATTTTGGTGGTGCCCAGAACCCGCCCCCACCTGCCTAAGGCTCTGGGCGGGGTTTCGGGGGGAGGTATGGGGTGCAGGTCCTGGGCTGGGGATTAGGGTGGAGGCTTTGGGATGGAGTTTGGGTGCAGGCTCTGGGCTGGGGCTGGGGGTGTAGGAAGGGGTGAGGGGTGCAGGCTCTGGGAGGGAGTTTAGGTACTGGGTGCAGGCTCAGGGCTGGGGCAGAGGATTAGGGAGCAGGGGGATGAGGGCGCTGACTGGGGATGAGGGGTTCATGATGTGGGGTGGCTCAGGGCTGGGGCAGAGGATCAGGGTATGGGAGGATGATAGCTCTGATTGGGGCTGAGGGGTTTGAGGGGTTGGAGAGGCTCAGGGCTAGGGCAGGGTAAGGGCAGCCTGCCTTGCCAATAGCGGCTGCCAGGCACTAGGACCCTGGGGCAGCGGACAGCAGTTCTGCAGGGAGCCGATCTCTGGCAGCGCAGGCAGGCAGGGGAGAGACCTGTGCTGATATCTGTCAGGCAGGGACGCGGCGGGGCGTGAGGGAGGGACCCACGGGGGCCGGGGCCCGATCCAGGCAGGACCAGAGGAGAGACCCAGCTCCAAATATTGCTGGAGCAGGGCCCCCAGCCCTGAATATTCCTGGAGCCCAAGCACCACAAACATATATAACTTGTCGCCTATGTGTTCATGATCCCAACAGAAGGCGATGCTGGGGAGCAGGGTCCTGCCCCCAGAGCATGAGCGTGTGTGGCCACCACCAGAGCAAGTGTCTGACCCACAGTGTCATTGCAGTGCAACCAGGGCCTGGCCAGGAGGCCTGGGATGGGCGAGGAACAGGCTGTGAACTTTCCTGAAGCCGCAGAGGTGGCTGGCTGTGGTGTCCCTGTGCCACAGGGTGGGGTTCTTGTGTCTTCGTCTTTCCATTTCTGCATTGTTTTTCTTATTGTTCCTTGCTGTGTAATACATCCTATTCAGTTTGAACTTAATGTACTGCTCACTGGGCCAGGGAAGTGGCTGGAGTGGAGAGAGCGCCCTGGCCTAAATGACCATGACGAGACTAGAGGTGAAGCCTCCCAGGGATCTTGGGCCCAGCCCTGTCAGGGTTACAAGGACTCTGTTGCACAGGAGAGCAGAAAGGGAGGCCTTCATGTTGCAGGCACAGAGGCTGCCCGAGGCAAGCAACAGTGGTTCGTGCCTAGAGTGCTTAGCGCCAACAAACACACCAGGGTGGAGAAGCAAGCAAAGTTTCTTTGAGATCCCAAAGCGGTGCTGGGAGACTTGGCACGCCTCAGATCCAGCACACCTAATACAAGCAGGTTACCTTTTTTATACTTTACTTTTAGCTAAGCCCTTCCCTTCTTCCCTCCCTCCCCCTTTTCCTCCTTGTAGCAGTTACATTAAGCAGTTACACTAAACAGTTAATCAAAGTTGGCGACTACAAGTCTAGCTCGTTAGGCCCATTTCTTTGAATTACGATCTTGTCCTTTCTTCTTGTGAACCATTATCTCCCTCCCTCGGCCAGAAGCATGCAGGCCTCATTAGTTCTGCCTTATACCGGTTTGAGCTGTATTGCAACTGATAACGGATGTTACACCTGGCCTTTTCTATCTACTGGCCTGTTAGGTCAATTAGGGACTTTTGCCTGCCTAAGGCCTAAAACAGGGAGACTTCATATCCTTGTTGCCTTCACCTTTCCAAGTTACTTAGGGTTGTGCTTAGTGACACCAACAATTCCCTCCTTTGAGAATACTCAACAAGCTTTTGGCTGAGTTTTCTCATACTCTGCGGACAAGATACGATTAAATGCCATGGAGCTGGTGTTATCAATAAGAGGGTACATCAGGAGTTCTGGGGAACAGGGGGCACAAAGCTTATGGAGGAGCATCTTAAAACAAGCAATTAGAATGAGGGTGACCAGGCACAGCATCACCCCTGTGAGGAGGAGCCGCATGAGGCCCCCTCCTATTCCTTCCAGGTTGGGCAACCAACTCCAGAGGGAGTCAAAAGTGGTAGGTTCCCTTTCTTGGGCCTTCCACTGCTCTAAAGCTTGTTCAGCCGACAGGATGTGTTTGTTAATGTCCTGTGCATTTTCTGGGACATAGGCACAGCATTCATCTTCAATAAGGGCACACACCCTGCCCTGTGAAGCCAGAACATAATCTAGGGCCTGGCGGTTTGGAAGGCCAGCAGTCGGAGCTGATAAAGCTCAGAGCTGATGCTTTTTTCTATAGCCAGGGTGTCATTTGCAAACTGAGTGAGGAACACAGAAAGTCTCCAGTAAAGTTGGGCCAGTCGTCTCACCCCATATGATGGAAGGAGGATCATACCACGCCTGTCTCCCTCGCCAATGGGCTCTGGGGTGGCGTACAGAGACCTGCGCCGTCTGGGGCGGCCATACGGGGCTTGGGCCAGGACCCACAAAGGAGGGGCAAGGAACCCCTTGTAACAGCTTCCATACCACCCATGAGGGAGCCACTTATAGGCGTTCTGGCCACATACGTGCTAGAGCAGGCCATTGCCCAATAAGCCATTATATCCCCGTGCCATTTGTGTAGCCTTTGCAGGGGTCCAATATGCAAACCCTTCCCCAGAGTCCTGTCCGGAGCTGTCATAAACTGGAATGGACACGTTAGCGGTCGGGGTCAAATAATATTGACAGGTGCTGTTCCCAGCAAACCATGTGTGGTTGGCCGTCCTACCTTGTGCATGACAGAGGAGGCCAGGGGGAATGGCATGAAGCCTGATGGGCTGAGGGATAATGGCACTATTCCAGATGGGCTTCCAAGGATAATTGGTGAGGCTAAACTGGGCTTCCTTGGAACAGTTTGCGGCTAGAGTAGGCCATCCAGGGGTGATTCTTGGGATGGGTGGGGGATATTGGGGAGTCATTAGTGCTCTGCCATGTCTGGCAAATATCCGCCTAATTTTGGGGAACCGCTGTCCATGGCAATCCCGCCGCATGGTGCAGGATCTGGGAGCATATCTAGCAGTTAGAAAGGTTAAACTCTTGGGCAAAGGAAATCTTTAAGGCTTCATAGGTGTTTGTCTCCAGGTTAGTGGGATTCCCTCTCCACCCTGCATGGGCTGGGAGGGAAGCGAGGACTAACAAGAGAAGTGCCCCCATGGCAAAAAGTAACATTATGGCAGACTTTGGACCTGGACCCATACTGAGCAGGTGACCTTAGGGCCTAACAACTACAATTTCCCAAATATCCACAAAATAGCAATCACTAATAGCAGGCAAATTAAAAACAGGAGGGACCAGGCCAACAAGTTAGGTCGGCCCTCTGAAAACAAACATAACCAGGTTTCAGGGTTTTCCCGGGGAAGGGAATTAGGGCGCCCAAAGGGGAAACACTGCATCTATTATTCCACACTGACAGGGTGGATATAATAGCAGGGCTGCCCACAAACCTGTACCCAGGCGGGACCCACAGGAGGTAAGCAGGGTGATAAGAACCCGCATACCCTTTGGCTGGGGCCCCTGTGTACTGTGTGTACCACTACGTGCACCGCCCACCGCTGGTGAAGAGAGCAATAGTGTGGTTGACAAATAGGAGGGATGTGAGACCAGACTAAAGGGCTTCCACCCATATAAGGGCCTAACAGATTAGAGAGGGTGAGGCTTGGCCCTTATGTCTTTTAAACAGCAGTTTAAGTCCCAGATTGTCGCTGGCAGTCTCTGGTGCTGGCTGGACGGTCCACTGCTCAGGAGCGGGCACTCTTTTCAGTCTGGAGTGGTGGATCCAGTTCTTACGTCCCTTAACCTTGGCCGCCGTGTGGGAGGTCAGCAGGACGGTGTGGGGTCCCCGAGGCTCGTCCTTCCAGGTACGAACGAGGACGGAGTCACCTGGCTGCAGGGAGTGGATAGGTTCATCCAGCAGGAGAAGCTGCAAATCTTTGGTGTACCTGTGAAGAGAACAGAGAACAGCAGACAGAGAGCACATGTACTGAGACAAGAAACCACACCCCACTTCCCACTCCCCTAACAGAACCGGTGTACCATTCATAGGCCATGACCTTCCAAACATAATCTCGAAGGGACTAAGTCCTAATCTACCCTTTCAGAGAGCACGAACACGGAGTAAAACAAGGGGCAAAGCATCAGGCCACTGAAGAGAGGCCTCCTGGCAGACCTTTGAGAGATGTCGCTTGAGTGTCTGATTGGTGCGTTCCACTACTCCACTGGCCTGCGGTCGCCATGGAGTGTGGAGCTTCCAGGTGAGCTGTAGGACATCCGAGATATTTTGAATGATCTTTGATGTGAAGTGTGGTCCACTGTCAGATTCCATCCACTGGGGAAGTCCGAATCAAGGAATGATCTCCTTGACAAACTTCAAAGCCACTGTTCTGGCACTATTATTTCGGCACGGGAAGGCTTCGGGCCATCCGCTGAATTGGTCCACTAAGACGAGGAGGTATCTGTACCCTTGAGTCCGGGGGAACTCAGTAAAATCTATTTGCCAAACCAGTCCTGGACCTGGGGTGGGTTCCAGAGTAGCGGGTGGCACTGAAAGTCCTGGTCTGGGGTTGTTCTTTTGGCAGATTAAGCATTCAGCCTGTATCTGGGAGGCCAGAGGTCGGAGTCTGGAGGTCAGGAAATATTTATTCACGAGCTGAGTTAGAGACACTCTGCCAGCATGAGTGGTTTCATGTAGTTTCTGCAGCACTGGCCGCATTAGGCTCTTTGGTAGGAGGATTTTTCCTTCTGTGGAGTGAAGCCGTCCCTCCTTTTCCTGGAGCCCAAGTGTGTCGGCCAGGTTTTTTTCCTCGTGAGAGTACTGAGGGGCTGGTCGCTCCCCTACCGATGGGATGAGGGCATGCATCTGGGCATCCTCAGTTTCCAGTGGTTCCAAGGTAGCAGCTCGCTTGGCCTGCCTATCCGCGCTGGCGTTGCCCCTGTTTACATCATGATCTTCTTTCTGATGAGCCTTGCAGTGTATCACTGCTACCACTGAGGGGAGCTGCACTGCTTCTAGAAGCCGGAGAATCTGGGGTCCATGCTTGACCGGAGATCCTTGGGCAGTCAGCATTCCCCTCTGCTTCCACAGACCTGCATGAGCGTGCAGCACTCCAAAGGCATATCTGGAATCAGTAAAAATGTTAACCCTTCTCCCTTTTGACAGTTCAAGCGCGTGGGTTAAGGCTACTAACTCAGCCAGCTGGGCTGATGTCCCGGCAGGCAAACTCTCTGCTTCCACTGTCTCGTGGAGAGTTACAACAGCATAGCCTGCCCTCCTTTGTCCGTTTGTAACCGTGCTACTGCCGTCAGTGTATCATTCATCATCTGCATTTGGGAGTGGCTGATCTTTTAAATCTGGGCGGCTGGAGTATTCGGCATCTATGACATCTAAACAGTCCTGTTCCTGCTCCTCTGTCTCTGGCAACAGGGTGGCCGGGTTAAGGGAGGGGCAAGCCTGCAGGGTGACTTCAGAGTTTTCCAAAAGTTTAGCCTGATACCGAGCCACTCGAGCCTGTGTGAGCCAGAGACCACCTTTAGCATCCAGCAGGGCTTGAACCATATGGGGAGTATACACCTGCACAGTCCCTCCCAAAGTTAACTTCTCGGCTTCCTCAAGTACTAGGGCAGTTGCAGCGACCGCCCGTAGACACGCTGGCCACCCCTTGGCAACCTGATCCAGTTGTTTGGAAAAGTAAGCCACAGGACGTTTCCAGGTGCCTAACAACTGAGTAAGCACTCCCAGAGCCACCCCTTTCCTTTCATGGACATACAGCTGAAACGGTTTGGAGAGATCCTGCAGACCCAGGGCTGGGGCTTCCATCAGTTTCCTCTTTAGAATTTTAAATGCCCTGTCAGCTTCTGTGGACCAGTGAAAGGGGTCGTGGTCCGCTCCCTTAACACACTCATACAGTGGTTTTGCCCACAGTCCAAATTCAGGGATCCATATTCTGCAGAAGCCTGCCATGCCCAGAAATGCCCTGAGCCATTTACGATTGTTTGGGACAGGCACTTGGCAGATAGCTTCCTTCCTTTCGTTTGAAAGCTGACGCTCCCCCTGCCTTAGGTGAAATCCTAAGTACTGCACTTCTGTGAGAGCAATTTGAGCCTTGCTTTGTGCTACCTGATATCCCCAGAGTCCGACAAAGTTCAAAAGGCTCACAGTGGCTGTAAGGCACGGGGTGAGACCCACAGCAGCAATTAACAGGTCATCTACATATTGGAGGAGGAGGACCTGGTCCTCATTGTTCCACTCCTCCAAATCTCTGACCAGGGCTTGACCAAAAAGGATGGGGGAGTTTTTAAACCCCTGGGCCAGCACTGTCCAGCAAAGCTGCTTTTTAACCCTTTTTCCCGTCCTCCCACTCGAAGGAGAAAATCTCCTGAGATGCAGTATCAACTGGAATTGTTAAGAAAGCATCTTTCAAATCAAGAACTGAAAAATGGGTGTACTGTCCCCCTACAGAGGCCAACAGGGTATAGGGGTTTGGGACCAGAGGGTGCAGAGTCTTAACTCATTCATTTACCGCCCTCAGGTCCTGCACTAGCTGGTACATGCCATCGGGCTTCTGCACAGGCAGGATGGGGGTGTTCCGAGCTGACTGACATTCTTGAAGCACACCACACTGTAGAAATTGGTCTATAGTTCCCTGCAGACCCTCTCTGTCTTCCCTCTTGATTGGATACTGCTTGATTCGCACTGGACCCTTTCCTGGCAGGAGCTGAACATTAATGAGGGTTTGATGGGTGGCCTTTCCTGGGACCCCTGATGCCCATACCAGGGGGTACACCTGGTCCTTCCACTGACTCCACTCTGGGGCTTGCATAACTGAAGGCTTAATTGCAAGGGCCATTACCTAGGAATTTTCAGGGGGTAAGGTGAGGGTTATTTCGTCTTGGGTAAAATCCAGGGTGGTGCCTAAGTGACAAAGCAGATCCCGTCCTAACAGGGGCGTTGGGCGATCGAGGAGGTAGACCAGCTTATGAGATATAGTTCTGTTTCCCAAGGCGCATTCCGCTGGGGCATAACTGGACGCTTAGCTCCTTTTCCTGTAGCACCCACTACTGTGAGAGAATCTGCCACGGGCAGCTGAAGCGGTTGATTTATGGCAGTTCGTGCTGCTCCAGAGTCTACTAGAAAGTCTATTTCTGAATTTCCCACCTGCATTTTTACTCAGGGTTCCAGGGGCAGGATGGTCCGTCTCCCCTGACACCCCTATTCTTGATTCTCTGCTGCCATCATAGGGGTACCTTCCCTTTCAGGGCACTCATTTTTCCAGTGTCCCTCCTTATGGCATATAGCACACTGGTTGTGACCCAGATGCCTTTCCTGCGAACCAGGGCACCCACTCCTGCGGCATCTCATTCCCTGGCCTTCCTGAAACCTTCTCTTGCCGCCAGCCTGTACTGCCAGCCTGTACTGCTGCAACCATCATTTTCACTTGTCTCTTTTCCTTTTCTCCCTCTCTAAGGCTGTAAGCCTTATTTGCAGTTTCCAGAATTTGTGCCATGGTCCTGCCCATTAAGTCCTCCTTTTTCTGTAATTTCCTTTTAATATCAGGGGCCGCACGGCTAGTAAAGATGCCCTTGATAATTGCCTCAGTTGCCTGATCATCGGGGTCTGCACTAGTATTTTGCCAGATTGCATCCAGAATACGCTGCAAAAAGGCAACCGGAGTTTCCTTGGGCTCCTGTATTATCTCGTAAGGTTTTACCCAATTGTTGTATCAGACAGCCGAGTGTCGGAATCCATACAAAGCAGATCCTTATAGGAGGTGAGGAGGGCGAAGGACTGGGGATTATTAGGATTCCACCTAGGATCAGCCCGGGGGACTGCCACATCGGCATGGGGAGCAATTATGTCCTGATCCTGTCTTCGTTGTGCTTTCTCCCTTGCCTTAGATATAACCTGATTCCGCTCCACTTCGGACAACAGGGTTCTCATAAGGACCTGACAGTCATTCAGGCAGGTGACTAGCTCGACACCCCTCAAAAACTGAGATGAACTGGCTTGGGTTAGTTGAGAATTCCCCAACCTGTGCTTTAAAGGCTGCCAGTTCCACTGGGTTAAACCTGCACTGTATTGGCTGGTTGGTCTCCTTCTTCAAAACGGGTTACCCTGGTATCTGTGACTAACGGTTAGAATCCCACCGAGGGGGCACTCTCTGGGGCTTTAGGCACCTTCTCGTTATATGGTGGAGGTGTTACAGCCGAAGGGAACACCGAATATGCCATTACAATCAGAGGGGAGTTCAGAGAAGTACAGTAGTGACTACCGAACCTGCCGGAGTCAGGTTACACTTTTGCAAAAGATCTGACCTATCTCTTAACAACCTAAACAGCTGTGCATACATATGTTCATTCCATTTACCTGTACACTGACAAAACAGAAGTAATTGAAGGATCATGTTGTAATTAAGTGATCCCTCCGGTGGCTACCTTTCCTGACCTTCTAGTTGATATTGAGGCCAGTCTACCGTACAGAATCTTTTTAGTTTGCTTTTAGTTAGTGGATCTGATCCAAACACTTCCCAGTTGGCTAGAATGCATTCTAAGGGTGTACACCGTGTCCTACCTGTACTCTGTCCCTGCCTCATATCCTAGGGTAACACTGGGCGTCCCCAGGTCCTAACAGGCAAAAATCCAGACCACTGGACTGTTCCTACCTTATCCGAGGGACCGGTTCTGCACCGTAGATTGCAGCTGCTTCTCCACTGTCCAAGCGCGTTGCACCGTTGTGCCCTCTGGGGTCGATCAAACTACGTCTTCGCTGAGGCCCCGATTAAGTCACCGATGCGCGCTGGGCATCAGTCATCACCGCGATCCATCGGCTGCCGAGAGGGGTCCGGACAAGGCTGATTTTAGCCTCGATGCCCACCCAGGGACGCCAAAACTATTGCAGGCACAGAGGCTGCACGAGGCAAGCAACAGTGGTTTGTGCCCAGAGGGCTTAGCGCCAATAAACACACCAGGGTGGAGAAGCAAGCAAAGTTTATTTGAGATCTTAAAGCGGTGCTGGGAGACTTGGCACGCCTCAGATCTGGCACACCCAATACAAGCAGGTTACCTTTTTTATACTCTACTTCAGCTAAGCTCTTCCCTTCTTCCCTCCCTCCCCTTTCCCACCTCTAGCAGCTACATTAAGCAGTTTCATTAAACAGTTAAACAAGGCTGGCAACTACAGGTCTAGCTCGTTAGGCCCATTCCTTTGAACTACTATCTTGTCCTGTCTTTTTGAGAGGTGTTATTTTACTCCCTTAGCCAGAAGTATGCAGGACTCATTATTTTTGCTTCATACCGGTTTGAGCTGCATTGTAACTGATAACGGCTGTTACTCCTGGCCTTTCCCAACTGCCGGCCTCTTAGGTCGATTAGAGTTCAAACATGGAGGGATTTTTGCTCGCTGAGGCCTAAAACAGGGAGACTTCATATTCTTGTTATCTTCCACCTTTCCAAGTTACTTAGGGTTATGCTTAGTGACACCAACAGTAGTGTAGACACAGCCTCAGACTCGGTGCTGGCAAGGGGAAGTATTGCCTCTAGAGACACCCAGAGGTGGTGTGGGATTGTCCCAGGCTACTGGGTGGGGGCTCGAGTGGGTTCTGTGTTGTGTTGTTAAAAAGGATCCCCAAGATATTGAACCCTGGGCCATGTTGCTGCCGACTCCAACTGGCAGAAGGGTCACAGAAAGAAGCAGGGGGAGGGGAGCAGCTCCAGTGAATTTATGCAATTATTCAGTGAGGCAGAGGCCTGGCACGAAGGAACTACCTGTGCAACCACCCTTGGCAGAGAGGGGGATCTGTGATGTCCGCGGCACTGGAGATCCAGCCTAGGGATGGGGCAGTAAATGGAGCGGGAAAGATTTGTGAGCTGGGAATTCGTCTCCCCAGGTATTTCCCCTGCAGGCCTGTTTCAGTGTCTCTCTTTGCTCTTTCCCTGTGTAACCCAGTGGTTCTCCAACTTTTTGAACTGGTGACCCCTTGCACAAAGCAAGGTGCCGAGTGCGACCCCCCGCATCAATTCAAAACACAGTTTTTCATATTTAATGTTATTTTAAATGCTTAATTTATAACCCAGGGGGCACTTGCTCTCCTGGAGCTGGATCAGCTGCTCCTGAGAGGAGCCATAGCCGGGGGGGATGTCAGTGGGGCCTGCAGCGCTGGGAGCCACAGACACAGGGGGGCAGAGATGGGCTGAGGAGGGGCCACTTGTGGAGAGTCACTTCCCTGCCCGTCCCCAGTGCTTCTCCCTGCCACTCCCCCCATCCCCTGGGGCCTGCCTTAATTCAGACAGTCCCTCTCCTGTCATATCCCCAGCACATCAGTGATTGCTATAGCAGCGGGCAGGTTTTCTCTGGGGCACTGAGCTTTGCCAGGGGGTTGATGGCTCTTTTCTTTC
Organism: Chelonoidis abingdonii; assembly: GCF_003597395.2. Lineage (NCBI taxonomy): Eukaryota > Metazoa > Chordata > Testudines > Testudinidae > Chelonoidis > Chelonoidis abingdonii. The sequence goes on along the minus strand of NC_133779.1, from coordinate 26,219,701 downwards.
CTCACCCTGGAGTAAACTCAGCTCTTTATTGCATCCTTGATGTTTCATGGAATAACAAAAGCAGTATGAAGAAAGAGGTGGGAACCGCGGGTCTCAGGGGAGGGGCAGAAAGGTGTGGGTGACAGGCAGGATGGGTGTCATGGGAGGGGCAGAGAGGTGTGGGTGGTGGGCAGTACTGGTCTTAGGGGAGGGGCAGAGAGGTGCAAGCAGTGGGCTGGGCTGGGCAGGGGAGGGGACAGGGAGGTGTGGGTGGCAGGCTGGACGGGTGTCATGGGAGGGGCAGAGAGGTGTGGGTGGTGGACAGGAGAGGAGACAAAGAGGTGTGGGTGGTGAGCAGAGCAAGTCTCAGGGGAGGGGCAGAGAGGTGTGGGTGGTGGGCAGACCTTGGGGCAGAGGGTGTAGAGGCAAGAGCAGCAGGCAAGCAGGCCTCAAAGCAGACAGACCAATGGAGAACTGCCATGAGTCCAGGGTAATACTCCACTGCAGTTTTACCACTTCCACTTGCTAAACTCCCTTCCAACCTTCTGGGCTCCTAGAGCAGGGTACTGAGCCTGAGCTGAGACACGTACACTGCAACTTTACTCCAGACCTAGCTGCATGATCCTGATTATCCAACACGGGCCAGCCAGGGGTGTTTCATTGCACTGGAGATGTAGCCTAATGTTATGTATACACTGTGATTAAAACACCCAGGGCACCTGTCTCAAAGCCCGGGTCAACTGACTCAGGGTTATGGGGTTTGGGCTGCAAGACTATAAAATTACAGTGCAGACATGTGGACTTGAACCCAAACTCTGAGACCCCATGAGAGGTGAGGGTTTCTGAACCCAGGCTTCAGTGTGAACACAAATATCTGCACCACAGTTTTTAGCCTCTCAGCTTTAGCTCCATGAGCCCAAGTCAGATGCCCCAGGTCAGCCCTGCTGCCATCTTTATCCCAGGAGAGATGGCCTCTAAGGGTACGTTCCCATTGCAGTGTAAGCCCAGATGTGTCACGCTGTGTTCAAAGCAGCACCCTGGAAGCCCCATATTCACCACTCTCATATAATGATGACATGGTTTGTACAAAGACTGCCTGGTGAGGTATCATTTCAAAAGTCTTGATCTGTTGAACATTAATATCTTGTTGGATTGTGTGTATAGCATTGGTTGGGAAGTTATGAAGTTTTGCTCTGTGTGTGTTACTGAGATATGTTATGAGGTTGGGAAATATCCACCACCAGCCTTTCAGTGTGACAATGGAGGAGCCAGACTCACTGCTGGCCCATTGAAGGTATCCACACACCCAAGGACTATTCCAGGAACCATGTACAATGCAGGCTTCTCCAAGATAGCACAGAGACAATGGACACTGCTTGACTCACATCGTAGCATAGGAGCTTCCTAGCAAATTGGAAGAAACTATGAAAGGGGGGTAGAGACATTATGACTTGGCCTCTCTCCCCCACAACTCAACAGCTGGAAACACACCTGGAGGACAAACACTGAACTGAGATAAATCAGAAGAGAACAATAATAATACATTCAAATCAAAGTCCCCAAACAGACTAGTGTTGGTTTTTCAGCAGAAAATTTTCAGTTTGAGGGATTTTGTTTTCTCAGTCAGGCACTTTGCCAAGGGAAGCAGGGAGAAAATGTTGGAGTTGCCTCCTTCAGAACAGCTTGGCCTAGACACTAGCTCTGGTTCACGGTTGTGGCCTTGCTCAGGATGGGGGTCTTTTAACTATTTGGGAAGGTCCCAGGGTGTTTGGGGGAGATGATGAGGATGTTACCGTCTGAGATAAAAAATAAGAAATACAGGACTAGAGAAATTTTTTTTTAGAAATCTGGGATTTAGACATTTAATTTACAGCAAGGAGAGGGGTCTGAGTTTCTGAGAAGGTTTTTGTTTGCAAGAAGTAACATTGTTGCATCTCTTATTGTACCAAAGGGGGATATGGTTGTCTATAAAGGAGGGGTGAAAACTAAATGCATCTGACAAGGATGGGATTTGAACCCATGCAGGCAGAGCACAATAAATTAGCATTCTATCACCATAACCACTTGGCCACCTCATCTGAGTTGTCAAAAAGAGGGACAGGAGGAGAAATCTAAGGCCAGCAGTGATAAGGACAATTTGGAGTTTTTAAATACTAAGCGGAAGCAGGGGCTGAATGAGCTCCCCCCCTCATATCTATTGAGGAGCAGGGAGAAAGACTTCAGGAACAGACTGTGTTTGCATAGACTCACCTACTCTGCCTAGATATGCAGCATGATGGGGCCGCTTCCCCAAAATGACCAGTTTTGGCTGGTGGTGGGTTACAAATCACTTTAGCACTGAGTGGAATGAAATGTTATTATCCTTCCTGCATGAGTGAAGGGTAGCAGAACATACCTAGTCGGTCCTGATGGAGGGGTAGGTGGGTGAGGAATAGCTTTTATTGGACCACATAGAAGTGACTGAGGACATCATCCTAAACCAGTGGTCGCCAAACTTTTCACACTGTGCCCTCTTAACCATGGCTCTGGCCCCTTGGAAGCTGCAGTTGAGAACTAGGGCTGGGAGTGGGGCTGTGGCTTGCTGGGGACAGAGGTGCTGACACAGGTAAGGGGGTTGTGGCTGGGCCAGGGGCTCAGGCTGAGGGCAGGGTAGGTGAAGAGCTGGGGCTGAGTGGTGCTCCCTCCCTGCCCTCCATGGGGGCTGGCTTAACCCTGAGGTGCCTCCATGAACATTCCTCTGTGCCCCCCTAGGAGGCATGCTCCACATTTTGGGAATCACTGTGCTAAACTGAACCCTAGTCACTAAGCAGGGGCTAGTGATGCTGTCAGGGTTTCTTTTCCACTTTGAACTTTAGTGTCCAGAAAGTGGGGACCTGCATGTACCCCTCTAAACTTAATTCCTAGCTTAGATCTGATAGCACTGCCACCAACCAGAGATTGCAGTGTCTGGTGCACTTCTTGTCCCCCCAAAACCTTCCCTGGGGAGACCAAGATCCAAACCCCCTGGGTCTTAAAACAAGGGGAAATAAACCATCCCCCTACCTTTCTCCTCCCAGACTTTTCCCTCCTGGGTTACCCCGAGAGATACTGTGATTCAAACTCCTTGAATCTTAAAACAGAGAAGAAATTCACCTTCCCTCCCTTCTCTCCCCTTCCCAGATTCTCCCTGAGAGAGAGACACTGATCCCAACTCCTTGAATCCTAACACAGAGAGAAATTAACCTTTCCCTCCCCCTTCCAGACTTTTCCTGAGAAGTACACGGATCCAAACTCCTTGGATCCTAAAACAGAGAGGAATTAAGCTTTTCCTCCTCCTTCTCTCCTTTCCACCACCAATCCCTGGTGAGTTCAGACCCACTCCCCTTGGGTGGGAGAAAGGAATAAAAAAATCAATCAGGTTCTTAAAAGAAAAGCTTTTAATCAAAGAAAGAAAAACTAAAAATTCTCTCTGTAAAATCAAGATGGAAAAATGTTTACAGGGTCTCAGCTTCACCTAGACCAGAGGGACTCCCCCTCCCAGCCTAAGTATAAGTTACAGCAAACAGATTCAGCCTGGTGGTGGGGCTCAGACTTTGGCTTCAGCCCAGGGCCCCCAACAAGTCTAATGCCAGCCCTGGCAACCCATTAAAACAGGGTAATGACCCACTTTGGGGTCCTGACTCACAGTTTTGAGAACCACTGCTCTATGCTGATGGAGAGAGTTTTCCTGTGGGTGTAGTTAATCCACTTCCAAGAGGTGGCCAGCTATGTCAGTGGGAGAAGCTATATCGGTGAGTGTGTAGTCTCTTGCCATGTGGTCTTCGCTTTCTTTGTCCCAAGGACACTTTATCCAGCATGTGACATAGAAAAACCTTAGAGTTCTGTCCATAGGCAGGTCCCTGCATACCTTGCTGTGTCACAAGGTGTATCTGCCTTTTCTCAATGGGTCGATTGTATAGCTGATTGTCCTTAATGAGCCATCAAGCAGGCTAGGCAGAACTGACAGCAACTTGTCTGGCTGGGGTGTTCCCCGGAAGCAGAGCACAAGTTTGAAATATGGGCAGCATAGAGTCAATATTTATAATGTCAACTACAAAAAATGATACACATCCAGAAATAGCATAATTCTAATCAGCCAATTATAACCTCTCCACAGACCTCTTAAATGACAACCTTTCTACAATACTGGCTGCAAATATATAACAGTGGTCGCAATGGTGAGCTATACAGTTACAGATTATGTCAATAATATCACAGGAAGTGGCACAGCATCAGTGAGACTGATACTGGATACTGTCTCCAGCTTTGGTGTCCTCATTTGAAAAAGATGTTGTGAAATTGGAGCTGGGGCAGCAAAGAGCCACCAAATGTTCTGAGGGCTAAAGAAAAATGACTTCTAGTGAGCTATTGAACGAGCTCAGCCTGTTTAGTTTATCAAAAGAAGATTGAAAGGTGACTTCATTGAAGTCTTGAAGGGCCTTAATGAAGAGAAAAGATTGGGAATGAAAGGGCTCTTTAATCTAACAGAGAAAGGCATAACAAGACCAAGTGGCTGGAAGGTGAAAAGAGACAAACTCATATTACAACTAAGGCACAAATAGTCAACAGCGAGGATGATTCACCACAGGAACAAGCTACCAAGGAAAGTGGAGGATTCTCCATCTCCTGATGTCATTTAATGAAAACTAGATGCCTTTCTGGAATGTGTTTGCCCCAAAAGTAGCTATTGTGTTATAGAAGAGGCCTGTGATATGCAGGGGGGTCAGATCAAATGCTCTAATGGTCTCTTCTTGCCATAAAGTTGACTAATTTCTGAAAAACTGAGTGTAGCATTGGGAGCAGCGTCTGATGTTTTCCTGTCTAGCCGGCTTGCTGCCTAGAACGAACACTCCTTGAGTGGGGTGATCCACAGGGAGTAGCTCAAACCTCCAAAGTGCCTGGCCAGGGGCAGGACATTGCTGTCCAATGCTACACTCAGTTTCAGAAATTATCGACTTTATGTCCTGAAGAGACCATTAGAGCATCTAATCTGACCCCCTGCATATCACAGGCCTCCTGTTATGACACAATAGCTATTTTTGGGCAAACACATTCCACAAAGACATCTAGTCTTCGTGAATGACATTAGGAGATGGAAATCCACCACTTTCCTTGGTAGCTTGTTCCTGTGGTGAATCATCCTCGCTGTTGACTATTTGTGCGCTTAAGTGTAATAAAGTGCGCGTCCCTCCACGTCGACGGGAGCAAAAGAGACTCGGTGGTGGCGACGGAGTTCCAGATCCAGGGCAAGCCCGTCTGCCCTGGCTGGAAGGGCAGGCGTACCAACACCTCGGCACGCCGACGCGTCCGCGTCCGGCAGACCCCCGAGGACACCATCCGGGATATCCTGCAGGACGCTGCCAAGATCGACGCATCCCTGCTGGCCCCATGGCAAAGATCAACGCCTCTCAACACCTTCTGATCCCCGCATCGCCTTCGTCCTGAGAGGTTCCGCGTGGCAAAGGTGCCCCTCAACAAGGCAGACAACACCATCCGGCAGCTGGTCAAAAAGTGGCTGTCCCTGCCTCAGAAGACCAGCAACGAGCTCATCTATATCGCCCACAGACACGGCGGCGCGCCAACGTCCCCGCATGGGAGACTCTGTGACATCGCGGTCATCACGCACGCCTTCCGCCTCCTGACGTGCCCGGACACCACGGTTAGAGCGTCGCAGCGACCGCCCTGCACGCTACCACCGAGCACCGAATCGGCAGGCCTCCCTCCGGCCAGGACTGTAGCCACCTTCCTGAGCGGTTCCGGACGGCGAATTCGGCCGAGACAGGTGGGACACCGCCTCGCTGTGTCCCGCGCCCGCAACGCCACGCGCCGACTAGGGAAGCGACTGGCTGCCGCTGGGTCTGGAGCGGAGCGACAGGAGCTGGGAGTTCTGGTGCCACAGATCGGACAGAGGGCAGCATCACCGTCAGCCCCGGAGCCAGAGGCGTGCTGAGAAGTCCCTGAAGGCCGCCGTCCACGCGCTCTACGTGGACACCCTGAGGAAAAAACACCGACCAGGGCAAGGCCTTCGAGGTGACCAGCAAGTGGGACTCCAGCAACCACTCCTCCCCGCGGGCAGCTTCACCCGCTTCGCCGACTGGCGCTTCATACACTGCGCCCTGGCTGAACTCGGTCCCGCTCAACGAAGCCGTCCGCCACCGGAACCGGACAAGAGCTGCCAGGAAGTGCGGGTACCCCTGGAGACCCTGCCCACGCCCTGCAGCTGCAGGCCCCACGCCAGAGCCTGGCAGCTGCGCGCCAACGCCGTTCAGGACCGCCTAGCGAAGGCCATCCGCCCACACTCGTTGAATCGGGTCAACCGCACCATCCCCGGCACGGACAGCCCGCTGCGCCCAGACATCGTCGTCACGGACGAGGAGCGGAAAAAGATCATCCTCGTCGACGTGACCATCCCGTTCGAGAACAGGACCCCGGCGTTCCGCGAAGCCCGAGCCCGCAAACTCGAGAAATACGCCCTTGACTGACACCCTGCGTGCGAAGGGCTACGAGGTCTACACCGACGCTCTGATCGTCGCGGGCGCTGGGCGCCTGGACCCCTGGAACGAACGTGTGCTCAGGGCCTGTGGGGTGGGCCGTCGCATGCGCGACTCATGAACGCCTGATGGTCTCGGACACTATCCGTGGTCTAGAGACATTTACATCGAACACATCCACGGCCACCGCCAATACCAGGAGTGAGCCGATGTGGCTCCACGCACCCACGGGGGGGAGGGGGAAACCCTTCAACCCCCTACCAAACCATATCCCCTGAGTCCTGACTTCCAATCTGGATCCCACCACGTGAGGGTCACCCTGTCCCCATTACCCGCCCGCTTACCATACCCATGACTGTGTGTAGCCCACTCTATGAGCGATGTACCCTCACTGCCCCCCTACTATATCTTGACCCCAACCACCGTACACCCCGCATTGGACATTACAGGCTGTGTACTATATGCTGAACCGTAACCAGTTGCCAGCGTCCCCCCATGCTCTGTATGTTTCCCCCGATGACCAACGACTGACACATCAAACTCTTTGTATCACCTTTCTTTAATATTTGTCTATACTTTTAAATTAAATTTGTCTCTTTTCACCTTCCAGCCATTGAGTCTTGTTATGCTTTTCTCTGCTAGATTAAAGAGCCCTTTAATAGCCAATATTCTCTCATTAAGGCACTTCAATGAAGTCACCTTTCAATCTTCTTTGATAAGCTAAACAGGTCAGAGCTCTTTCAATAGCTCACTGAGAGCATTTTTCTCCAGCCCTTAGAAATTTGTGGCTCTTTGCTGCCCAGCTCCAATTTCACACATCTTTTCAAATGAGGACACCAAAACTGGAGGCATATTTCAATATCAGTCTCACTGATGTCGTGTCACCTCCTGTGACATATTGACATAATCTGTAACTCTATAGATCACCGTTGCACACTTTCTATATTTGCAGCCAAATATGAGAAAGGTTGTCATGTTAAGGGTCTATGGAGAGGTTCTGATTGGCTGATTACATGATGCTATCTCTAGATGTGTATCATTTTTGTAGTTGACGTTATGAATATTGGCTCTATGTGCCCATTTTTCAACTTGTGCTATGCTTCCGGAACACCCCAGCGGACAAGTTGGTGTCAGTTCTGCCTAACTTGCTTGATGGCTATTAAGGACCATAAGCTGTACAACTGACCCATTGAGAGAAGGCAGATATGCCTTGTGACTTAGCAAGGTATGCAGGACCTGCCTATGGACAGAACTCTAAGGTTTTCTATGCCACGTGCTGGATAGAGTGTCCTTGGACAAAGAAAGCAAAGATCACATGGCAAGAGACTATAAAAGGCTGATGCTTCTCTCCATCTTGTCTCCATCCTGCTCATACCTCTGGAGGGACTTTGCTACAAACTGAAGCTCTCACAAAGGACTGAATGACCCACCCAGCTGTGGATGACTTCAGAGACTTGATTTGAACCTGTAGAGTTTGCAGAGGAAGCTGTGCGGCTCTGTCCACGATGGCCGAGAAACGTCAGGTAATTGTGCCTTCTGTAACTTCCACAGGAGCCCAGCACAGACAATCTGGAGAAAGCGGGAAGCTATCCTCTGTTCGCCCCAGAGCCCCAGGAGAATCTAGAGAAAGGGATCATTCTTCACCTGCTCTCCAGAAGAGCTGCTAAGACTCCTTCCTTTTCTACCCTCTCCCTCCAGCAAGAAATTTATCAAGGACCAGCGTTAGGGAAATGGTGCCTGGGCAAAACATGTACTTAGGCACTTCCCCATCACCCCTGGATGATCCCTCCCCCTTTACCGCTAGCTCCTCACTCCCAACCCTTTGCCCTCCTTCACCCCAACTCCTGCCCCTCCTGTGCCCTAACCCCTACGCTGTGTCTCCTTTGCCCTTAACTCCCACACTCCCCTCCTGTGCCACCAGCCATTGCCTCTCCCTGCACCCCCTTCACCCCTAACCCTGCACCCCTCCTGCACCACATGGGGAACTGACTGTGTGTCATGGAGAGCTGGCATTGCTGCCCGCTCCTCCCTGGAATGCTGCTCCTACAGGACACTAGGGCTGTGGGGCGAGAAGCCACATCATCCAGCTCCCTGCATCCAGGCACTTTCCTCAGCCAGGCTGCATAAGGGAGGCAGAGAGCAGCACTTCTGATGCTCCCCTCACAGCACAGCCCAGGTGGGGAAAGTGACCAGGACGCATGGAGCACATAGTGTTGCACCTTTCCTCCACCCCTCTATAGGGCCATGGAGGAGCATTGGGCAGGGGGAGAGCAGTGAGCACCTTCGCACTGCACATGTGCCCTTTGACCCCTGGAGCCCTGGGCGCTGCGGGGCCCCACCCTAAGCACAGCCAGGCTCCCCAGCACAAACAGCAGAAACACAGGGAGACTGGCCACAAACTGAGCAGTAGTAGCCTGGGGGCTCGTAATGGAGCTCGGGGGTGGCTCAACCTCCCCAAACCTTGCGTCGCCAAGGGGCAGTGGGCCCATGATAGGGGCCCTGGCAAATTGGGCCCCCCTGGAAAAGTCTGCCCCATGTCAGCCCAGGGCTGAGGGGCTCTCACTCCCTCTACGGCCCAGGAACTGCAGCAGGGACACAGAGCTTCTCTGGTCTCAGGCCACAGTGGTGCAGGGCTAAGAAGTGATAGGTGGGCCAGTGGGGAAGGGGTGGAACAGAGTGACATAGTGGATGGGGCCATAATGGAAGGTGCAAAGGGGGCAGATCCACAGACAGAAGTTGGGGGGGCATGGTTCTGGTGCTGGGGTCCCTCACTGTGCTCCCTTTCCCTGGGCTTTGGATCACTAACCCTGCTTAGCGAGTAGGCTTCAGTGCTCCCCAAAAAGTGGGGTGTGACTCCTACAGGAACACAGAGGAACTTCATGGGGCACCTCAGGGCCCGAGCCAGCCCCCATGGGGGAGCAGCACTGACCCCACTCTGTCCCAGCTTTTCCTCAACCCACCCAGCCTGGCCTCTGGCTCGCAGCTCAGCCTTGGCCCCTTCACCCTTGTCTGCACCCCTCTCCACAAGCAAGCAACAGCCCCACTCCCAGCCCGTTTTCGACTTGGCTTCTGAGGGGCCACAAGCCATGGATAAGAGGCACAGTGTGTAATGTTTGGGACCACTGGTTTAGGATAATTCTCAGTCACTTCTATAGCAGTCAAATAAAGCTATTCCTCACTCACCTACCCCTCCATCAGACCGACTAGGTATGTTCTGCTGCCCTTCACTCATTCAGAAAGGATAATAACATTTCATCCACTCAGTGCTAAAGTATTGTAACCCGCCACCAGCCAAAACTGGTCATTTTGGGAAGCAGCCCCATCATGCTGCATAGCTAGCAGAGTAGGTGTGTCTTGCAAACATGTCTATTCCTGAAGTCTTTCCCACAGCTGGTCACTAGGTGTGAGGGGGAGCTCATTCAGCCCCTGCTTCTGCTTAGTATTAAAAACTCCTTAGTGTCCCTATCCTGCCAGCCTTAGATTTCTCCTACTGTCCTTTTTTTAACAGTCAGTGAGGTGGCTGAGAGTTAAGTGATGGACTGCTATGCATTGCTCTGCATGCATGGGCTTGAATCCCATCCTTATTGGATGCTTTTAGTTCTCACCCCTCCTTACAGACAACCCATCTCCCCTTGGGCAATGACGATCAAACAATAATGCTTCTTGCAAACAAACCTTCTCAGAATCTCAGACAACCCTCTCTCCTCCCTCCCCGGCTTTAAATAAAATGTTAAATCTCAGATTCTAAAAAAGAAATTCTCTATTCTGTATTTTTTATTTTTATCTCAAAAGTAACAGCCTCATAATCTCCCCCAAACACCCTGGGACCTCCTCAAATTATAAAAATACCCCATTTCTCAGCAAGGCCACGAAGTGACCCACAGCTAGAATGTCTAGGCAAGCTGTCCTGAAGAAGGCAACTTCAAACTTTCTCCCTGCTTCGCTTGGCAAGGTCTGACTGGGAAAAGAAAATTCCTTAACTGAAAATTTCGGCTGAAAAACCAATACTAGTCTGTTTGAGGATTTGATTTGAATGTATTCTTGTTATTCTCTCTGATTTTCTCATTTCAGTCTTTGTCCCCAGACGTGTTTCCAGCTGTTGAGTTGTGGGGAGAGAGGCCAATTCATAATGTCTCTACTTCCCTTTCATAGTTCTTCCAACTTGATAGGAAGTACCTTTGCTACGACATAGTCAAGCATGTCCATTGTCTCTGTGCTATCTCGGCGAAGTCTGCATTGTACATGGTTCCTGGAATAGTCCTTGGGAGTGTGGATACCTTCAATGGGCCAGCAGCAAGTCTGCTCCTCCATTTTTGCACCTGAAAGGCTGGTGGGGGCATTCCCAACCTCATACATGTTCTGTAATGCACACAGAGCAAACTTCAACTTCTGAAACCAACGTGAGCACATAGAATGCAAGAAGACATTAATGTTCAATAGATGAACAGTTCAAGGTTTTAAAATGATACCTCACCAGGCAGACTTTGTTCAAATGATCGCACTATGTGAGAGTGGTGAATATGGGGCTTGCAGGTGCTGCTTTGAGCACGGCTTGCCACTCCTGGGCTTCCATTGCAATGAATGTACCTTAGAGTCCATCTCTCCTGGGATAAAGATGGCAAGATGGCTGGCCTGGGTCATCTGACTTGGGCTCATTATGCTAAGGCTGAGAGCTAAAAATGTGTGCAGATATTTGTGTTCACACTGAGCCTGGGTTCAGAAACCCTCACCCTCGTGGGGTCTCAGAGGTTGGGCTCAAGTCCATATGTCTGCACTGTCATTTTATAGTCTTGCAGCCCAGCCCCAAAGCCTGAGTCAGCTGACCCGGGCTTTGAGACAGGTGCCCTGGGTGTGTTAATCACAGTGTAGACTAATGTTAGGGTACGTCTCCAGTGCAATGATACATCCAGGGCAGGCGCTGTTGTGGAGTAATCAGGTAATGGTGTCTGATGTTTTCCTGTCTAGCCGGCTTGCTGCCTAGAACGAACACTCCTTGAGTGGGGTGATCCACAGGGAGTAGCTCAAACCTCCAAAGTGCCTGGCCAGGGGCAGGACATTAGCACAGCAAGGGAGGGGTGTGGCAGTGACATCACAAAGGCCTTTTGCAGGACCTCAGACCATAGTTCAAAGGTGGTGGGGAGGTGGTGACCTCACAGAGAGATGCTGATGTCAGCCAGGCAGGACAGGGGCGAGGGACCGGGGAAACCTCAGAGACCCCTGTGGCTTTGCTTCAGCAAGTCTCCTTCTCCAGGTCTCTCTTTGAGGACTGAGAGAGTACTCCGGTTCACATACATGAGCACCAGGAGGAACCTCTTTCGAGTTTTCTCCTTCCCTTTTCCTGATTTTACTAGAAAACAGCTGTCCCTGTTTAGAAGGTAACAGCATCCTTGAGGGAAGGGATGTCCTGGGCGTGTCACAGTTCAGATGCCAGTGCCCCCCCCCGCCCACACACACTCTAAGGAAGCTCTCGCCGCCCTGCTCTGTGTTCGCAGTGCGGAATAGAGCAGCATCCATGGCAGTGATTTGCTCCTGGCTGCCGGAGCAGAGCAGCAGGCTCAGCTGTCAGAACTTCCCAGAGCAATGAAAGGGGAGGGGCTCATGGCTCTGTAGCAGGAAAGCAGGGCAGGGGAGTTCACGACGGGCATTGTGGGATACTGGAGAAGGCCAGTAATGGTAGTATAATGAACAGAAGCACCTACTCTGTCACTTTAAGTTTGCTGCAAAAAGCTCTAGGCCTGTCATCGAAGTTGTTTTATCTTGTCAGCAAAACAGGGCAGCTTTGTCACTGTGTGCACAGTCACAAACTGTCAGCCGAGGTAGCATTGTGTGTTTTTCACACACCTGAGCAATATAATTGTGCTGAAACAACTTTGTAGTGCAGACCTGGCCAAAGATTCACTCACACACAACTTGTAAGGAAAACGTCACCTGCTCCTTTGCTTTGCAGAATCCAAACACAAGCAAAGCTTGTCAGGAACTGGTGGCGATGGCAGGGAGTCAGGTGTGAGCAGACACTGTATTTTAGTCATCCACAGGTGCCATGGCTTAGCTGGCTAAAGCATCTGTTTCATAAACAAGAGATCCTGGGTTCAACTCCCAGCTGTGCCCTGTTGATTGGTTGTTGGGGTACCTGCTATTGGCTACTGTCAGAAGACAAGATTCAGACCTAGATGGGCCTTTGGTCTAGCCCAGTGTGGTTTTTCTTTTGGTTTAAATAACACTCACAGGCACTGATAACAGAGTTACTGAAAGTTTGGGAGTGAGGCGCGGGTAGGTCAGTGGTCCAGTCCCCACACAGATGACCCACTCCCTCTGGGACAGGGGCAGGTCTGAGCTCTTACCTGAATGCTCATTGTGGCAGCCAGAATCTGTGAGCAGCTTGTTTAGTCCTGCTTTGTGCATCGTGTGTGAGAATGAAAATCCTAAACTGCCCTTTGAAATAATGAATGCAGCTGGATGCGTTCTTGTTCCTTCCCCAAAGCAGACAGACCAATGGAGAAATGCCGTCGAGTCCAAGGTAATACTCCTCTGCCATTTGACCTTTTTTGCTTGCTAAACTCCTTCTTATCTGCCTGGCCCAGGCTGTCCTCTGCCTCAGCTGCTGCTCCCGGCCTGCTCTAGAGTCAAACATGCAGGGCCCCCAGGATAACTGAGGCTGGGAGAGGGCAGCAGCCTGGGTTGGGCTGGGAAGATGCTGGGAGTTCTCGTTCCCTGAGAACTGGCCTGGCTCCCTTCTCAACAGCAACAAATCAATTCCACGTCCCCTCCCCAGAAAAATCAGCCTGGAGCCAAGAGCAGCAGGGGACGATTCCCTCTAGTTCCCCACCGAGGCAGGAGAGAACCCAGGGTGTTTCTAGCAGAGCTTATGGAACTGAGGTGGGGAAACCAGCCTTTAATAACAGGCAGTTCCAGTTTAAGCTAAGTGTTTTTAACAATTTCTACAACATTAAAAAACCCTTCAGTCCTAGTGCCACCATCCATAAAATTGCTTCTGTCTTATAGGTTCCTAAGTGCACAACTAAACATCTCTTCAAATCCAAGGGAGTGGAGATCAGTCAATGTTCAGAGTCATCCCACATAAAAGAACCACGTTGTAGTACATACTGGCCCCATCATGTGGCCATGGCCTTTTCCTCCTCTCTGCTAAAAGTTTTAGTATTTTGCACAGAAACTTTCTTCCCTCAGGAGAGACCTGGGAACCAGGGATGCCAGCCAGACAAACATCTTTAAGAGGAGGCGCCATCTGTCAAAAAATGATCTCCCTCCTTCAGTTCAGTGACACTCTGAAATGTTACTTATCAGGGCAGAGCCGGAGGATTGAAAGCAGCTACATCAAACCCCTGTGTAGCTAAAGAGAATGAACACAAACACTCCCTTGTATCTGAAGAGATGTTTAGTTTTACCCTTGGTAAAGTACAAGACTAAAGGGAAAGGCGGTGGTGTTAGATATAAAGAGTGAAACACGAGACAATCACCATAGTTATGCCCATAGTGACTGCAAATTATTTCTAAATTCTTCTTATTATCATCAGTGTATTATTTTCTCTGGACTACATTGACTATATCTTGACCAAGAAATTTGGATCTTGATAAAATAATCGACTACCCCTGGTTAAGGCAATGGACTTGATACCCACTCGGGTGTCCCTACACAGATTCAAGTACTAACAACAGTGGCTGCCTTTTAGCCATAGCTTTTAATCAGGGCAATAAATTGATATGAACTCCTGTAAAATCATTTCCCAGCTCGAGTCCTTCACCCACATTCGTTAGGGCATTGGGCCACCATTTGAACATTTCATTTCCCTCCTCTATTTCACACAGAGACAGAATTTCCTTTGCACAGATCCATGAACAGCAAAACCTCCCCGTGTCTCTGGTCTGAGCCAGGGCATTCAATTGCAGTGAACCCTTCTCTCCTGCAATGGTGATGGGCAGATAGAGGGGATGTGGCCACCTTCACCTCTGACAGGGAGATATTGGCTCAGTTCTTTCTTTCTGCTGCTTTTGTTAGTCCAGGAAACACCAGGAATGGAATGCAAGGCTGAGCTCAGACATCAATCCCCTGAAACATTTCAGTGCCCTGGAGAAATCCTGCCCCCGGCTATTGGAATGATATGGTGGAGATTCGAATAGGAAAGGGACTGTCTGAAGTGTCAGTGTGGGGAATGAACAACAATCTATAGCAATGTTGTTAGCCACAAACACACTCTCATCGTGCTCCAGCTGGAAGGGAAATGGGCAGGAACTCTTGCTGTTCACCATGGACACACTTACGCTAATGCACAGCTGTGAGTGTGCTGGGGGAGCTGGTCTGAGCTATTTGAAGTGACAAGTCTGTGAGAACAGAATCACTGTGTAGTGCAGCAGCTGTCCCTCAAGTAGTTGTGGCTGAGTGGTTAAGGTGATGGACTAGAAACCCATTGGGGTCTCCCCATGTGTTATACCAATAAAAACTAGCAGGATCTTATTAAAGGGGACAAGACATTTGTCTCTCTCTCTGTATATATAAATATATCTCCATTCACACAATATATATATATATCCATTCACACAATCATTCATACAAGTTCTGTGTAGATATTATAGTTACCAGCCTAAAGTTGCTTGTGACAGAATACTGGCCAGGTACCCTGCACACAAGAGTGGAGCCGAGTCCGGGTCAGGTGCACCTGATGCTCCTGGAGGCTGGCAGCAGAACCATAGACTCAAAGTCCTCAGTCTTCAGAGTCCAGCTTTATAGGGATTTTTCCCTATGTTAGTTCATGGGAGTTGCTTCATTCTGCTGTTGTTAAATCAATCAGCAGCACCAAAGTTACACGTTCCTGGAGCTCCATGAGTTCTGTGGTGTTGGAATCTCCCTGCTCGCGTTTTAAGTGAACAAAAGATGGGTGCTGGCATTCTGAGACAGTAATGGTGAACCTCAAAATCCTGCCCTGGGGCCAGACAGGTAAGCAACAGCACCCACAACCTCTACCATGACAGCATCCCTCTGGCAACAACTCACTGACTCAATAGCTGGGGTGAAATCCTCATTTCTTTGTTGTTCTGTCACTGTAGTCCCCACTTTCCTATTGCTTGTCTGTATAATCTCTGTCTGTTCTGTGCTGTTCTATCTGCTGTATAATATTTGTTTGGGTGTAAACCAATTAAGGTGGTGGGTATAATTGTTAGATAAACATGTTACAGTATGTTAGGATTGGTTAGTTACATTTCAGTAAATGATTGGCTAAGGTATAACTAAGCAGAACTCAGTTTTACTATGTAGTTGCAGTCAATCAGGAAGTAAAGGGGGAATGGGAATGGGGGGTAGGGGAACTGGAATTATGTTTTGCTAAGGGGGAATAGGAACAAGGACACAGACAAGCCTCTCTGGTGTCAGAGCTGGGAAGGGGATAGAGAGGAAGGAAACTGGAATCTTTGCTTGCTGGAAGTTTACCCCAAAAAACATTGAATTGTTTGCACCTTTGAACTTTGTATTGCTGCTCTCTGGTCATGCAAGAAGGACCAGGGAATGGGAGGTGATGAGATAACTTCTAATAATACTTTTAGGGTGTGAAAAACCCCAGAGCAGTATAATTAAGCTGACCTAAGCCATGGTTAGATAGTGCTAAATGAAAGGAAAGATTGTTCTGTGCAAAGCTATTACAGGGATGGAAACCCCTCCCCTCACTGTAGCAACTGTCTACTCCACAGTGCTCAGCAGTATTTTAAGTGTAGACAGCCTCAGAAGAGAGCAGATCTGCCATGGATGCTCAGGGACGTAAGACAGCAGCAATGACAATACACTAATGCTTCCATATGCAGGATTGAAACCTGAGGGAAACCATAATGGATTTCTAGTTTCACCTTAACCACTCGCACAACTACTCACATCAGCTGCTGCACTACACAATGTTCTGTTCTCACAGAATTTCACTTCAAATGTGCTCAGACCAGCTCCCCAGCACACTCCACGGCTGTGCATTATGTAAGTGTGTCCATGGTCGAACAGGCAGATTCCTGCCCATTTCCCTTCCGCTGGAGCGCGATGAGAGTGTGTTGTGGCTAACGACATTGCTATAGATTGTTGTTCATTCCCCACACTGACAATTCAGACAGTCCCTTTTCTATTCAAATCTCTACCATATCATCCAATAGCGGGCAGGATTTCTCTGGGGCACTGAAATTTTTCAGGGGTTGTGGCATGATCAGCTCTGCATTCCATCCCTGATGTTTCATGGACTAACACAGCAACAGAAAGAAGAAGCCTAGCCAATATCTCCCTGGCAAGGATGCAGGTGACCAGTCCCCCACTGTCTGCCGTTGCCATTGCAGGAGAGAAGGTTCACTGGAATCGATCCTGGCTCAGACAAGAGACACAGGGAGGTTTTGCTGTTCATGGATTCTGTGCAAAGGAAATTTGTATCTCTGTGTGAATTGAGGCGGGAAATGAACGTCCACATGGTGGCCCAGTGCCTTAAGGAATGTGGGTGAAGGATTCTGCTGAGAAATGATTTACAGGAATTTCATCAATGTTTGCCTGATTAAAACCCATGGCTGTAAGGCAGCCATTGTTGTTAGTACTTGAACCTGCATGGAGACACCCGAAGTGCAGTGATGGGCTGGAGCTGGTTCCCAAGAACCGGTCTAAAATTAGACCTCCTTGGAGAACTGGTTGTTAAAGGGCCAGGGGTGGACAAAGAACTCCAGTCGTGGGACGGACCATCCTGTTGTGCCAGGATCGCCAGCTGGGGAGGCTGAGGCTTCCGGGCCCCTCCTCCGCTTCCCCCCAGCTGCAGCATGGCCAGCTGCCGGGCACCAACTGGGCAGTCAGCTGAGCTCGAGAGTCATCCTTGCTGCCCGCTTTTTGAGAGGCCTGGAAGTGGTGTGTGGGGATGTCCTGCCTTGCAAACTCCAGGCTGGGCAGAGAGGAGGAGGGGCAGTTGGCAATTGGCCCCGGCCCTGCAGCGGCCCTGGACCCACAAGGATGTCTCTCCCGGCCCTCCCTTGCTTCCCCCACCCCAAAGAGCTGCAGAGAGCCAGCAGCTGGGGCAGCTCAGCAGTGGTATTACCTTGTGACACAACGGCATGTCTCCATTGGTCTGTCTGCTTTGGGGCAGGACCAATAAACGTCCTGCTCGTAAATTATTATTTCAAAGGCAGTTGGGATTTTCATCTCGCACACGGTGCAACAAGCAGGGATCACCTTTGCATAACTAAACAAGCTGCTCACAGATTCTTGGCAGCCACATGTCCTTTGGGTTGAGAGCTCAGACCTGCCCCTGTCCAGAGGAAGAGGGTCATCTGTGTGGGGACTGGACCACTGACCTACCTGCCCTAATTCCAAACTTTCAGTAACTCTTTATCAGTGCTGTGATTGTAATTTACGCCATAAGAAAAAACCACCTTGGACTAGCCAAAGACCCATCTAGGCCTATAGATTCTTGTCTTCTACAGTACCAAAACAAGTGCCCCAACAACCAGTCAACAAGCACCACTAGGAGTTGAACCGCAGGATCTCTGTTTACAAAAAGATGCTTTAGCCAGCTAAGCCATGGTGCCTGTGGGTGCTAAAAACCCAGTGTCTGCCAAAACCCAGTGTCTGCCCAACCTGACCCCTTGCCATCGAACATCAGAAACCTGACACTTGTTTGGTGTGGATTATGCAAAGCAGAGGAGGTTTGAAGTGAATCTTTGGCTAGGTCTGCACTAACAAAGTTGTTTCAGCGAATTATATTGCTCAAGGTGTTGTAAAAAACACACAACCGCTACGCTCAGTCGCACTTGTGGGCTGGTTACACACTGCAATTGCCACGTCTGGCTGACAAACTGCCCTGTTTTGCTACAAAATAAAACAAATTCGATGCAGAGGCTAGAGCTTTTTGCAGCAAACTTAAATGACAGAGTAGACGCTGCTAGTAGTAATAGCCTCGATAGCATTTCATCACCAGACAAATTTTGACAGTGTTTCCCCCCTTTGGGGCTTATGTCCCCCTCCCAACCCGCCGTTCTGTTGGCGCCGTCGGCCATTTTGAAAAAATGGTTGTGTGTGTGTTTTGACTAGGGGAAGGTTCGTACTTGGTGCTTTGTTGACATGAAGAGAAAAGGTTGAAGAAGAGTCTGAGGAGATTTAGAGGAAAAAGGGAAATTGGAAAGAAGTTTTTTCTTTTTCAAATGTTATTTAGTTTGAAAGAAAGATTAGGGGAACTGTCGTGTACGTTGGATCGCTTGTGACATGAAAGAAGAGTGTACAGAGCAAATTTGAAAGCATTAGAAAGACAGAACTTAAAATGGGTAGGTTTAAAAGAACCCGTTTATAAGCCCACGGCCAAAGGACTATAAAGGGATACTAGGTTAAAAGAAAAAAATAAGCAGCTTTGGTTTGTTTTACTGAACACATCCTACCCCTACCACTGCCGTAGTGAAATGAAGCTGTTCTGGGGCGTGTGGCTAGATAAGCTAGGCCCTCCTTTGCTTGGACCAATGAGAGAGGTATTTACCTTAGGTCACAAACACTTTTTTGGGCGGACCAATAGAGAATTGGTATTTACAGTTAGGCACCAACGCAGTTGTTAAACCAATTCTAACAGCCCAAGCTTTTAAACAAGAACCATGTCCATGTACTCAACGCCATACAGAAGCAAGAAGCTGGAATCGCCTCGTGCACCAGTGCCGTGTTCAGAAAGAAGACCCTTTATTATTTTTACCAATGAGAAGGATGGAGCTGCAGCCCTGAAACAGAGCCGAAATAAAGAGCCAGAGCCCTTTGTAAAAGAGAAAATAACCGAGTGGGAAAAAAATTGTGTCGAAATTGGAAAAAACCGAGTTGAAAGGCAGAGTAAAGCCCTGTTTTATAAAAAATTAAGAAAAATTACAAAATGTTTTATAAAGATCAATATTTTGTTTTTTATAGTAGAAATGGAAGAAGAGCTATATATGAGGACATGGTAACGCAGAACCGTGCCAAATAGCGATGTCGAGAACCGGGCAATAGACCCCAAGTCATGAAAAGATGCATATTTTATGTAAAAACAAGTAAAAGCAAAAAATTATCGTTTTTACGCTTTTAAAAGAAGTTATACAAACTTCTTTTTTTTTTTTTTGGACAGCTAACCAAGCGGGACTGTACAAGATGCAGCTCTAGGTGTGTGACAAATGGCAACATTTGCAAGAAACAAAAGCACATGAGGAGGTAAAGGCGGCTTAACTTATTTCAAAAAGAAAAGAATATATTTTAGGATGCACACTATTAAACATCACTAATACGTTTGCTTAAGATAGTTGCAAAAACTATGACGACGGAGCCCCGGCCGGCTCCTACTGTCCGATCATAGTTTTGCAACCTATTATTAGCCAAACGTATAGTGATGTTTTATAGTTGTCATACCTAAATATATTTCTTTTCTGTTTAAATAAGTAAGCCGCCTTACTCCTTCATGTGCGTCTGCAAATGGCATGTCACACACCAGAGCAATCGTACACCGAGCAAAAACAATCATTTTGACAATTTCTATATCATCCTTCACATTGAATGATTCTAATATCAACATGTAGGTCTCATGAAGCTACAATCAGGGCTCAGGAAAGCTGAACAGAAGCAAGCCTAATGGTGTAAGTTACTGGGAAAAATGTCAATGCAAGTCTACAGATGATATACAATATGAGACAAGGCAAAATGATTGTCAGTGTGAGCTTGAAAGGTTAACAACTTGTTGAACTTTTCTTAACTATTTTTAGAGTATTGAATATCTGTGAAAGTGAGGGCAATACTGGGAATCCCATGCTAAGGTTTCGAAAGAAAAACCAATTTTAGTATTAATGTTGTCAATTAAAGTTTGACTTCTCTGATGAGTAATGGGGAAGTTCCGTTGTTGATGAATCATGTGAAGCAGTGCAAAAAAGATGTTAGGTGGCAGGGAGAGGTCTTATGGCTGTTTTATTATGAAGTAACCATGAAGCTAACTTATTCTTATTAATTGGCTTATAACTTTACGATTGACAGTCTATCTTCAATAGTAATAGTTGACTAATTTAACCCATTTAGTTGTTCACCTTAGTAGTTTCGGCGTTTTTAATGTTTAAAGGTTTCCTAGCTGCTTGCTCCAGTACCTTTGATTGATAGCTACATTTCTACCAATATAAACACAATAGAATTATTGCGAAACTTCATTGCAGAAGCAGTGTGTAAAGCTCATAGAGGCCCACTCGAAAGGACTTTTTCTTTCATGGCCCCCCAAGTTTATGGGAAAGGATAGGATGTGCAAAGCATAGCTATATTCTGCGTACACATGAAGAAACTCAAATGGAAAAGTATCTTGTGGTTCTTCTTTCCCTTTAAAAGTTCAGTTCACTGTATGGGCAAACCCTTAAAAATCTCTATCACAGTATTCAACATAAAGCTAAAACAATTGTGTAGGGAAGCGTTTTTTTATTCTGCATATAAAAGCTGAAAGCCAATATTTTTTAATGAAAGAATGTTCTGAGCTATGTTAGTGGAGTTTCTGCATAGTTGTTTTTACTTTAAGTAATGATTTAGCTGCTAAGAAAAGTCACTCATGATTTCCCTCAGAGAGGAAAAAAAAGAAGAAGAAACCTAACTTTCTATTTAACTGATTGACGTGTGTTCTTTGGAAAGGTCTTTTCTATGCATATAACTGGGATTCTCTTTAGTGGAGGGATGGTAAACCACACTGGACAATTTTTGAAGAGAAGCTCTGTCCTGTGTTCTTTGAATCAGATAATTGAAGACTTCAAGAACAGTGAGTATTTTATTATTTCATAATTCAAGATTGCTAAACAAGAGTCACCGTCAGATGAGTAGCTCAAGATTAGTTATTTGTTTACCAACTTTTCCAGCTACTTGAAATTTAAGTTGAATATACGATTACCCTCAAAAAAACAAAAAAAAAAGCAACAAAAAAACCCCTAGAAAATATTTAAAAACTAAACTATGAGGCCTCTGTTAGAGCTTCTACCCTTCGCTGCTATGGGGGAAGAAGTTACTGGATTATGCTGCCATCTGTTTTTGTCTTGTCTTTGGTCTCGATTGTACGTTATTGTCATTTATGATAACTATTTCGAAATAGATTCTTTATTGCGATTTATTATTTGTTGTGTTAGGTATGTTTCATTGGCCCATAGACATTACCAAGTTGGTCATTATCAACGATTTGGCTAGGTTCCTTTGCCCACTTATTCCCTAAAGCTGGCTCAGCTTGGCCCAGTAGATGATTACATGCTAAGGGTGTCCTTGGAGCCCCTGTACAGGCGAAAGACTGGTGCACCATATTAGGTACCTAGGCAGTTCCTAGGGGTGCTGGGAGGATTTGGGTTGCCATTTTCTTCGGCAAAGCAAACCGGCAGCAGGATCTTCGCTGCCCTGGTCACGCTGCATTTAGGCATGAGGAGCTGGGGCAGGGGGCACGGGAAAAAAAAAAAAAAAAAAAAAAAAAAAAAAAAAAAAAAAAATGCCGCCTGAAGCAAATAAGGGAGGGTGCAGCACACAGGGGAACTTCCCTGCCCCAGCTCACCGTCCCGCTCCCCAAGCTACACCAGGCTGCTTCAGTTTCCCACCTTCCCGGCTTGTGGAGCCCAATCAGTAGCCCACCGCCAAGCCTGGGAGCTGGGAGAATGAGCAGCCACGGTGTTGCTTGGGAGCTCGTGCTCGTTGCGCGGAGCAGGGTGTGAACTGGCGGAGGGTGCCTCAGGGTGAAGAGCGGAGGGGGGCAAGCTGCTGCAGGAGGGGTGCGCTCAAGTGGAGGGGGGGGGAGCTGCCTGCAAGGGCACCTCAGGGCGGGGCGGGAGGCGCAAGGTTGGAAGTTTCGCCTGAGCGCGAACCATCCCTGTACCAGTCCTGGGTAAAGGAGATGCGTTCGTCAATAAGATATGTGACCATAATTCTCTATTGTCCATTGATGCCGCTGGCCCGCGAATTTCTCTTGGGAGCTGTTATCTTAATTTACAGCAGAGTCCTGGCCAATCCCAGTTTTCACAAATTGTGGCTTTTAAGCTACTTTTGCCACATCTTGGCCAGACTGGTAGCGAACTGCCCCCAAAGATTGTGACCATAAGACCACCTCCTAAGGACCAAAATTCATCATCTGAACCATAACTATACACATCACTCTGGCCTACTGTTTATTGGCCATCAATTCACAGGGCACACATTCTGAATTTTGAAGGTTTTGCAAGACCAAACTCCATGAGATGAGAGAGTAGTTGCATTCCTGATTTCTAAGAAGACTTGCCTATGCTGGGATATTAATTAAGGGGTCTGTTCATGAATGTGAACATATGTCTACTGGGAATTGACCGAGTCACGGACTCTGTATGTAGGCTATTCAAGCAGCCATTAGAGTAACTCATTACACACTAGGACATGTAGGAAACCATCATAGGAAACAAGTCACAGGAATCCTGCCTGTTTTCTTATATTATAACTGCTCATTATGTAGGTCAGTAGCTACTTTTCCTGCTTCCCCTCGCCATCTGCTATAAATGAGGAGACAAAAAACCTGCTTTTCCTGCCTTGAACCTTCAACACATGGATATTATTATTCTATTATGAGTGCAGTCTTACCTCCTGCAGCACAACAGATTTGTGGGTGTGAGTGCGCATGCGTGCACTGCCTGATGCTTCGGACTCCCAGATATGAATTGCAATGTATTTTCATCTAAAAGTAAAAAACCCCAAAAAAAAACACAAGGAAACTCTGACGTAATGTCTTATATAGGTATGCACTGCGCTTGCCAGATCCTTTTGGTTGTCATACATGAAAGATCGTTCAAGACCTCCTCCGAACCCACCCCCGCAAAAGTTTTCTATACTACTGAAAACCTGGTAATAAGACCTGTGATTACGTAATCATGTCACTGTGTGAAGCTAGAGCGAAAATAATTAGATGATCACTCAATAATGAAGCCGGTTGCTTAGACTTTGCACTCTCACTAAGTTTAAGAAATTATATATGTTTATTTCAGTGAAATTCAATGACTGAGTGGATATCCATTTATGTTCTAGATGCAGGTTACTTCCTATTATGCTCGTTTCCTCTCGGATTCTAAATCTTTGTTTGTCCTAAACTTTGGTTTTGAATTGTGTGATGTTAAGTTTTCTACAAGTTACATAGAACGTGAAGACAATATATTTTCAATAACTTTTGCAACTTTCTAGATTGACTTTGCTCACAGTGGATAGCTTTCCTTTCTTTTATCCAAAATTAAAAATATTTACTAGCTGACCATGTTAAATAAATTAAATTAAAGTCCTACTATTATGGTAAAAGCTCTAGAATAATTATTAAAATTAAAAATTGTCAAGCTATTCAAACTCCGTGTCATTGTTGACACATAATTCATTTTATGCCCTAATCTAAACCCCAACATCTCATTGTGCTTTGCCTGAAGAGGACTGATAGGGATGATTATTTTTTATGTTCAACATTAGGGGTCGCAATTTTTAAAGTTAGGCTGCTGAAAGCAAAATATGTTAATGGAGAGACTCGACCTAAAGGGTTGGGGGGGTTAAGGAACAGGGGTTGATCCTCGAACATCATCCCCATCCCCAATTAGGAAAACCATAAAACTCCTCTGCCCAGAGTATCGTACAGCGGTTGTGACTTCAGTAGTTGAAAGCAATGGTTTCTTGTTTAATAGTCATTTCTTTTCATACACCTAAAGAATTCCAGTGATTGTGCTAACTTCTGCATGTGGACGAACAGGAAACTATATGCGGTTTGTGCAGTACAGCACTATGATTCAGGCAAATACCAAGCTGGACTACTAGCATTTAGTCTTCATCTCTCGACTCTGGGTGGATGCAGGTCAAACTCCTACAAATGTAGGACACTGTGAATGATATATTGCGGTAAAAAGTTACTTACTATAAATTACATATTTATATTAGTGTTTGAACAATACAAGTAAAGTACCATTCTACCAGCCTTTACATGTATATGCGTAGCGACTGTGCTTAAAATATAAAATTATAACAT
>NC_133779.1:26186809-26195213 GCF_003597395.2 Chelonoidis abingdonii | reverse complement strand
AAAGTTGCTGTGTGACAGATATGGCCAGGTACCCTGCACACAAGAGTGGAGGCGAGTCCGTCAGGTGCACTGTCCTCCTGGAGGCTGGCAGCAGAACCATAGCTTCAAAGTCCTCAGTCTTCAGAGTTCCCAGCTTTACTAGGATTTTCCCTATGTCAGTCCATGAGAGTGCTCATTCTGTGCTGTTGTTAAATCATCCGCAGGTGGCTGCTCCATGTTGTCAGATGTTTGTTTTTCCTTTCCTTTAGGTGGTCGGGTGGATTCCATTTGCCTCCGGGGGTCATCTGTTGATCCCACTTGACACCTCTCAGCAAACACTGAATTTTTCAGGCTGGTAACTCCCCTAACCATTCACTTCATATTTAAAACTAGTCACTCATTCACATACGTTTTCTGTCTTAATCCCATCTATTGTCACTGTCTTTTTACCTTTCGGGGTGTTACCAATTTCCTCGTTAGACTCTTCTGTCTTTTAGCATTTAAAAATAAAGTGAGAAGAAAAACTTACCGAGGGTGAAGGGTCTCTATTCTATGTACCATAAACAGCGATGTTTTGGCCCTCACAGCGGCCCACAAGTAAAGTAGCAACTACAAAGTGTCCACTCTAGAGAGGGCCACTCTAGAGTCAATTAACCTTTAACAAGTTTTATACAAAGTATTTTGTGAGCAGGCTTTCACACAGACACGTCGGTGCTTGCAGGTTAGAGCTAAATCTGGGAAATCACATTTATTTTTAATATAACCCTTTAGTTATAAAGTTAGATTAACATTAAACCATTTCTAATAAATAAAATCATTTTTAACAATAAATCATTTTTTCATATTACACCATGTTGTAATATAAACCTTCTTTAGTATGTCCCTAACATACCGGGTTGATCGTTAACTTTCCTTTAAAGGAGCATTAATGTGTTTGTCAGGTGCTGTTGTCTTAGGCGTGCTCGAGCATCCACAGAGGCCGATCTGAGCTTCCTGTTAAAGGCTGCCTACTTGAAATTGCTGCTTGACCGTGCTCTATCACTGTTTGAGAGACAGTTACTACGATGAGTTGAGGGGTTCCATCTCTGTGATAGCTAATTCGACAGAACAATATCTTCTTCATTAGCACTCACTAACCATGGCTTGATCAGTGTTACTATTTTTACTGCGTTTTCCAGCCTGAAAGCTGTACCTGTTAGAGGTTTATCCTCCCCTCCTATTCCCCTGGCCTTCTTACATGACTAGCGAGCAGCATACCGAAGTTCAAAGGTTGCCAACACTCAATGTTTATTGCGTTGGCATAACTTCCAGCAAGCAATTATTCCATTTCCTTCTCTGTATCCCCCTTCCAGCCCTGACACTCTCGACTTTAATGAAGAGGATTGTCTGTGATCACTATGTTCCTATTTCTCCCACCTTCATGCAATACTGCATAATTCCAGTTCCCTACCCTTCCCATTCCCCTTACTTCCTGTTGACTCAGAGGGCCATATAGTATAACTTGAGTTCTAGCTTGTAGTTCTGTCTTAAGCCAAACATTTCTACTGAAAAGTGTGAACTACACCAAATCCTAACATACTGTAACTGATTATCTAAAGTCATATAGTCACCCCCACCCTTAATTAGTTTACACCCAAACCGAAATTTAATTATTAACAGCAGACAGAAACAGTTCACAGAACCAGACAGATTATGCAGGACAAGGAATAGGAAAGTGGTGACTACGTGACAGAACAACAAAAAAATGGGTGATTTTCACACCCCAGCTGTTGGTAAGTGAGTTGTTCCCAGACGGATGCTTCATGGTAGAGGTGTGGGTTGCTGGTTGCTTAACTGTCTGGCCGCAGGGCAGGATTTTTGAGGTTCACCATTCCTTTTTTCAGAATCCCACCACCCATTTTTTTGTCATTAAAATGCAAGCAGGAGATTACAACACTAAGAACTATGAAGCTCCAGGAACATGTACTTTAGGTCCGGGTGAGTGTGTCTAAAAATCAGCTGTGCTGTAGAAGGTCTCTAGGAGTTGAAAGAGATGTGCCATCTCGACCTTCCTAAAGAGTTCATCAAATATTAATGAAAATGAGGCTTGATAAGTCATGTTCTTTGTAGCACTAGGCTGGTGGACTGGTCTAAAGTACTAGTTTTAAGACTTTTTCTTCCTATCTTTTGGGTGTTCTGGTCTCTGCACAGAGATGTGGTTTTAAATCCCACTCCTGACATGACCATTTAATTCTATCTGGAGAAAATGGCCTCACTTCAATCTCCTTTGGAACAATAGAGCACCATTTGCTTAGCTTTTCTATTCCAGTAGTTGTGAGAGAAGCGCCAAACCAGGGGGAAACGGTGCCTCTTCTCTCGACCCATCAATTTTTGTCTTCCTTCATTCCAACCCATTATCTCAGATACATCCGTATTTCCTACACTATTGTGTTTAGCGTTCTTTGGTTTTATGAAACTTTAGGGTCATCATTTAATTGCTACACAACTGTACTTATGAAGTAAAGTGAAATACAATATTTTTTGGATATTCTTGCAGAAAGAGTTTTGTTTTCTGACCTGGAATTGAACAGGGGCTACCCAAGGGGGACAATGCTACTCCCTTTTCTTGGATCATCCAGAAAACATAAGTTCTTTATGCCCTTCGGTTTCTCTGTTCTTCAAAAGGAAATCAGCTGGTGTAGCAGCTACTGAGAAAGCCTTAGAAAAGGGCCTCAAAATTGACAGCAGCTGATTTTTGTAGTGTAGTGATTATCACATTTGTCTAACACCCCAAAGGTCCCTGGTTCAAAACCAGGCAGAAACAGTGGTACTTTCCTTCCTTTGGCCTTTTATCACTCCAAGTCCATTCTCAACTACATCCGTAGCTTCTATGCTTTCTTCGTTATTTTTTTTCCTTTCATGGAGCTTTAAATTCATAAGGAGAGGCTTAGCCAGCATTTTGAGGGAAGGAACAGACCATCATTTGGGAGACTGCCAGTTCCATAACAAATCTGAGAGTAGAAGAATCCCAACCCATTGTCCTGCATATTTAGCTCCCAGCCATCAGTTTTTCCCTGGCCGTTTTTTTTTTTTTTTTTTGAGGTAATCTTGAGTCCAGGGCGCACACACACTCTCTGCCTCACACATCAAATCTGGCCCTGCTGCAAAGTGACCCCTAAGAACCAGCAACCTGCACGAGAGCATGACTGGGAGGAAGGGGTTTCCCATGAAGCTTATAAAGCCACTGGATGCGTTGAAAAGAGGCAGCTCTGAGAGTAACAGTCAGCAAAGAAGGTCTGTTTGGGGATGGGGTTCAGTGGTACAGTGCCTGCTTTGCATGTATCAGGCCCTGGTTTACTCCCCACATTTGCCTGTCACCCCTGCTGCTTTGCTCAGGCCCAGCTGGCATGTGGCACAGCCAGTCTCCCTGCACAAGTTTCAGTCCTGAGCAGTGAGGGCAAAGTGCCAATTGCATGGAAGCTCTGTGGGGGTTTCTGCTCCTAAAGCACCATGGGGACTCTAAGATTCCCATCCACTGAGCTGCTTGATGAGGAAGGACTGGAGAGCAGGGTCCCATCAGTACAGAGGGAGGGGCAGTCAGTGCTGAAAGAGGTCAGTGATTTACAGGGGACAGGGGGGTGAGGGCAGCTTGTTTACAATGAGGCTGATGATGAATAGAAAAAAAGGCTGGAGTCAATGAAACATGAGAGCATAGAAGGAGAAGGGCAGCTCCACAGAGGGCCCTGGGTGCTCATACAGCCCAGTTCATAAGTACACTACATAAGAATGGCCACACTGGGTCAGATCAAAGGTCCATCTAGCCTAGTAGCCTGTCTTCTTACAGTGGCCGATCCTAGGTGCCCCAGGGTTCCACAAGTTGACTGTGTGTTATGTGAAGAAATATTTCCTTTTGTTTGGTTTAAACCTGCTGCCTCTTCATTTCATTTGATGAGCCCTAGTTCTTGTGTCTAGAGGAGTAAATAACGCTTCCTTATTTACTCTTTCCAACCCAGTCATTATTTTATAGACCTCTATCATCTCTTTTCCAAGCTGAAAAGTCTATCTTATTAATCACTCTTCATATGAAAGCTGCTCCAAACCCCTAATCATTTTTGTTGCACTTTTCTGAACTTTTTCCAATTACAATATATCTTTTATCAGGTGGGGTGACCACACGTGCACACAGTATTCAAGATGTGGGTGTGCCATGGATTTCTGTAGGGGTGCCCTGGCTTGTCTTAGATAGCGAGAATAGACAGACAGGGATTCAGCCCCCTACAGTGATCCCATGGACAAGAACCTGGTTGGGAGTGGGGTGAAGGTTCCCTCTGGGCAAAGTGGAGCTGAAACCCCTCAGTGTCCTGGAATTTAAGCAATGGAAGCTTCAAACCCTGCACGGGTTTGGGCTGAGGTGCATCAGCAGAAGGTTGGGCTGGAGCAGGGGTTGGCAACTGCCGGGACTCCAGGGTGCCATTAAAAATCCTGCTGGCACAGCAACCCACTGGCCCCTCCCCCACCTTCCCCGGAGCCCTGCTGGCACACGAGCAGCGCTGTGGGGGCCAGAGCTCCGCACTCCCGCAGGGCAGCATTTGTCTCTGCTGGGAGCGAAAGATGCTCCCCACTCATGCAGTGCCCTGCCGCCTTGTGCGTAGCACTTTGAGGGGCGGGGTTGTGCGCACGGCGGCAGGGCTCCGAATGAGCGGGAAGCCTCATGGTAAGGGGTCCGGGGTTGGGGGGGGTTGGGGTAAGTGGGGGGCAATCAAAGGACAGGGAGCAGGGTGGGTATCACCCAGCCCTTTGTTGACTCCTTCACCCCTCCACCCCCCATGACCCCAGCCGTGACTCTTGCACCCCCCACATCCCCAGCCTCCCCACATCCCATGCACCCCGCACATCCCGACCTCCACCCTGAGCACCAAATGGGAGCCCCTGCACCCCTCCGCGCACATTCCCACATGCACCGCTCACACCAAATGGGAGCTGCCCAGGTAAATGCCCCCACACCCAAACCTCTGCCCCAACCCTGAGCCCCCTCCTTCATTCTAGCTCCTGGCCAGAACCTTCACCCCCAGCCCCGTGCTTGGTCCATTCCCACCCTCAGCTCAGTGCAGAGAGGGGAAGAGAATGGGCCAGAACCAGGGAGAAGGTAGGTACCCACTGTATGTGGGCAGGGCTGGGACCCCAGACTGGCAGCGGGCTGAGCAGCTCCGGCAGCCGGGATCCTGGCTGGCAGGAGCCAGAGGATGGAACCCCTGAGCCAGCAGTGGGCTGAGCCGCTCAGCCCACTGCCTGGGTCTGGGGTCCCGGCTGCCAGCCCCACACAGCCCGCTGCCGTCTGGGGTTCTGGCTGCCAGACCCTTGCCAGCTGGGGTCCTGGCCGCAGGCCCACTCAGCCCACTGCCAGCCTAGGTGAACAGAACCCCAGACCAGCAGCAGGCTGAGCGGGCCAGCGGCGTAAGATCAACATTTTAATTTAATTTTAAATGAAGCTTCTTAAACATTTTGAAAACCTTGTTTATTTTACAATACAACACTAGTTTAGTTATATAATATATAGACTTGTAGAGAGAGAGACCTTCTAAAAAACATTAAAATGTATAGCCAGTAAAATATTTAATATCTATCAGGGATGGTCTAGACAGTATTTGGTCCTGCCATGAGGGCAGGGGACTGGACTCGATGACCTCTCGAGGTCCCTTCCAGTCCTAGAGTCTATGAATCTATGAAACTCTGGCTTTTCCTAAATGCTGTAGACTGTCAGTTCCTGGGAAAGGGCAGGGAGAAAGGAGCAAGAGGAGAAAAGCAGAGACATTGGAGAAGAATAATGGGGGAGAAGAAAGAGACAGAGACACAGAGAGACAATACATGATTGAAGATGTCCCAACTCGATCTTGCTCATCACAGGTGTTCAGAAAGCTGGGGAGTTGTAGGTTTCAAATATCAAGGGATCTCCACATACCTGATCTCTCTCCCCAGCTCCCATTTTAGTATTAATTTTTATTTTGAAATGTTTGGCTTACCCGATCTTCTCTTTCCCTAACTGTATTGCAATTTGGGTGGGTTTTTTTTGTTGTTTTTTTGCTTCCCTTTTGTTCATATCAATATAATTGTAACAGCAAAGGAATCTGTAGGAGCAAAAACTGACTCAAACCTTTATTTCCCCATCATGCAGGACATGATACAAACATCGCACACAGCTGGAATCATAACACGGAAGGCCAGGGGATGGGAGATGCAGGTTCCAAGTGTTCTGTCTTCTCAGATGACACATTCCAGCCCCTTGTATTCCTCCCTCCTGTGGGACCTGCTGGGCTTTGACACATTTATTGTTTCATTCTATTGATAATGTGATTGTAACACAATGTGAGTGAAATTAAACCACTTCCAGACAAGGAACCAACAAAGAGAGAAAAGCCATTATTGCATTGGCTGGGAATTGAAGCCAGGTCAACTGTTTGAAGGCAGCTATGCTCACCACTATACCACAACACAGCTGGCAGGAAGCAGCTTTCCTGCAGGCTACGTGTGCTGGCAAAGGGGTTACACATGACCATGGAGCTAGTAAGCAGGGTGGATGGGCTGGAAGCTGCCTGACAGCTGGGAGCAGAGTTAGGGGGCAAAGGTGAAAAACAGATCTCATTGGGAGCTGGCCCCACACCTAACCTGCCCCTACAAGAGGGGAACTGAAGCTCAACTTCAATCATAGAAAAATCTTCCCTAAGAAGGAAGGGGACAGCTTGTTTTAAAGACAAGGTTTGTGGTTTTTGCCCACTACATACAGAGGGGCTGGATAGTGCTGAGTCCAGACAAGACTCTGGTAGGATAAGGAAGAAATTCAGGCTGCCAGTGAGCTGAAGGAGGGAGATGATATTTTGACAGTGATGGACACCTCATCTAAAGGCCTTTGTCTGCCTCCTTCTAGTGACTGTTGGCACAGGAATGCAGCCCCTCTGTCAAGCCAGGCCTTACAAACCTCTAAGGATGGCGATTGTACCACCTCCCTAGGGAACCCATTCCAGTGCTTCACCACCCTCCTAGTGAAAAAGTTTTTCCTAATATCCAACCTAGACCTCCCCCACTGCAACTTGAGACCATTGCTCCTTGTTCTGTCATCTGCCACCACTGAGAACAGCCGAGCTCCATCCTCTTTGGAACCCCCTTCAGGTAGTTGAAGGCTGCTATCAAATCCCTCCTCATTCTTCTCTTCTGCAGACTAAATAACTCCAGTTCCCTCACCTTCTCTTCATAAATCATATACCTAGGTCTCCTAATAATTTTTGTTGCCCACCACTGAGCACTCTCCAATTTGTCCACATCCTTTCTGTAGCAGGGGGCCCAAAACTGGATGCAGTACTCCAGATGTGGCCACATCAGCGCCAAATAGAAGGGAATGATCACTTCCCTCAAGCTGCTGGCAACATTCCTACTAATGTTGCCCAATATGCTGTTAACCTTCCTGGCAACAAGGGCACATTATTGACTCACATCCAGCTTCTTGTCCACTGTAATTCTGCAGAACTGCCACTTAGCTAGTCTGTCCCCAGCCTGTAGCGGTGTATGGGACTCTTCCATCCAAAGTGTAGGAATCTGCACTTGTTCTTGTTGAACCTCAGCAGATTTCTTTTGGCCCAAACCCTACTCTCCAGCCCTTGGATTCTTTATGTGCTTTCACAGAGCGAAGAGCACATGTTCCATTATTTCATAGGGCAGAGTTTTATGCTATAGGAAGTTTTTCCTGTGTGGATCAACATAGATGCATATTATGACCCTTCTCAAGGTGCTGAGGGCCGTGAGTCTCCTTGTGGCCACCTGCCACAAGGAAGAGGGACTTTTGCATTTGGCAGCTGGATGTTAGTGACCAAACTCACCAGCCTGTCTGGCAGTCAAGCACTCTCCTCTGAGCTACAGCAACCTTGACAGTTGACAATAAAGACATCTTAACCGCTGAGTTCCTTCAGTGTGTCCCCCTCTGGAGTCCAGCTCCAATCACCAGATACTCGGGGTATGTCTATACTATCTGCCAAATCGGCCGGCAGTGATCGATCCAGTGGGGGGTCGATATATCGCGTCTAGCGTAGATGCAATAAATCAATCCTCAAGTACTCTTCTGTCGACCACTGTACTCCAGCTTGGTGAGAGGCGCAGACAGAATCTACCAGGGAGCTGCAGCAGTCGACTCACCACGATGAAGACACCACGGTAAGTCGATCTAAGTACATCGACTTCAGCTACGTTATTCATGTAGCTGAAGTTGCGTAACTTAGACTGATTCCCTCCCCTAGAGTAGACCAGGGCTCAGAAAAATCTCAGATCCTCTCCCCGAAGCAATGGTACCTCCCAGGTTACCAGTTTTACTGTAGCCCACTGCTACTGGATCACACGCAGCACTTGAGCACAGTTATTGAACAAAGGGAAATTTCTTTAACAAGGGACAGAGATTTAAACA
>NC_133779.1:26178547-26184651 GCF_003597395.2 Chelonoidis abingdonii | reverse complement strand
TAAGCTTTATTTGAAATACAAAAAAATAAAATCTATACAGACGCAATATTCTCTTATACACTCTTTCTAACACCTATTCTCCCACCCCAACCTTTGGAGTGAGGTTTTCTACCAGAACTCCTTACACTACAGGGGGTAAATTAAATCAAATTAACTTTGAAGATTAAACAGACAGCCTGAGGCTTCTTTATTGTGTACAAACATGCATGCAGGGAGAGACATCATGACCTCATGTAAGAGGTAAGCTGTTCTGCTTTCTACAAATTTTACCATGATTATAAAGGTTAAAACCGCAAAATGTAGCATGCTGGTTACTCACGTTATTTGCCTTATTTGGAATATAATGTTGACAACAAGCAAGTTGACCAATTAATTTTCCATCTATGGCAGACCCCAATTTTCCATCTATGGCTTTTCCTGTTATTGTCTTTGCCAGTCAAGTCTGCATTTTGATTGTTTGTTCTAACACTTTTTCTGTAGTCCCGACAGCAAGCTCAGCTGTTGTAACTTAACAGATCTCCTGGTTCCCCTTTATCTAATTCCAGTTCCTCTTTTTGGGGCCCTGACCACATCTTTCTACCCCCGCATGCCCTCTGTACGCACAAAGCCATTGTTCTGTTTTGGGAACTTTCCACTGTGACTCCTTTTACCTCTAGACACACAGAAGCAACTTTCCTTCATTCTTTCTTCACTTTGTCTCCCTCCTCTCTTCCCCTTATACACAGAGACAAGCTGAACCAAAGTTCAACACAGCCTAGAAACAAGTTTATCCAAAGTTTAGGCCTAAAAGCTTGGCCAAAGTTGTAAGCCCACCGAATTTTCCCTCACAATTCCCCCATTTGATGGTTTCTCACCATCACCCTAGCCTACATTCCTACATTCATAAATTTATTAATCTTTTCCTTTTCCTTTTCTTCTTCCTCCTTTCCTGCATATCTTCATACACATTCATTCATCACTGCTTCTGGCTTCCTTTCTTTCCAACTGTTGTCATAAAGTTCATTAACAATATTAGCTTTGCTTGCTCTTGTGCATTGAACCTAGCAGGTTCAGGACTGGGCAGGCAATGATAAATACATCCATTGAAACAGCACAATAACACAACCCATACCAAAAACAATAACATTCCTATGGCAATAAAACAATGCGGCTGAAATTACTAAATGGTCTTAGTTACAAAACACAAAGCATCATATTTAGTACATAAAATAGACACCCTATAGGCTATGCAAAAAGCATTATTTTCAATTTGATATATATTCTGGAGTATGTGAATTTGCCATTGAAGTTCAGAAATTTTCTGTACTCCTAGTAAGACTGCAAGCGAATTTTGGAACCAGTCAGATACTAGGGTAGTCCAATTAAAGGGTATCTGAGGCTGAAGGGCTGATTGCAAATTTTTTTCGGTAGGCCAGTAAAAGATATGACTGACTGCAGCAGTGGTGAGATGAAAATGCATGTCTTGTAATACAGTGGCCTCTACGAGCACACAACTGTCATTAGCTTAGAGAAGCAGGTGTCCTGTTAGGGTAGTTTCTTGTCCTATACCCTTCCAACAAAAGCTGTCATTAACTGTGACAACTTCTTCTGGCTTCAGTTTACATACACACTGAAGCTGTGGGGGTTCTAATGGCCAGAAGGTTCATTGGTTTCCTAATCCTATCCAAATATCAGGTGTTATTTCCGGGGCGACAATCAAGAAATGGTTAGAGCCATTGGGCGGTCTCATCTCCCATACGTCCCTGTGGATCACCCAGTACCACATGCAATGCCCCCAAGGACCAGGGAGGATTCGGTATGTGGGGGCCCACACTCCTTTCACTGGCCCATAGGCCTGGAAGGAGCACTGTGAGCACCAGCATTTCCATCCAGAAAATTTCCAAGTGTGCCTCCATGGTCACAAGTTGGAAGGTAACCCCGAGGCATTTGTAAGGGCAGTGGGACAGGTTTGGTGCTCAAGATCACTTCGAATGGCCATTAGCTAGTCGTTCAGAAAATTCTGCACCTCAGAACAAGCCAGATACCACTGCAATGCCTTCTCTGCCTCAGCAGTGCTTAAGATAATTTTTTCTCAGTAAATCTTGGGTTAGAGAACTAAGGGTGGAGACAACATGCAATTCGCCCACTCCAGCCTGTACCTGGCTCATCTGCACCCCAAGTCAGCTGCTGTACTAACCTAAGGGCAGCCTCTCGGGAGCAATTGGGGCAGGTAGCAGTGATCTGGAAGTGGGATAAGGGCAGGGTAAATTTGATAGTTCCCAGCCTGGCATTAAGTATGGTCCATCTGAACCCCCCAGGGTTTCTTCTTCTAGAAGAACCATACCATAACTGTTGGTCATACACCCGAATAACTTTCTTCGGGAGGCCTCTAGGTTCATCGTATGGGAGGGGGAATACTGTAACAGGTACAGGTTATGTTGTTGGTTACTGGAATAGCCTCTAGGCAGGAAAATATTCCCGTGGCCAGGCAAGTCCTGTGGGTATATGTTTGGTTGTGTACTAGTGAGGCCACTGATTGGCTAAGATTTAGAAAAATATTACCTTCCCATCTCCACCCTAAGTTTATTAAGGAGGAGAGGTTAAGGAACATTAAAAGTTTCATTTTCAGGTAGTTTTGGCTAGCTTCCACAAGCTATTCTTCGAGATTTTGTAGTCTTAATTCACTTAGCTGTCCAGCAGTGAGGCAGCAAGGGAGAAGTTACTAGCACAATCACCTTGCTTGCTTGGAGGCTTTATTATGTCCTCAGGTAGAGAGGTTGTTTTCTTAGCAAGATTCAAAGGCTCAGTGGGTCTGTCAGCAGATAAATGAGAGGTTACCAGTTCTTTTACCTTG
Organism: Chelonoidis abingdonii; assembly: GCF_003597395.2. NCBI lineage: Eukaryota > Metazoa > Chordata > Testudines > Testudinidae > Chelonoidis > Chelonoidis abingdonii. The sequence continues at coordinate 26,181,818 of NC_133779.1, read as the reverse complement.
TCCTTCACTCCTGCTGTCCAGAAGGAGCAACAACGCCAGAAGGAAAGATAGACTGATCATCAGTTGGAGAGCCATTACAGTGAGAAACATAGGCAAGTAGTCACTTCTTGGCACTTCACAGCGGTGTTGGTAATCAACAGGATTTGATAAGGGTCTTTCAGCATGGGGCCAGGGCAGTTCCTCGCTGGTGGGCCTCCATGTAGACACAGTCTTCTGGTTTCAGCGAGCGGCAGAGCTACTGTACATAAAAAGACCTAACACATTTCGTTAGTGCCTGGCAATAATTAAGCATTGTGCCATTTATTAAATGAATGTCCATCTGAGCCAAAGCTAGCAGGGCACTGTCAGTAGTTACATTGGGTGCTCTGGTAGAAATTTTATGAGGGCCGAGTACGGTTTTTCAATTGGGAGTGGCCCTCGAAGGGCATTTGGCCATACTGGATCTGTGAAGCTGCACATAACTTAGTTATAATTTGTCCGATAAAATTAGGTTTACAATCAGTTGCTACTCACAGGTATGCCAAAGTTTTACAACAGTTTTGGCATTTGCCTTTTTACAAGGAAATACGTTACTAAAACTAACACATACTCACAATTACAACATTTAAACATTTGAATAAAATCAATCTGCTTAAAATATTTCTTTCTTTACAAATATTCTTGCTGATTGCAGGCAACACTGAGGAATTACTCAAATTACTCCCCATATTTTCCTGTATTTATGGGCAGGTCAGGTTTTAAAGGCTTCTATATTTTTAACTTCTGCTTTTGAATACATGTTGATTTGAAATGGAAAACAATCCATTTTGGCTTCCCTTTGGCAGTATGACTGTCACTGCTCTACATCCAAAATGCTTCTGAAATAAATGTAGTCAAACTTTACTAATTCTGGGTCACTGAGAACGAAAATGATGCTTAAAATTGTTGATTGGCTCTAGTCTACTCTACTGTTATGGGCTCCAACACAGCAGTGAAACTCCTAGTAGGGTGTTGGGTTCCAGTTCCGGACGATCAAAGGATCTTGTCCCATCTCTCATGGAAGGTGATACTTGTACTGACAGCAAACATCGAGGTGATGAGCAGCCCCTCAACTATTCACGATCCAGAATAGAACTGAGTCAATCCATCCCACTCGAAACGGGCTAAAGCGTTCTTTGCTGCAACAATGGCCATACTACAGCCATGGTCATCAGTCCTATGAAAGGAACCGGAGGAGAGGTTGACTAGTCGGGGAACGAAAGCAGGGAGGTCGTAGTGAGGGACAGGTATCAGGTTTGTAAATCCAGCTGCAGGGGAAGGACGCCGACGGAGATATAGGAAACAAAGGACTCGTCAGCCGGAACAAGGCAGAATTTGGTTTGGCTGTTGGGGCGAAACACGGTAATCTATCGCTGCGATCCAACACCTGACCCCAGAAGACCATTGAGGCTCCTGACAGTGCCTCAACGCTCGCTTAACCTTTACCGTTCTCAATAAACCTCTGTTTACTGCGGTAAAATCACTGGGCCAGAGAAGGTCAGGCCGATCCCAACTCCCGATCAACTTGGTGGCAGTGCGGAGAGATGTACCCTGCACAGACGCTCTCAGTAATGACTGGAGCATAAATAAGGGTATTAACCCCTGGGAAAGTGTGTGCCCAGTGAAAGGACTTTGCAGTACAGGTCCCCCGGCGCGATTGCAGCGATTCAGGCAGAGATCGCAGCTCGAACTGCAGAGAGGTTGACCTCACAGCTGGTCACTCAAGTCCCCCGGAAACCGTGGAGCAGAAGCACCCCCCGCTGGTTGAGTCCACATGAAGATGTACGCAAGCCGCAAAGTGACCTGCAGCGCAACGCAGAGGGCTCGCAAGGGAGCTACAAGACCCATGCCCACTGAGAGGAACTCAGCCCTGCTCGAGGAAGCAGCCTAGCAGATGCAGCCAGTTCACCATCTGTCCCCCAGGAGTGTCACCGCGGATGAGGCCCCGAGACCCACCCCCTCCTAAGGCCTAGGGAAAGCGGAGAGCCCACGAAGGCAGGCACGACCCCCCCACAGGGATCCTGCCAGCGAGCACCACCCCCGCAGGGAGACCTCCCGGCGATGCCGCATCGTGAGCACGTGGCTGGAAAGAAAGAATTGATGAGACCGATTAAAGAGGCAAGAGCTGGAGGAAAGGAACCACGAAAAAGAGAAACCAGCGTAAACATAGGAGAACCAGCACCAGCGATGACTGGGAAGAAGAAACACGTAAACAATCGGAGCTGGCCGGCGAGAACCTGAAGGCCCGCAGACGTGATGAGGGACCCAACCTACAAACGAACTTTGGAATAAGCGCTCTCACGCGATAAAGGGAGACATAGATACCTTCCTGACGCCTTGAAATGCTCGAGCTGCAAGGGTGGCGCTGCAACAGACCATCTCACCCCCTACAGGGACTCCAGCCGAGAGGTGACACGCTGAAAGGGCGGAGCAGGACACAACTGTCAATACAGGCCCCCGCGAGTTTGCTGAACTCCTAGATTCCAGAAAGTTCCGAGACAGCTAAAACCTTGAGATCACCACACAACTGTCAACCGGCCAGCGGGACCCGCAAAGTACAGCTGCCCACAAAAAACCTCTGACCTTCATACGGGCACCTTATGCATGGCCCGCCGAACCTGACTGGTGGACCAGAAGCCGGAGAAACCCACACAACGCAGCCAACTGCGGACCAATTGTGGACAGTCGGCAGATCGGGAGAATCTCGAAGAGCAGGCCTGCCTCACAAAGAGAGAGTCATTCATGGACCCCACGGCCTATGGAAACCTCCCCCAAAAGGGAAACTCCCATGTCAGGTCCCCCGACCCACTCCGGGACCCACGAAAACAGGGCTGCTATCAAGTCCAACGAGCCACATACGCGCCCAGTCCCAAGCCAGGACAACCGAGCAACCCAACCACAGAGGTGAACTGTAAAAAACCCAATCGAGATGTCTACATTCCGAAAGCTGCAACACCACCTATGAAGGAGAGAGGTCCCCCCGTCAGCCTCTCTGGGGCGAACCTCCAGCCCCGGGTCTGGTTACCGTGATCGGGACCTGCCCCCTCAGAAGAGTGCTATGTTTCAGAGTGATGAGGAGTCACTGGTACTTCGGAACACGGGCTGCAGAGGTAGGCGTTGCCCGACCCGAGTGGTTGGCTCAAATCGATGTACCATCCGACACCTTACCTGAACCTCGAATGGACTGGCGGACCCCAATTCAAAGTCCCGTGGCAAGAGACATCTGAATGGAGGCAAGAGCCCAAGACGTGGG
>NC_133779.1:26174312-26178447 GCF_003597395.2 Chelonoidis abingdonii | reverse complement strand
ACTTAAATATCTTAGAAACAGCAGCCAACCAGTTGTTTTAATTGTCATGTTTGAATTCAGCACATCAAAATACATAATAAATACCACATTTTATCTCTGAAGCAGACAACTTCTCAAAAATTGTAGACCAGTGAATTACACAGAGCCACCTTAAGGCTTAGTGTGTGGTACTCACTACAGCTTCTATCTGCTATTTGTTACCAAAACAGATTTAAAATCTTTTACCATTCTCCTGGCCTTGACAGCCCTGTTGGAGCCACAACTTTGGGTTGTTTTTGTTTTGTGTTTTTTTTAAATAAAAAACAACAATTAAATCTTGTAGCACATTAAGTTATCTTAAGGATTAAATACTAAATACCAAAATTAAACACTAGTTTATTTTTGTTTGGCAAAAGTATATATATATTTTTTTACAACTCCAAAACAACACCGATTTATTATAAAACAAAGATTGTATACACCAGGAGTGTTCTTTAGCAAATTTGATTAACTTTTTCATAGTCCGATGATTTCACTTAAATAATTTGCTGATTATTTACAGACACTTCCAAAGAAACCAAGATTTTTCTTTTCATAACACCTTCTTCTAACATTTGTACATAATTTTACTGCTTAATTCCTCCAATAACTACAGAGTTAACTTTTAACTTCCTCAAACTGCGGTTGCCTGTTTGTTTGGGCCCAATCCTTTTTTCTTGCTGCATTATTTCTTTTCATGGGCACAGGCATTGTTTCACTACCAATTTAACAAGGAGGGTGGGCTTTTTGACTAAACCCCCTTTTATCTATTTATACACACCTATTTACATACACACATTACATCTAGATGCATCTTGTCTAATAATTAATGTTTTCTCTATGTCCGGACTTAATACAATTTTCCCTTGAGGCGGTAACAACCTCTCGGCACCGGTGCATTGTAAAAAAGGATAGTAGCAGGGCTGCAGACAACGAGAAAGATAGGGAGAACAACAGGATGAACAGCACAATAAAATTCCTTCCTCGGTCTAGTTTGACAGAGCATTTCACTGCACTTTGGGAAGTGGTCTTGCTGGGTTCAGGCAAATTTCACCCAGTTGGGCGGACCCAATATCCCCAACCTGTTTGGCATGGTCAGCTCACAAGGCCCACAGGGAGGGAGCGACCTTAACCAGCAGTTCCTGTTGCAAGGAGGAAGGGCTGGGGTTGGTCTTCTCCTTTAGAGTGTCCTTCTGAAAAACTGCCAGGACCTTATTGTGAGTGGGCTCAGGCACATCCAGATACACACCATTTGGGTACCACAGATTGTACAATTTAATTTACACAGCAAATCTTTTCCCAAAAGATCACCAAGTGAACAAGAACTGAGGAGGAAAGCATAATAGTTAGACAGAGGACCAACAGAAACGGTCAGAGGTGAAGAGGTGGAGTGGGGCACAAAAACGTTGCCCACCCCTACCGCTTGTGGAGCGGCCAGGGTGGTAGGGACATTCACTTTTCCAATTTAATTAAACTATACAGTTCTGTGGGAGACCAAGGTGCATGCACAGACACCAAGGTCTCCTGACCCGAAGCACCAATGCTTGGGAATTGGCGCAAGAGGAACTTTTCCTTAGTATGGGGAAACACTGTTTGAGGAATACATGTAAGGGCTTTTAATACTTAGGGCACTGGATATTCTTTACTCTTGGGGCTGTGAGTGCTGGGCATCAGCTCTCTCCCTAGTTCCTAGGACCATAATTTAAGTATATGTATGTGGCAGGAGTGCCCTTCTCTGGCATGGGAATTTGCTTAGATTCTCTCTTGCCCCCATTATGGACACCTGGCAGACAATTACAATCCAGCTGACAGGCATCCTCAAAGGGCTAAATATAAAACACTTAACAGACAGGCTAGCCCAGTGGACAAAACATACAAAACACACCACATTTACCGTGTGCCCTTTTGCCGCTGTCGCCATCAGTCAGGGTGCAATTTACAATCATTCCAGCATTCACACCTACAGGCTTTTAGCTCCAGTTACTGGCAGCTAGTTTTACAGCCCCTCCACTGTCTGCCTATTGGTGACAGGAGCCTTGGCCAATCTTATCTTTAGGGCCACTCCGGGGTCACTCACTTCCTCGGGGTCCATAGTGGCTCCTATCTCGGGGGTTCCAGCCCCAAACCTATGACAGACACAAAACAACCTTCATAATACAAGAATTGGAACGAATTTCTGTCTTGATCAAACTACATATCAAACTGCCCCTGAGGCACGGTGTTGGCAAGAAGTGCACCCCATAGGTGCACAATTTTGCCAAGGTCGAAGCTTCCTTCCAGGGGAAACTGCAGTTTTCATTCATCCCTAGAATATCAATTCCATTTCTGTAAGTATTTACATGTCGACTGGCCATAATTCGAAAACATATATGCAGCAGGTGTGCCTTTAGGTGGGACCAGAATGTCTTTCGACTCTCTGACCCCATTCTCACCTCAGCTCGCTTTCACTCAAGCCTCTCACACAAGGAATGCTTACTCGGATTGCCACGATTCTACCATCGGTGGCCTCTTTAGCCTGCCCTTGGGAGGGGAAAGGGACAGTCCTGACTCCACAGCAGACCTTCAGGGAAAAGAGGTCGATGGGCATGGTCCCCGCATGCCTTCCTTCAGCCCAGGGCACCAGCCTCCAAGCCAACGGTGCGTCTGTTGCTTCCGAGTCAGCGGGCAGTTTCCCGGGGCTCCCCCACACTCTGAGCAGGGGAGGGAGCTTATGGCTCTGGGGTGGAACAAAAGAAAGGGACCCTGCAGCCCTCACTCGTACACTGAATAATTTTTACAGTCACACCACAAGGGTTGGACATAAAGGTGCGGTCCCTGCACACCCCCTTCCGGCAAAGAGCACCGACCCGTCTTCAAGAGAACGGGGTAGGCTACTCTTACACCTCAGGGATGGTGGGAGGACTCCTGGGACTCCCCTCCTCTCTGAGCAAGGGAGGAAGTCTAGGCTCCAAGTGGATAATCAGGGACAGGGACTCGGTTACAGGGTCAGTCCAGGACACAAAGGTAAAAGGATAAGAGGACAGGGTCGCTACATTAATACCTCGTCATGGGCAGGTTCCTCGACAGTCCTGTAATGCCGAGGAAACCTCAACCCATGCGCGTGACCTTCCAGTCAGTCACTCCAAGCACAGCTGTGAGGTTTGCTTTCGAGACACTCCCGGTAATGAGCTTGTTAGCTTCGCAGGAGACTCGGGGCGTCTTCCCACAGCTGCCACACACACTGGCCGCACAGCCTTCACACACATACAGGCACGTTCCCGACACAGCTGCCAGGGCAAAATCAGCCGCCTCCCTCTTGGACCCCAGCTGTGGTCTCTACCAACCTGGTGGAAAGGGACTCCTGAACCTCCCACGGACGATCAGGATTTCCCCCGGACCCAAAAGAGCGAGTTCCGAGGGCGATCCAGGCGCGACCCAGGTCTACTTCCACTTCTAACACGTTTACTTCTAGTTCACTGTTTACAAAACCAACTCCTGTTTTGGCCAAAACCTTTTACCTCAATTTTCTACCCAATTCTCCTACCAACCCAAAGGGTGTCAAGCATGTCTGAAAACAAAGGTTCAGATCCAGCTTATAACTCACCCAGACCTCAAGCCTATGGACGAGTCCTCCATCAACAACTCAGTAACAGAGATTTTTTTAAAAGGTCTCTTATCTTTTTCAGTTGGGCCCAGGGTTTGGTGGGAGACTGCCCGTGGTCCTCCGGTCTGAGGAAGTCATCTGTGGATCCCGGATGAGCCCCCAAATTGTTGTGGAAAATTAACCACGCAGTTGACTTTAAATCAGACAGCCTGAGGCTCCTTTATTGTGTACAAGCATGTATGCAGGGAGAGACAGCATGACCTCATGCAAGAGGTAACCTGCTCTGCTTTCTACAAATTTTACCATGATTATAAAGGTTAAAACTGCAAAACGTAGCACGCTAGTTACACATGTTAATTGCCTTATTTGGGATATAATGTTGACTGTTATTGTCTTTGCCAGTCAAGTCTGTGGTTTGACTGTTTGTTCTAACACTTTTTCTGTAGTCCCGACAGCAAGCTCAGCTGTTGTAACTTAACAGATCTCCTGGTTCCCCTTTATCCAATTCCAGTTCCTCTTTTTGGGGCCCTGACC
>NC_133779.1:26169187-26174212 GCF_003597395.2 Chelonoidis abingdonii | reverse complement strand
TGAACATCCGACCAGGCAGTGCTCAGTGTGTTTAGCCCCATTCTGATTGCTGGCCTTGGTTTGAAAAGTTTAATAATCATTCATTCTCCTTAGCATTGCAAGCCGCCAACTTCTGCTAGGGGTCCACTGAGGCAGTGCCCCAGCTCTATCCATGTTGGTCTTTAGAGAATGCTGTAACCATCGGCAGGTCCTTTCAAAATTTTTAGGGAAGGCCTCAGTGTCATCACCTCCTTGATAGTGGGGAAATTTCTTGCTTGGGATGTGAAACAATAATTGCGAAGGGTTGTTAGGTATAGGCTGTGTTTCCTTCGCTTAGCTGTTCTAATTCAGGCCTGCTGGTGGGCTCCCACTCTGGAGTTATCTGTCTTTTGTGAGCAGCCTCTTTCTTTTTCTCTCTCTTTCCCTCTCTTTTTCCTCTCTCCTTTACCTTCCACTCCTCTGCTGTGGCAGCCTTCTCTCTCTTTTTGGGGGGTTCAAAGCCCCACTCATCTCTTTTGTTTATTTCTAAATTCTTGTATTTCTTTTTCCATGTCTTCGCCTATGGGTCTGCGTCTTTGATTTGTTCCTCTGCCTCCAGTTTTGCCCGTTCCTGTTTCAGGATTCCCTTGTAGTACATGGTTTTATGGCTTTCCTTTGTTGGGAGCGCCCTCGGCTGTTTACTGGCCTGCAAATGCTGCTTCTCTGTTGCCTTCCTTAAGTTTTGCTAGCAACAATCTTTTTTTTAACCCTCTACCTGTAGCTATTCCTGACAAGTTTGAAAGAAAAAAAACCATTCATATTGCAAATGTGTTTTGCCTGGAGTAATGCTACCACAGCTGAGTTCCTTTGTTTAACAAAGATCCTTTAAACTAAATGATCTGCTCCCAGAGACTCAGAAGGGAGAGACCAAAACTGCAGATCTTTGCTTTTAAAAAACAATACTCCTCAAGCTGCTCTACACACCGCTGGCAAGGGAAAGAGAAAGAAAAAATTACTGGCTTGGCTTCTAAACCAAACCTCAGTCTGCTGCCAGATAGCTAGCAGGGAGAGAAATAAAAACCTCACTGGCTTTTGGATTCTATCTTAATCCGTCTATTCCCACACGCTGCACACCATGTCATGGAATAATTCCCCCTCTGAACCTGTTAGTGTCCAAAGATGGGTAACCAGCATGAATTCCTCTAACGCACAATTACCCAGCTTAGTACTGTGTAGTGCTGTCCCCCAACACCAGAATTCCAGTGCTGCTACATCTCTGGTCCCCAAAACCTTGGCCCGGAACCCAAGACGCAGATCTCTGGATCTTAAGCACAAGGAAAGTAAACCCTTTCCTCACCGTTTGCCTCTCCGAGGCTTCCCTCTCCCTGGGTTATCCCTGGAAGATCACTGTGATTCAAACTCCTTGAATCTTAAACAGAGATGGAAATTCACCTTCCCTCCCCTTCTCTTTCCCTCTCATCAGACTTTACCCTGAGAGAGAAAGTAATGCCTAACACACCAGAGAAATAGCCTCTCTCTCTCCCTTCCCTCCTTCCTCCCCCACAAGTCCTGGTGAAATCCAGACCAGTCCTTCTGGGGTCTCACAGAAAAAAAATAATTAGGTTCTTAAACAAGAAAACTTTTAATTAAAGACGAGAAAAACAGTAAAAAATATCTTTGTAAATTTTAAGGTGAATATTTACAGGTTTTCAAGCTATAGACACTGGGAATACCTCCCAGCCTAAAGTAATACAGGTATAAATTAAATCCTTTCATAAAAAATAGATTTGAACTCCTTCCAGCAATGCACATTTGCAATAAAGAAAAAAAAACAATAAGCCTAACCTCGCCTTATCTACCTAGTACGTACTATTTAAACTTAAGGAGCCCTGTATTGGAAGATTGGAGACAAACCTGGTGCACGTCTGTCACTCTCAAACCCAGAGAGAAAACCAACCAAATTCTAACCACACATGAAAGCTTCCCCCTCCCTCAAGATTTGAAAGTATCCTGTCCCTGATTGCCTCTAAATCAGCTGACAGTCAGGCTTACTGAACTTGTTAAGCCCTTTACAAGCAAAAGAGATAAGAGTACTTCTTTTTAATTAACTCTTACTTATCTGTTTATGATATACTCCAAATACTAATGATGCCAGCCACTCACTTAGCATTAAACTAAAGGTTTATAAAGCAAGAAAGCATCCTAAACTAAAGGTTTAATTATAAAAGAAGGAAAGAAAAAGGAAGTTTTTAAAATGGGAAAACAGTCAATAATTCAGAAATCTATATATCTCGTTTCTTACGCAGTATTGTGAGTTTCTGGCCTGAAAGCTCTCGGACGACATTTACATCATTCAGGTCTTTGCTCCAGGGTCAGTTTGTAGAAAAGTTGCTCCGCAGGTAAGAAGAGGATGAAGACAAAAATGGAGATATGTAGCTGCCCTTTATATTCCTTTGCAAGTGGTTCTTACTTCCTGTGTTCCAAACAGCAACTTCACAAGACACATGCATGGAAAAGCCTTGGAGGTCTAGTAACACAGGCATAGCCCTGCATGTCTTGCTGACGTCAATAGGTGTAATCCCCTTGATCCTTCAATGAGTTCATTGTACAGATGATGACCTGCGATGGGCCATCAACCCAGGCTGGCAGCACTGATGCTCAATGATGTCGTAGGGGTGTCACTCAGAACACTACACAAGTCTGGAATAACAGATATACCACTACATACTATAACTCAACATAAAGACAGAAACAAAGATTATCAAACTTGGAAAATCTAACATTTTATTAACACCTATGGAATCTACACCATTCATTGCAATTTCATCATATGGTATTTATAATAAATATAAGAAAATAATATAAAGTATCTCTTCAATCCACACAGTGTCACTATAAACCAGTGAACTCCAGGACTGGTCCCAGGTGTTTTGAAAATGCCGAACACTCTGCTTGTGAAGGGGACTGAAAATACCACACGACATGTTGGGAACACACGAGAACCAGACACCTGTGCAATTCGTGCCCCTAAATTTCACCTTCTAGAAAATTATGATCAGATTTTGTTTCATAGTATGGGTCAGGACTGAAGTCTCTATCTGTCACATCCAAGTCAGAAAGTGGGGGCCTGCCAGAATTCTAAAATATAATTTGTGCAATCCTAGGACTTGTATTAAACCCCAAAAGTTACAACTTTTCTCTGACCTTGGCTTGGTAAATGTGCCACTCACTCAAATGCAAAACACCCCAAACCTTTGGACCCAGAAGGAGCACTTGAGAATTCTTCCCTCTGGGGTACCCTCAAGCCTTTCAACCTCCCCTCAGAAAAGAGCTGATAAAGAAAACAAGGAAATTAGCTGTGGCTACCAGCTAACAACAACAGCACAAACCTCTTAGAGACAAACCAAAATCCAACCCTGTTTAAAGAGGTAATTTATTAAAATTGAAAAGGAAATAATTACATCTGGAACTTAGGCTTTGCTAGATCTAAAGAAAGAATTTTTGTAAGCAGCAAAATAGTCTCTTGGGGGTTCAGCTGTAAGCTTAGAGCAAACAAAGCATCTTAAGGATAGCACAGAGGAGCTCCAAAGCCCAAAATAAAAAAATATAAAACCTGAATGTTTCTGTCAAACATTCTCTGTCCAAATCATTCGTCTAGTATGGAAGATGAATTTCAAACTCTGCTCAAGCCATACAAAGCATTGCTACTTTTCGCAATCGCCTTCCTCCCGAGAACAACAGACAAAGGGCAGTACTGCCCATTTAAAAAAGTTTAGTCTTTCATTGGCTGCTTTTGGTCAGTGCCCACATCCTTTCTTTATCCTGTGGGCCTTGTTAACCATTTTTACAGGTAAAGTAGGAGTCCGACGAAAGCACAAACCAACAAAGATTTTACAGCTCTGGCTGGCTGGGTGTGTATTTAAAAAGGAAGATTCACCCGCTCCCTTCAGTAAATCACTGTAACGGCTGTGAGGTAACATTTGAAAGACATAACTACTGAATATCCTTCTAAAAATTGTGCAAACATCGTATTAAAGCGTTATGAAGATTTTAACGGTATACGTTACTGAAAGAGTTGCAACCGCTAAATGCTAAGTTCTCAGAGACACAAAGCAAATAGCTGGTCAAAACAGACCCATTCTCTCAGGAGGGGAAGTGTGAAGACGACATTTAACATTCCATCACAGGGACCACTTAAGCTTATACTACGACAGTCCTGTTCACCATGATTCAGCTGTGAGAACTGAATTTGTTTTCTAGTACAAAGGACTGAATATAAAAGAGGTGGAAAAAAATGCATGAGACTCTCCTCGTTCCCGCTCTGCTCATGACAACTCCTGAAGAAGAATGTGGGCAGCAGGGCAGGTTAGAGGGGATCCTGGTTGAAAGGAAGCCTGTCCAGCACATGGGAGCAGAAACATTGTTTTACCATCTGGTTACTTGTTAAGTAAACATTAGTTTGTGTTTTCTCTTGATTTCTTTGTAAAACAATTTGACTTTTATGCTATTACTTGAAGTCATGAAAATCTTTTTTTTTTTTTTTTTCCAGTACGTTAACAATCTTGGTTTATTGTTTTAATAACCAGTGTGGGTTTGGATAAAGTGTGTTGGAAACTCCATTTGGAATAACAAGGCCTAGGTGTCATGTCATTTTCCATTGAAATAACAAGATTTCATATGACTCCCTATTGTTCATTAAGAGCGGACAAGGACAAGACGCACATTTCGGGGATATTGGAGCAGAGAATTTCTGGGTTCTCCGGTGGTACTGTAAATTCGGGAGTCACTGCTGCAGCACTCAATACGTGTAGCTGGGAGGCGAGTTACATGCTGGAGACTGTGTGTTAGACTGCCCCAGGAAGTGGCCTGCTCCTCACAGTGAGCATGTAAAAGGCACCTAGCCTGGGACTGAGGGACACAGCTGTTCAACAAGCTCCAGATGTACTGTGCTAAGGTCACAGAGACACTTAATTTCAAAGTCTCCTAAAAACACATAAAAGTAATCCACGTCCAGAAATCAAAGTCCCAGATGAGGGCAAGTCTCCCTGCTCTGGCCTTGTTGACAGA
>NC_133779.1:26158620-26169064 GCF_003597395.2 Chelonoidis abingdonii | reverse complement strand
GTACAACCAAAGTAAGGCCATTAGAGTGGCCTGCAAAAAGTGTGGAAAATCCCTCTCAGTCCCAACATAGCATGCCATACCCAGGGTGCCCAAGGAAGGGAAAACCCCAGTGCAGGGCTATTGGGACTGGCTCCATACTAAATCGGCCTAAGGCCTAGCATTTTCAGGAGAACAGCCAGGGCTCCTTGCTAATTAGAAATGAACAGAAAAAATAATATAGGCCGCCGGCTAGATAGAGTTAGAGCACGTCAACTTTCGTCTCGATCTCCGAATTTTGGCTGTATTATGAGATTGCATTGCTTATTCAGTTGCACGACCAAATATTTCGGTATTAAATACAAAGTTATGAAATGTGAATAAAAACAAAGGACTAATAAACAATTTCAGATAATAGCATCAATTAGCTAAGAGAGAGAATTAGAAAGACTAGTGTATTCGATGAAGTGGGAGAGGTAGATAAATGAAGAGGAATATATTTGGAAGTTCCGCCTCCTAGAGAGAAACTTCCCACTAAAGGGAGCATCCAATTGTGACAAAGTGGGAAGATATGCAGGCAGGGAGACAAAAGATAGGAAAGCTGGAACAAATTATTGGTAATAGCTCTAGAGATAAATAAAAAATTTTTATTAGACGATAAAATCAAGGCGAAATCGGTTGGGTGGTATAATGTGTGAATCAAGTTCTGTAAACTATTGGACTGAGATAGAGGGAAAAGATGTGAGGAGGAACAGGCATCATTAATAATAAGTATCTTAGAAAAGTATGGACGACGGTGGATGAGTAGAGCAGTCTAACTCTATTCATGAGATATCCCAAGAAGGCTAGCATACAAGATTTTACCCAAAATATTTGTTAATGTGTAAAAAAAAGCTAATTCATGCATAATAATGGAGACCAGATATGGCTAAATGTAATATCCCCTCAAGGATATTGAAACCCTATTGTAAATTGGACATAGATGACGAGACGGATGCCCTCACCCCGCAGCAAAAAGCGCGAAAATGACTGTATTAGCGAGTCCTATTTTGGTGGATTGAAATTAGGGAGGCCTAGAGACAGAGATCTGTAATGAGATAGTCCCCGGCCTAGGAAAAAAAACAGTACTCAGAGAATGAAAAATATTTGGGGGCAGGATAGACCTGATAGATGGAGGAAATGTCTCAAGGACAAATTGACTGAATGGAATGAGAAGTGAAGTAACGCTCCACTTAAAAAAAACCCTGCCCAAATTGAGATTAAAAAACGTATTTACGAAGTTATTTATAATTTACTTTAAATTGAGCCCCCTTTTTATCTTTACAGAGTGGAATGTTTTCGTTAGGAAAATAGCTACAACAGATTTACATTCCCCAAAGTACCACTGTGGATTATTTTATGGAAGGGCAGGAGATGGAGGACTTGCATTAACCCAAGTCTAGTGTATGAGTACCTAACAGCTATGCGTAAATGGAGAAAGCTTGTGCCTTAAGAATAATTTGATAGATTTATCTTCTATATGTATGTGGAAAAATGCAGTTGATAAATAGATTTTAAGTGCAGCAACTCAAGTTTCTAAGAAATGGGGGGAAGAAATTTTTAGATGGTGTGAGTGAGGGTGCAGTGGAGATGATTAATTACCCCCTTTTTAAAATACTTAATTCAATTTTGAAAAGATCTGTAGTATTAAATTACTCATTGATTGCTGCATTACAGCTTACGGCTAATGTTTACCTTACAAGGGAACATTGGCAAGAGGGAGGAGAAGATAATACAATTGGAATGGTGTGTAAAGTCTAGGGAGACAATACCACATATATCTTTGTCTAAATGGATGGTAAGGTAAGGGTAAGTTTCTTTTACTGAAAAGGTAACCGACACCGACCAGAGGACCAACAGAGAAGGAATTGTTAAAGTCAGGGCGGAATTGTATACTCGGGTCTTGTTGTTTTCTTAGCATGAGGAAACAAGTCCTTCTTCTAATTCTCTCCTAATACTCTTCTAAAACATTTTAAGTACCCAGGAACTGCAAAGAGTAAATCAGCTAGATGGTCTTATGGGTTTCTACCTGTATGTTAATTTGTTTGCTGGTTTAACTTGGGCTATCTTTTAATAGACTGTTTCTTTATATTTTCGTAGTAAGCAAGAGCTGTATTGAGCTTTTCTATGCAAGATATGTTTTATATTTTCTTTCTTTTTCTATACAGTTTTCTTGTTAAGCTTGTGAAAGTTCTTTTTCTAGGAGCAAAGGGAAAGCCAGGCTTGGCTATTCCTATTTGGGTCCAGGGAAGAGCAACTACAGGGAAAGAGACAAAAATTCTCCTCGTTCTCTGGTGGTACAGTTTTTTCTATTCCTGGAAGCAGGGGTGCAGAGCCCACTTTGGGTATTTTTGCAATCTCATTGGTCCCGAGGGAAGCAGAAAAGCGTTTCTTGGTCAGCACAGGTAGCCGCGAGGCAGCCTGATAAGGAGGGGGAACGGCGTTATTTTCCTGCTTTAAGCATCCAAGGGATTGGATCTGGGTTCCACCAGGGAGGGTTGGGGACAACCAGAGGAAGTGAAAGGGGGGATCGGCCATAGATTAATCCTGCCTCTTGGTGGCACGCGCGAATATCCACAGCTGGTAGTGACTTGGGGGAGTTTAAGGCTATAGCCCCCAAACTTTGGGACACCAAAAGTCCAGGTTTGGAAGGACCAGACTGGGCCACTAAGTCAGGTCTGGGACGACGGCTTACCGTTACCCCATCATCTGACATGTTTTGAAAACTAACCATGCTAGCCCGCCTCAGGAGACATAATAGAGTATATCCCTGCGGTAGCGATAAAGTGTGCAAATTGGGGAGAAACATAGTAAAACTCACTTGAAAGCTAAGGTAAGAAATCTGAGAAAGCCAGATATATTTTAAAAGAGACACCTGGGGGTGGTGGCTTTTATAGTTTGCTGGGCGGATAATTCGATGTCTCGCCGAGAAAGCTCACAAAAGAAGGTCGCCTATTACTCGAACTGGAGGAAGATATAAGAAACTATGGGAGGTACAAGTCAGTTCTTTGTCTCCTAGTGGGAGCTCGTGCATAGAGGAAGGAATTTGATCTCTAAAAATTAGGAATTGGAGAGAAGCACATTTAAGGAATCTGTCCATTTTATAAGGCATGCAATATGATGGCTATGTTGAGTGCAAGTATTATCTTCTGGAGCGCCATTCCGGCATCCATCTAATTACTAAATTGTAGCTATTTTTTCCATATTTTAAATTGTGGATTATGGGTTATTAATTACCTTAGATTCCATCTGCTATTTATTATCTGTCCTTGGTAGATGTAGGTTTTAAGTCATAATGGAATACGTAAAATTTGGATTGAATATTCTATTTACTTTCTTTTACTCAGGACATGGATGTAGACTGGCTGCATATAGTACAAAAGGGCAGGTAGTCAACTTGTACATAAAAAGACTTCCATGCATCTCTCGGACCCTCCAGATTTGACCCGGACGTTATGAATCATCCGTGAGGTGTGGTGGATGAGTAATTCGGTGAGCGAAGGGGATGGGCAATCTCCTGCCAAGATCTTACCCTCTCCAACTCCGTAGGTGCTTACATATGCTGGCGAGACCGCCTCAGTGAAAGCCGGTGGTAAGTCAACGCCACCGCGTTCTCGTGGAAGATTCTAACCATCTTGCAGCCAGGCAGATGCAGGGGCAATCCCCACCTTTATTGGTGAAGCCCCAATGAATTGCTCCCTCGTAAGGGTACTTCTCCCTGGCAACTGGAGCCTCCCAGGTAAGGTTGAATACCCCTGGTAGAGTTAGTCCCCATGGTACAGGGATAGCATCCCTAGAAGGTTATATCTTTAGTTTGGAGAAATAAATTTTAAATTTACATACCGGATACATTAAACTCTGTCCTTCCATGAGCTACTATTTTATAAATTTGGTAAATTCGTTAAATTATCTGTATCTATATTGTTAAAAATAGTTGTTAGTTAAATTAGTATTAAAATATTCAGATTCTTTAAAATACGGCTCTTCAAATACATTTAAATACTCAGAGCCAGGATTAAAATAGTCCTCATCTAAATTATTAAGTGTCACTAATAAAAACCATAGGTAAAAATGATAAAACATCCTCAACCTGGTCCTCACCTATCAATTCAATTTTCTCAATTCCAATTGAATTTTCAGTAGGGAGGTCACTTTTCTCAGACTGGTGAGAAATCCACTCATTTAAAAAATGTCTTGTACATAGGTCCAGTGACCCAAATTGCTCCCCTAAGATATTTAACACTGTCCACCGGGGAATCAAACCAGGCAGTGGGGGCATTGTTCACCCAGGCCAGTGCCAATCCGGTATGTAAATAAATTTTTTCCCCATAGTTAAAAGCTATAACCCTTGCCAGAGGGAAACTAACCCTTACCAGGGGGATTCAACCCAGAGGCCTCCTATTTACTCTACACTTTTCATGTCTCTTCACAGCACCAGACTAGCGTCAAGCTCAACAGGGTCTTCTTTCCCCACTGATTCTGCCAAGCCCATTCCCTTGACTGTGGTTTCGCTAGATGGTAGGTCGGGACAGTGGGAATCTCGTTCATCCATTCATGCACATCACTAATTAGACGATGAGGCATTTGGCTATTTTGAAAACCCACGCAGGTTTCTTTTTCGAGATAGAGTGTTTGTACACCTCTGGTGGCCCGTTCAACCAAGTTTTGCCATGTCCAGTGGGCAGTCATGAATTATGTTAATGATTAAGAGAGTCCCATGAAAAAGGAAGGTATATAGCTTGGGTAAGGAATAGGTTTCAAGAATGGAAGTTCTGCACATGAGGGATAGGGCCTCATGGATTAGTAGTTTTATTGTTTTTCCCAATGCTCTCAAGAGGTGTTAATAATGTCTAGGGAGTACAATAAAGTCCTTCTGCTAAAGAGCTTCGCAGTTCTTTTTCGCTGGTAGTCCAGCATGCCAAGGGCTGTCAGGACTTTCTCACTGATTAGTGTCCATTTCCCCCTTGCACCTAAGGGGAACCCATAGTACTCTACTCCTTTGGCTCCAGTTAGTTGTTTAATCTGGTTTGTCAGATCTTTATAATGTCTCGCCTTTTCTGCTGCAGCCTCTTCAAAGACTCTCCTTGTATTCGAAACGAACCGTGACGTCCACCAGCAGGGCTTTTTCTTCCTGAACGAAGATAAGGTCAGGTTTTCTGAGCTCGTTTCCAGCAGTCTGTAGGTGTGGTTCTTTGTAAATTACCCAATTTAATGCCTGGGCTTCCCACTTCAACAAGCTGCATAATTTGTTGTGTCGTCTTATTTGGGCTCCTTGGACTGCTGGGCACCCTAAGATGTGAGATAGAGATTCATAGGAAGAAGAGCAGTCTGCAATTCACGGTCTTATTTTTCCTTCCACGCCCGAGATATTCCCTGGTGGGATACACATTTGCTCTAAGTTTGAGGGCTATAAGGAACTGGCATTCTGAAAACCCATGATGGAATTTTATCCAATTGTTACTTATTGGATCACTGTCAAAGTGTTCAACTCCGCTGTCCTGGCATGGCAGATTTTTCCATTGGGCCAGTTGCACGGGATCAGGTATATTTTCTTGGGAGCCAGTTTTTCCCATTCATTGAGAAGTTCCAAGATCCATCGGGGTAGACAGCTGTTATTCTAGGAATTTCATCCTTCTTTCCTCCAACAATTACCCATAGGTTTTGGAATTCTTCTTCAGTGTTGTTTGCCAATGCAATATACCGAATTTTTTCATTAGAGTTTGCGATTCTGTGCAATCTCCATGCCTGAACTGAAGGGATGAGACTAGCGAGTTTCGTTATTCCCAGTCCCTCGTTCTTGCCTATATGAAGTATTGCAAGTGTCAGGTGGTAGATGGAGCCATTGTTTGATGGTGTTTCTGATGCTATCATCTAGTGAAGATAAGGTCTTTTTGTTATCTGTGTGGTCTGCCAGGTAAATGATTCTTGGTACTGTATAAACATTTAACATCGTTAGTTTCTGTGAAGGTTTTTGTGGGGCTTTCTTGAGTCTTTCAAGCCACATTTCAAGCTTCTCTGAAAGTGAAGGTTTGGAGAAACCAATCCATGGGTCAATCTTCAGTCTGAGATATTTTTTGGACTCCGCTAGTAAGATCATATTCAGACCATCCTTGGTTATCGTCCGGGCATCACAATTATTGATGATATACGAGTTGTGAGTAGGACTTATGAAGAACCATAACACTTTTTAGCTTGCACTTTCAGGCCAGATAGCCTGCAGAAGGCTTCCAGAATCTTGATATTTTCATTCATACCCTCCCAGGTATCACTGAGCATGACCAGATCATCAGCAAAGGCAAGTGATGTTATCTTGTTTGTCCCATAGGAAAATCCCATTCCAGCTTTCTCTAATGCTGTGATTAGAGGATTGAGTGCCAGGTTGAAGAACAGTGAAGACATGGAGTCTCCTTGTTTGACACCAACTTTTATTTCAATGGGTGATGTGAGCTCCTTTCTAACTTCCATTTGGGTGTAAATGTTCTTGTAGGAGTCTCTATGTCCACAATGTGTTGGTCCAAGCTCCTTTCTCATAGTACCCACATGATGTAGTCATGGGATACTGAATCAAATGCCTTGAGAATGTCCACAAACACAACTCCCAGCAATTTTTTGCTCTTTTTGGCCTGCTTCGATATTGTGTGGAGAAATGAGGTTTTCTGAGTAGCCTGGTGTAGCAATAAATCCTCTTTGTTGAGCATTTATTGGGTCTGCTTTGGTGAGTTGACTAATTATGATTCTCAAAAAAGAGCCTTAGCATGATGGACCCAATTCCCCAGATCTTTCAGGGCCTCGGGGTCCATTGTTTTTGGGATCAATAGGGAGCTACAATCTTTTATGCCATAGGTATTATGCCTGTGATCAGCCATGTGTTAAATAATTTCTTAGAGCGTTGCCTTCTGGGTCCACTAGGAGTCGATCTCTCAGGCTGACCTTGTCAGGACCTGAAGCAGAGTTCTTGTTCATCTCCTTAATTTTTTTATTATTTCTTTAGCCGACAGTAGGGTTTCAACGGCTGCATTGTCGGCAGTTGCATGGGATTTGAGTTGGCCCAGCCCAGTTCTTCAAAGGGAGTTTGGGTCTCCCATTTGTTCTTGTATGTTTCATAGACTTCTGCAAGAGGGATTTGGCACTGGAGGCGTTCTGTGCCATCAAGGATGATGGAAGCGAGTTTGCATTTGTCGTTTTCAAATAGATGCTGGTACCTTTTATAGATACCTTTTTGGGCTGCTCTTTTTTCCATGCACTTCTTTTTCTTGGTTCATGTTTGTGGCCAATTTATTCACCTTTTTCTTTGGTTCAGGTGTTTCCATCAGGAAGGTGGAGAGGATGTCAGTAGAAGTGGACTCGGCAAGGGATCTGGTGTTGGAATCCCTGGCCATTCATGTGTTTATGACTTCTGTGTCAAATTTTATTTGGCCTTGGTTGGCTAAATCCTCTGTTACTTTATACATCGATATGTCTTTCAGCCCAGTGATGGCATCGGAGCTGTCAGTCTTTGCTTCCAAATAGCATGGTTTCAATATTGACTGTGGGTCAGCCATTGTCACCTTTGCATTGTTGAAGAGGCCCAGTAAGCGCCGCTTGTCGCTTATCTGTTTCGCAGTTTTTGACTTGATTTCTTCTGCGATCAGAACATTTGTTCCTTTTTCCACAAAATATGGTATTGAAGTCAGTAAAAGCTGTTCTTCTTCAACAGCCTAGCAACTGTTATGTTTACCACGATGAGAGTTTGGTTTGGGCTGACTGGCTTCGATATGCTCTTGGTTTCGTATTGCTGAGTGGGTTATTCTCTTATGTTGTGAGAGTCCACTCCTGGTGTCAAATTACTTGTTGCATATTTTGCAAGCCCAGTCATCCACTGGCTTTTTGGTTACTTTCCTTTTGCATTTGGGAATATGGCATAATATGCTGTGTGCTTAGGGGTCTGCTTTGTTACATAGGGAACATTGAAACTCTATATCTCTTCCACCATGGTTTCTCTTGAGGTGGACACTTAGAGCACTTGCCTTGCCGACGTGATCACCACAGAAGGGACACAATGGATTGTCATTAGGCAGCTGAATTAGAGTTGTTCCTTGTGCTCCGTTTGCAGTTGTTTCCATTGCATTCTCAGCAGTTGTCTCCTCAGCAGTGGGAGATGTGTGGGCCTTGCTTGTCCCTGCATTTGGACTTTTAGCATCCATCTCCTCTTCATCGGAGGTGTTTATGGAGAGGTTGAGGTTTGGCAGGCAGATGGGTTCAATAATTTCTGTGAAAGCACTGCTTATGATTTCTGTTGTGAGGATCCTCTTTCTTTCAAGTGAATATTTGCCATTCGGAAGCGTTGTTTTCATTGTCATTTTGCTGGGTACATGATGTAAGAAATACCCCATATAGGGCCATATTTCTCTGTGAGGCATGCAGGACACTTAGTGCTTCACCTTCGGCGTTCACAGGGCTCTCTGTTTGTGTGGCCACTGTGGAGACGTCGACTCGATGTTGGGTCAGAAGATGCACCTTCCCCAAGGTACAGTCTTCATGTTTGGTTGTATTGAACTTGCCCTTTGACAGGGGCTTATCCCGAGCGCTGTCTAGTGCCACCATCACTCAGAGGTTTTTCACTGTTTGATACTATTGCCCGGCTGGTGTACCAGGACAATAAGGTTGGGATATCAAAAGCAGCTGAGCCTCAGTTGGTCAACTCATCACCCTTGAGCCATCCAATGGGACCACAGGGAGGTTGAGGTCTCAATACTGCTGCCCAGTAGCTAGACTCTAGACACAGCTGAAGAGAGTCATAGTTACTCCTGCTTCATTGAATTTCTTCACTTTTGACATTCAGAGCACTGAGCAGAAATCACATCACATCAACACCCACCGCGGGCCTTTGTGATGCTTTGTTTTAATTAAACAGTCAGATTCCCCTGGTCTGCACCAGTTCTAAGTCAGCTGCTAGGTGCCAGCCGAGGCAGAATTTCAGCCCTCCCGATCCCCGCGAAAGGGGTGAGGTAAGCAACGCCTGCTGCAGCTGGGGTGATCCACAGGAAGGGCCCATCTTGTGTCCAGAGTCCCCGCCGACCCCTGGGAGAAGGTGGCACCTCATCCAGCCACGGATTGCATCCCGTCCAGCCGCAGTTTGCACCCAACCCGCCTAACCTAGCCCTTAAAGCCAATCCTTATCCTAGAGTTATGGATGCCAGCTTCCCTTACCTGCATTGTTCTAACATGCCAGAGGCATGGAACCCCTTCTCCACTTAGGCCTTCAAAGTTCTTGTTTGAATATTTGCTGCTATCACCAAGATCTGCACCTGTGGTGGCTTGACCCGGGCCCACACCTTAGGCTTCAAGGCGCACCACAGCGGCCCTCCTACTCATCACAACATAGCCCCCATGGCTTTCATTGCCAGTGACGGTTGTTAAACCTTTACTTGTGACTGTAACGTATGAAGGTCGGGCACTGAGGAGGGCTCGGGTTCAGTCCAGGTGCTTGACTTGGACGGGGAGGTACTGAGAGGGGCATGGGCGTCCTTGGATGTCCTTCCCTCCTCAGCGGTCCCCCTTCCGCCCACCCTGGGGGCCCCTCATGGGTAGGCAGGCGAGCAACAGACAGCATGTTGAGTGGTGCCCGGCACCCGCCAGCCGGCTCCGCGGTACCTCGGGGGGGCATCGTCCCGGCAGGCGCACCGAGAAACCGCTGCCACGGCCTCGCCCGCTCCCAGGGATCCAGAGTTTCCCTCTGTTCCCAGTGTGCCTGGGAGGTGGACATGACTGGGGCCACCGACATTTTTGCACCCCCTCCATGCACCATCCTGGCCACACACCCACGTTGAGAGCTTCCCGTTTGGGGTCGGTCACTCACAGCCCGGTCCCCACCATTCCCCACATGCCGAAGTGGTGGGGAGGGCACCTAGATATTTTTCAAATTCTCCCGCTTGAACATATTCAATTTTCTCAGTCCCTATGTTCCAATTATCTTTTGGATTCATTACACAAGTTCTGTATTTTGATAAAATGTGAAAACTTTTAGTCTTCTTCACATTAATATGAAGATTAGTATTGCTACAAAAGCACACTAAAATACCCAATTTTTAACCATCCTTTGATATGAATTACTTAAAATTGCCACGTCATCAGCAAATGCCAATGACGTGACATTACTGCCCTGAACATAAAATCCATTTTCTTCTAATTCTAACCTAGTTAAAAGGGGATCTATAGCCAGGGCCGGTGCAACCATTTAGGTGAACTAGGCGGTTGCCTAGGACGCCAAAAAGCAGTGCCCGCAAAAAATTTTTAAATGGTTGCAGCTGCTGCTGCTGGAGAGAGAGTCTGAGCTGCAGCCGACAGCCCAGGGCGCCCCTGCGGCAGCCCAGGGCGCCCCCCGGGTCAGGGAGCTGCAGCCCGGCAGCCCAGGGCACCCCCGGGGTCAGGGCGTCCTCCGGGGTCAGGG
>NC_133779.1:26152520-26157223 GCF_003597395.2 Chelonoidis abingdonii | reverse complement strand
TGACAGTGTCAGTGATCCCTTATATGTAGAGAAATTCTACCTCAAACCTGAAGACAATGAAAGGAGCATTATTTTTATTATTTTGTCCAATAGACAGGCTGGGGAGCAAATCCTGAAAGAAGTTAAAATCATAGGGGTCATTACTTATCCCCTTCATACAAGCACATCAGAAAAAGTTTTTGCCTTTAAACAGGTATATGAAGAGTCAGGAGTGGAAACAGGAATGTTATGCAGAGCAAAATTCCAGGTTGTAAAGAAAATGTTGGTCTTTAAGATATTAGCTTAGCCTAGAGCTCTCAGAAGAGGACTAATGTGTTTTTTAGTTGTTGACTCATTTAAGAGGGATTTTAGATCCTAATCCTCCTCCCCAGTGAATAGAGTCCAGTTCAGTTTCTGTCCTGATATTCAAAGCCTTGCCTGGAAGTGTCTCCAGTGGCGTAAAAGATTGCCTTTTCTTCCACTACCCTAGCCTCCCCCAACAGTGACATTCCGTCAGAATAATTAAACTGTCAGTTGTCAAAAGAGAGAGTTGCTTATTAATGCAGGAAACAGAACTGTCACAGGAGCTCAGCCTACAGTATGGAACTTACTTTCATAGGAGATAAGAACAGACTGAATGCAAAACTAATTTCTTCCCCTACACTTTTCCTCCTACAGACAAAGAAGGAAGAAATAGATTATTCCTCCTCAAATACTTAAGGTGAAATCATGGCCCTATTGAAGCCAATGGTAATTTGCCATTGACTTCATATGGGAAAATAACCTGACAGATAGTGTCCCTAACACAGTTATTGCTCTTCGCATCCTCTTGACTCCCAGTTTCTGTGGCCAGTGGTGAGCGAAGCTTCTCGAAGCTCAAGTTGATAAAAACATATATGCGAACATCAATGTTGCAACAAAGACTTGTTGGGCTATCTATCTTGACAATAGAATAGCATTGACTTGGAGGAACTTGTTTCTAAATTTGCTAAACTTAAAGCACGGAAACATAAATTCTAAATTATAACATTTTACTCTGTGACCGTGTATTGTGTATAATGTATGTGATTTTGGGGTGGGGGGGGGCGCAAGATGGAAGTTTCGCCTAGGGCGCAAAATATCCTTGCACCGGCCCTGTCTATAGCTATATTAAATAAAATAGGAGACAAGGGTTCACCCTGTTTCTCCTCACTCCTAATTAAAATAGACTCGGTATATTTATCACCCATCCACACCCTTGTGGTACAATCATCTTATACGTCCCTTATAATTCCAATAAACTGCTCAGCTATTCCAGTTCTTCTAAGGCCAGCCATAATATGTCCATGCCTCACGGAACTGAATGCTTTAGCTAAATCTACAAATACTATAGCTAATTCATCCCCGTTACATTTGACCCCTTTTATCAAATTGTCTAGAACTGCGATATTCTCCTCACAACCAGAGGTGGAAATAAATCCTTTTTGCCTATTGAATATTTAAATTGCGGCCATTAATCTCTTTGCTAAAATCTTGGTATATAATCTTATCCATAATGATCCAATTGTTAACAGTCTCCAAGAGGTTAACTCTTTCAATTTCTCCTCATTCTGCATTTTTTGAATTAAAATTGTTCTATTTTCTTTAAAATCATCAGTCACTTCATCCTTACACTCAACTATCACCACTTTCTTTTCTGCCAGTTGTCATCTTTTATCTGAGATTTGTTTTCGTTTTAGTCTTTAATTCATTTTCTATACATTTATTTCTATTCCTTTTCCCTAAATATTTATTTTCTAATTGTATAAGCTGCTCGATCTCCTTGTTGGTCCAGATTCGAGATCGAGAAGATACTGCTCTACTCTTACTTTTTGTAAAAGCAGCAGAGAATCCTGTGGCACCTTATAGACTAACAGACGTTTTGGAGCGTGAGCTTTCGTGGGTGAATACCCACTTCGTCAGACGCAGGCTTTTACAGATCCAGACTAACACGGCTACCCCTCTGATACTCTTACTTTTTGCTGCTTTATCTTCCTTTCTCTGTTCGTTTCTAATGGCAGGGTGTCTCTGTCTACAGTGTTGGCTTAATCCCGATTTGGTATGGAATGCCAGCCCACAGATAGAGCAGGTATGGCTTTTTGCCAGGGTATCCACCTCCCTGGGCTTGCACTTGGAGTAGTGGCAAGCTATGTTATGATATTGAGAGGACTTTCCACACTTTTGACGCATTACTTTTATGGCCATACTTTTATGAACAACATTAATATGTTTTGCCCATTTACCAAATGCTGGTAAGATCTGAGGGCAAATGGGACAATTAAAACTATCAACCGGGCATTCCAAATAGAAATCCCCATCTTTCCATAAACTACATTTTGATATGTTTGAGTTATTTCCAGTACTGTCATTAAAATCCATATTGGAGTTAAGAGAAATTGATGAATCAATATTAATATTAAAATTAAAAACATTTGATTAATGTTAAAATGCCCAGGTGCTTTAAATTACAGCTCATCAAATGTATGTAAATACTCAAAATCTGGATTAAAATTGTGCATGAATAAATTATTAAAAGTGTCCTTTGTAAAAACCATAGGTAAAATAGATAAAAGTTCCTCATCTCTGTCCTTACCTATAATCTCATCTTCCTCAACTCCATTTTTCTTTTCCATTGGAAGATCTCGATTCTCATTCTCTTGAGGTATCGTCTCATTCTAAACAGTCTTATCCATGGATCCAGCAGCCCTAATCACACCCCTGATATATTTAACACTGTCAGCTGAGGCATCGAAACCGACAGCCGGAGTGTTGTTAACCCGGACCAGCGCCACTCTGGTATAAAAATATAAATTACTTTTTTCCATATTTAAGATATACCCTTACTGAGGGAAACTAACCCATAACTGGGGAAAGCTACCTTTACCAAGGGGGCAGCTATTTTGGTGCTGCCCACCCCCATCCCCCACCCCAAAAGGAATGGAGGTTCGTCCTCTGCGAGCCGCCTGGCTATCCAAGCCGGTTACCGACTCTCATCGTGAGGAGATAGTGGTTGGACTTGCCATCCAGAGGCTTTCCTCAATGTGGGGTCCCAAACAGCATAAACTCTGGCCCTATTTAGATGTTGAGGTATTTGGCTATTTATGTACAGGTGTGACTACCTGCCCTTTCCCAGTTACTATAAATGGCCAGTCCGCATCCACATCCAATAAGAGAAAATATTTTAAAATAGGATATCAATCCAGCTTTATAAGTATTTATTTATTTTAAAAAAATTAAAACCATTCTATGAAAGGACAGATATATAAATAGCGATGGATATAAAGTTATTGATTACCAATAATCCATAATTTTAAAACATGGAGAAAAATAGCTGAAATGTAGTGACAGAAAGGTACATGGAATGGACCGCCAGGATCTTTACTTGTCACTGAACATAGCCATCATGTCGATCGTGGAATATAAAACAAATATTCTCGTTAAAATTTTTACCTTTCTCAATTCCTAATATTTTTGACAGGTCATTATTTCCTTCACTCCACTTGTCACAAGCCCCAAGTACGAGGCCAAAGAAGTGGATATTTTTACCTCCCGTCAAGTTCTTAATCTCTTCCTCCAATGCGAGGTAGTAAGCTGCCTTCTGTCCATGGGCTTTCTCCAAATTCTTGGCATATCTTCCCTACAAACTGTCACATCCAGAACCACCGCCCTGTCTCCTTTTGTAAAGACTATATCTGGTTTTCTCAATTCTCCCATTTTATTTCTCAAATGGGTTCTATAAATATTTTCCATCCTAATTTACCCATCTTATCTACAACAGCTGAGACTACCCAACTATGCTTTCCAATTCTTTCATCTTTACTTTTAAAACATTGTCCTGCTATGTGTGGTATTTTCTCTTTCACCTTTCCACACCATCTACAAGAGGCTGTAAGGGTGTGGGACTCACCCCTGCGGCGCCTCCTGCTATTTGTTACCGGGAATTAGCTTTCCAGCCATTGGAGTGCCCTCTGCAGGCTGGTGTCATGCTACCATTTGGCCCCCGTGTCCCTCCTGGACCCAGTGCTCTGTTGTCTGAGGTGCTGCCCCCTGGCAGTAACCCCTCACAACTCTGGGTCTCCCCCACCCACTTAACCCACTTCGCTTCAGTCTTGGCTACTGCCAGTCCTCATCTAGCCCCTGCTTACTGGGGTAGACTGCAGTATATGCCACTCATCACAAGCAAAGGGGTTCGGATCTGCTGCCTCTGGCAACCCGTGGGCTGCCCCTGCAACCCGGTACCTAATAGGCCTTACCAGGCTTGCAGCCTGGGGTTTCCTAGGCCGGAGCTCCCCAGCTCCCTTGACCTTTCCCCAGCCCTGATCCACTCCAGATACCTGGTTAACCTCCCTGCAGCCAGGCCCTTCTATCTCTGAATACACAGAGAGACCTGGTCTACACTACGCGTTTAAACCGATTTTAGCAGCGTTAAACCGTCCACACGACGAGGTCCTTTATATCAATATAAAGGGCTCTTTAAATCGGTTTCTGTACTCCTCCCCAACGAGAGGAGTAGCACTAAAATTGGTATAACCATATCAGATTAGGGTTAGTGTGGCCGCAAATCAACGGTATTGGCCTCCGGGCAGTATCCCACAGAGCGCCACTGTGACGGCTCTGGACAGCAATCTGAACTCGAATGCACTGGCCAGGGAGACAGGAAAAGCCCCACGAACTTTTGAATTTCATTTCCTGTTTGGCCAGCGTGG
>NC_133779.1:26151354-26152420 GCF_003597395.2 Chelonoidis abingdonii | reverse complement strand
TAGCTAAGTGATAAAAATACACCTAAGTTCTTAAACTATAGGCTTTACAGGCTGGCCTGAATTTCTCTCTTCTAACAGTGGGTTCTATCCAGGGCTGGCTCTAGCCTTTTTGCCACCCCAAGCAAAAAAAAAGCAAAAGAAACAAACAAAAAAAAACCTGTGCGGTGTCCGGAACAGCAAAGGGGAGGGGAGTGGGAAACCAACCTGCCGCCTGGCTGAAGCAGCAAAGCTGGGTGCAGGGGTGGGAAACCAACCTGCCGCTTGGCTAGATAGGCAAAGGGAGGGGAGGGGCCGGAAACCAACCTGCCACCCGGCTAGTTAAGCAAAGGGAGGGGGCAGGAATTCCAGGAAACCTGCCAGCCCGTCAGAGCAACGAAGGGGGGGGAGGGGCGTGAAACAAACCACCCGGCCGGTTGGAGCGGGAAAGGGAAGAGAAAACAAAAAACAAAACAAAAAAATAATAATACCTGTGGGGTGACGGGTGCGCGGGTGCAGGGGGACTCCCAGCCCTGCAGATCCTGGGTAGCAGAGTGCACACCCCAGCTAGCGGGGGCAGGAGGGTGTGGAAAGAGAAGGGGGGTGGCATGGGCTTCCTTAAGCAGGGTGCTCGCCATGCAGCCCCTCCCACTGTGCCGCCTGCTCGGAAGGCTCCGCGCCGCTACACGGGCAGGCAAGGAAGGACGCGGGCTGCTGGGCCGGGCTTGCTGCAGACCTGGCACTGCTCCCAACACCTCCTCTCCTCTCCTCTCCGCCGCCGCCCCTTACAGGGTGGCAGGAGTAGCAAAGCAAAAGAAAAAATCCTGCAGGGGTGGCGAAAGCGGCAAAGCGCAAAAAAATAAATAAAGGTTTGGGCGGAATGCCGCCCCTTGGAATCTGCCACCCCAAGAACCAGCTGGAGCCGGCCCTGGTTCTGTCCTTTCCCCCATTCTGTGTCTGTCTTGTGTATTTAGATTGTAAATTCTTCAGGGCATGGGCCATCTAGTGTCAGTTGCTCCTTAGGCACTAAGCTAGAGAATATGATTTATAATCATAATAACTCTCCTGCCACTTTGAGCCAAGGAAGCTG
>NC_133779.1:26146858-26151254 GCF_003597395.2 Chelonoidis abingdonii | reverse complement strand
TCCCAGCGCCTTCCTGTGTCCAGTTAGGGCAAAGGTGCTGACCCCTCCCCATGCTGTCAGGGTTTACAGCTGAGCACGTGTCTGGTCTTAAAGTCACCCCTGCTCTCCCATCCCACCAGACGTTCAGCCTCCCCTCACAGTACGCACGGCAATTTCCCGCATTGGAGCAACAGATGACGGGCCATGTAGCCGTCTTGCCGAGCATTCCGCTGGGAACCCGTGAACGATGTGCACGCTAGGGGTTATGCACAGAGCCATTTCCCATGGGCTACGTGCCCATGTGGCCGCGGGTATGCACGAATCACCATGTAGGGCATTGTGAAATCCTTGGGGGGCTTAGGGTCATGGGGGCGTGCTGTAGTGGAGGCTTTGGTGAGATTTCGGGGCTTCATGGGGGACACAATATTACATTCGGGTGGAGAGGTACCTGACGGCTTAGGGGTGGTGTGTGGCGAATCGTCCAGCGCTGTAGTGGTCCTGGGGTTTGGGGTTGGTGAGGGAAACCGGTATGTTGGAGGGGTCCATGAGAAGGCTTATTAGCGGTTGTGGTTGCCAGACTACCTATGTCCGTTTTGGAGGGGGCCCTGGTGGAGCTTAGGGGTTTGTGCGGTACACCCTGCACAGTGGTGGAGCCTATGGGTCTTAGGGGGCTTGTGGGGCAGTTCTATGTCAGGCTGGAAAGTCCTGGAGGTTTAGGGGGTGTTCCTGGGGTCACAATATTACTCAGGCTGGAGGGTTTCTGGGGGTATTAGGGATTGTAGTGGGGGGACGACTATTTTGGGCTGTAGGGTCCGGGGTTGCATTGGGGCCTTTTGGGTACGGATCCTATGTCCCTGCTGAGGTGTCTCTGGGGGATCGTGGTTCGTGAGGTCACAGATACTATGTCCAGGCTATCAGGGATTGGGGGGTTAGAGGCTGTTGGGGACGTACCTCAGTCCAAGCAAGAGGGGTCACTGGGGCCTTAGGGGATTCGCATTGGTCACGTCTGTGTCTAGGTGGAGGGGTTCTGGGGGGCTTTCGGGGGTTGTGTGGGAGCTCAGTACTACGTCGGGTGAGGATCCATGTGGCTAGGGGGTTTGTGGGGGGGGCACAGTACCTGTGTCTAGGTTGGAGGGTTTTGGGGGGTTCTTAGGAGGTGTGGGGACAGATTCCTTGTCCTTGTGGAGGGTCCCGTCGTGGCTTAGGCTGAGGGGTCAGAGATACGTATGTTTATGGCTGGAGGCAGTCCGGGGGGTTAGGTGTGTTGGAGGGGGACACAGTGTACCTACTTCGTTGTAGGGGGCCCTGGTAGCTTAGGCTCTGTGGGCGGGACAGATCAACTAATGTGTAGGGGTTCCGCGGGTCTTTGTGGGCTCTTGGGGGGTCAAGATTAGCTACGAATAGACTGGGGGTTCTGTGACGGTTAGCGGTTTTGTGGGAGTCGATGCTACATTGGGTTGTGGGCTTCCCTGGGGGTTAGGGTTGTGGGAGCAGTCCTTATCGGCTAGATCGGGTCCGTGGGATTAGGGGTTGTGGGGCAGAAAAAAGTACTATGTAAGCGCGCAGTATGAACTTACCCTGGACATCTGGTGGTGAATTATGCGATGGAAAGTTTAGGGAGCTACTGATCGTGTTTGCATAGGCACACCACCACCTGACACGGCCACGGCGCCTGGTTTATGGTTGCTTCGGGCAGCTGTGGTATCCAGTTATCTTGTTGTTGGGTGTGAATTGGGAGTTGTTGTCACCTATTGTGTTGGATGAGAACTTGAAACTGCTTGAGCAGGGCGTTTCTCCCATCATGAGTGGCACTCGTGCAGGAGTGGCTTCTTGGGTGAGTCAGAACACCAAATTGAACCTTCTTCTCTTTTAACAGTTGAATTGCGAGTTGATTTTTATTCTGTTAGAATTGAGTTCAGGTTCTTGCTCTGAAATCCTAAGGACTTGCTGATAGTGGGGGAGTACTGAAGCTATATTGTGGAGCAGCACAGCTATAAGAGGGCGTTGTGGGATTGGTTGAAGTGCCATGGAGTGAGTGAGCTTGAGCAGTTTTTGGGGACACTGCGAGCGATCACAAGTCGGCTGGCGGGAGAGCGTGGCTTGCTGGACTGAGACTGGCGTTTGGGGAAGGCAGAGCCAGATCCCAGGAGAGGGCGTCGCGTGGTAATAAGGCTGCCTTTTGTCCGGTAGGCAGGGGGAACTTGAAGATAGACTCGTTGATCGGGGTGCGGGATGTGATGATCGGTTGATGGACTTGAACATTTGATGTATTGGCTTTGGGTCTTGGGTGATCTTTTTGGGGATTGGCGGACTCAAGGCCAGGTGGACACAGCTTAGTTGGGGTGTCTTTCCAATTTTAATGCTTGTTGTTTATTCATGTTTTAACATTTTCTGCTAACCACTCTGTTTGCTTTCGATGAGGGGCGTATTGCTCTTTGAGGCCCTGGGGGGTATGTAATCTTCCCGTTCACTGAGGTGGGGCTCGAGCGTGGTTTGCATTGCGTTGTGGGAAGGGACCCTATGATTGAACCCGTCTTGCTGCTTCAATTTCAGCTGGCGAGGGTCCACTATGTCAGGCTGTAGGCCCTGAGGGGCTCAGGGGTTCGTGTAGGCCAGATATTTAGGTCAGGCGTGTAGGGGGTCCCTTTGGGGGTCAGGGTAGGTGAGGGCACGATGACAGGTCCAGGCTGCAGGTCTGGGAGAGGGTTGGTGTGTAGAATGTGGGGGTATCCGGCCTGCACCTCTTCTGGCACTGTATTCAGCCAGCAGTACGTAAGGTTTTTTTGGCAACGGAATGAAGGATACAGCAGAGCTTTGGCCACCAGGACCCATGAGTCCTTCCTGGGGCGTTCAGAGCTTAGTTCCAGTTTGGATTCCTGAATTTCACCAGCTGCCACCATGAGCTACTCCTCCGCGCCTTCCTGTGTCCAGTTCGGCAAAGGTGTGACCCTCCCTGCCTAGTCGGTACAGGCTGAGAGTGTCGGTTCTAAAGTCACCCCTGCTTTCCCCTCCCCACAGCGTCTACCCATCACGGTACCGCACAGCGTTTCCGCATGGCAACAGTGAACCGTATTGTGGCACAGGGTGCACGGATAACTGCGTTGAGGCTGCGAGATCCTGGTGGGCTTGGGGTCATGGAGTCCGGGCCAGTGCTACTTCAGGGGATTCGGGGCGGTTAGGGGTCGTAGGGTCACGATACTCTCCAGGCATGGTCGGACCCGGAGGAGTTAGGGGGGTTGTGGGGGCATAGGTACTTGCGTCCAGGCTGTAGAGGTCCTGGTGGGGATTAGGGGCTTCGTGGAGGACACCAATACCTAAGTCCGGGCTGGAGGGGTCCCTAGATGGCTCAGGGGGTTGTGGTGAGCACAGTGGTCCCTGGGAGTTTAGGGATTTGGTGAGGGGCATAGATACCTATGTATGTCCTGGAGGGGTCTCTGCGGGGGCTTAGTGGTATTGTAGGGGACACAGATACCTACATCCAGGCTATAGGGATTCTGGGGGGGCTTAGGGCATCCGGGGGCACAGATAACTACGTCCAGGCTGGAGGGGTCCTGGGGGGCTTAGGGGGTTCGTGGGGGGGCACAGATATGTACTTCCAGGCTGGAGAGGTTCCAGGGAGGATTAGGGGGTTTTGCGGACAGCAGAGATACCTATCTCCAGGGTCTAGGGTTCCCTGGGGGGCTTAGGTTTTTTTTGGGATGCACAGATATCTATGTCCAGGTTGGAGTGGTTCCTGGGGGGGTTACGGGGTTCCTGGGGGGCACAGATACATAGGTCCATGCTGTAGGGATACTCAGGTGGATTAGGGGTTTTCTGGGGGGCACAGATACATATATCTAGGCTGAAGGGGTCCCTGGGAGGCTTTGGGGGTTTGTGGGGGGGGGGCAGAGATACCTACGTTCAGGCAATAGGGCTTCCAGGGGGAATTAGTGTGTTGGGGGGGCACAGATACCTAGGTCCAGGCTGGAGGGTCCCGGCGGGGGAGGGGCTTAGACAGTTTGTGAGGGGCACAGATACCTGCATCCAGGCTGGAGGGGTTCCTTGGCAGTTAGGGGTTGTGGGGGGCACAGATACCTCCGTCCAGGCTGGACGGTCCCTGGGGGGCTTAGCGGGTTCGTGGGGTGCACAGATACTTATGTCCAGGCTGGAGGGGTCCTGGGGTTTTGTGGGGGGCACAGATACGAACGTCCAGGCTGTAGGAGTCCCAGGGGGGCTGTGGGGCTACAGATACCTAGGTCCAGGCTGTCGGTGTCCCGGGGAGATTAGGCGGTTCACTGAGAGCTCAGATACACCCAGGCTGGATGTGTCCCGAGGAGCTTAGGGAATTAGCATGTGGATTTTCTGATGTCTAATGAGGCTTGAGCGCTGATTGAAGCTTTTCCTCCACTCAGAGCTTTTCCCGCACTCAGAGCTTTTC
>NC_133779.1:26130060-26146758 GCF_003597395.2 Chelonoidis abingdonii | reverse complement strand
GGGGAAATTATGCGAGATCGCAAAGGGAGCGTGTCCCAGCCCAGAATCCCGTAATCAGGGAAAAGCTGATGACGGTGGACACAGACAGAGAGAGAGCAGGGAAACCACTCAGAGGAGAAGAGTGGATGAACCCATTAATTGTCAGGGAAGCTCACAGGGACCGTCAGGAACTACGTCTTAGGAAGAAAATTCCTCACTGAAAAGCGATGAGGAATACATTAGTGAGTGTGGGAAAAAATCAATTACGCTCAGTGAAGCTAGGCCCTTATCGACATGAGAAATCCACATGAAAGAGAGACCCTCTGAAGCTGTGAGTGTGGAAAGCCTTCAATAATCCTCAGGCCTGAGTAGGCATAGCAAATACACAGAGGAGAGATAACTCTATGAATGCTGTGAGTGAGGGAAAAGTTCACTTGGAGATATCCTTATCTCTCATCAGAGAATCCACACGGGAGAGCGACCCACAAATTGCGCAACTGTGGGTTTAACGCTCACTCAGAGGATCAGCCCTTATCTCTCATAGACAAATGCAACAGGGAGAGCGACCCACGAATGCTGCGAGTTGGGAAAAGCTTCTCTCAGAGCTCAAACTTAACTATACATCAGCGGATCCACACAAGCGAGAGACCCCTATGAATGGCGTGAGTGCGGGAAACGTTTCACTCACTTCTCCCCTTACCTCTCATCAGGACCGCAACAGGAGAGCGACCCTATGAATGTTGTGGTGTGGGAAAGCTTCTCTCGGAGCTCAACCTTACTGTAATCAGAGGATCAGACAGGAGAGTAGACCCTATGAATGCATGAGTGCGGAAATGTTTCACTTCACCTCCCTCTTAAATCTCTCGACCAGAGAGTACACGGGGGGAGAAGGCCTAGAATGCAGTGAGTGCGGGAACAAGCTTCTTCTCGGAGCTCGAACCCTATTACACATACAGAATCCACACCGGGGCAGCGACCCTAATGATGCTGCGAGTGTGGGAAAAGCTCACTCATAGCTCAGGCCTTTCTAAACATCAGAGATCCGTAAAGGAGATAAACTTCATAAAACCTTCTCTAGAGCTTGTCAGACGATTTTTTTTTTTAATATCTTTTGACAGTTCCAGGTAGTGAGAGTTAAGGCTGTTGCATCTTTGCACATTGAGGTCCCTCAGACTCACCACACATGAGTTGCCCATTTTGAAAAGCTCGCTCGTCTTTGGGTGGATCCTGTGATCCATTTCCCTATGCAACCCATTGGTCCCTGCGAGTCATGGGATGTGTCTTCTTTCTACCAGGAATGTCTATCACCCAGGTGGGGAGATGGGGGGTGTCTTCAACCACCTTACATTGAGATAAAATCTACCTGGGTATAAACTGTGGGTGCCATGGAGTTAGCTAGCTTGGTTCACTTTCCCGATGTAAAAGACAGAAATATTCTTGCATAAAAACATGGGCATGGATAGTGGGTGGGGTATCTTGCACATTTTCCCTCTGTCTGACTACCACAGTCCACATTTTGCCTTGTCTAAACAAACTGGAGATTTCACATGTGACTCCTCTCCAGTGCAAAGTTATTGTTAGAGATGTTTCAAGTCCTCTCTGAGGAAGATTTTCTCATTCCCATTTGTTCTCACATTACCGGTAGGAGAGATGTGGTTCTGGCGTGACCAAACTGAGAGTGCCAAATCAGGACCATTGCCTCCAACAGGGGCAGTCACAGCCCAAGGCGGGGGTTTCACTCTAAGGCAACCAAACCCAGCCAAACAAAAATACTTCGGGTTTTCACCCCACTGGCTAACAAAAGTCACACAAGCAATTTCTAGACACTCCATTTCCCAGTTACACCACGCAGTACAACCATCTGAAGGATGATGGTATGAAAACCAACACCAGTAAAAGAAAAGGTTCTCTCGATCCAAAGGACCAAGCCCAGACCCTGGTCAATATACACAATCAGATTTACCCAGCAATCACGCGTTGCCAATCCTTAGAATCTAAAGGTATTCCATAAAAAGAAAGATGAGATGAGAGCTAGAATTGGTTAAATGGAATCATTACATACAGTAATGGCAAAGTTCTTAGTTCGCTTGTAGCAGTGAATGGAGTAAACTCGCAGGTTTTAAGTCAGGTCCATGGAGTAACATTCCCGCACTGGGATGGGTCTTCAGTCTTTTTGTTGGCACGAGCTTCAGTTTGTAGCAAAGTCCTCAGAGGTACGGAAGCAGGATTGAAGACGAAGAGGAGATGAGGCCTCCGCCTTATATAGGCTTTTCCTAGGTATAAGAACACTCCTTTGTTCCTAACTGTGGAAAGTTACAGCAAAATGGGGTCTGCAGTCACATGGGCCAGTTTCTGCACACTCTGCCTGAGTACAGGGCGTACTGGCCTTCTCTTGATGAGTAGTTGTGTAGGTGATGGTCCTTAATGGCCATCAAGCACACTAAACAGAGGCTGACAAACCCACCTTGTCTGCGCGGTGCTTCACCCCACGAACTGGCAGACAATCATTTGAAAATAAGACAGCATAACAGCACAGCCAATATTCATAACTTTAACTACAAAAATGATACAGACATACAGACAGCACAATCATAACCTGTAACCTGGTCTTAGATACCTTATATGACCCCCTTTATGTAGGATTTGGTGCCTCTATAGGACCTTGGTTGCAACCCATGTTCTATATGGTCCCAGATTATATCAATAACGTCACACCTGGATTGTGCAGAACAGCAGTTATTTTGTTGACTTTTTTTCTCATTTAAAATATATTTAAATATGATGAAGAGCTGGAGCAGTGTCAGGGAAATAAGGGTCATTTTAGCAGGAGCAGCTCCAGGCACCAGCACCCCAAGCGCGTGCCTGGGGCAGCAAGTCACAGGGAGCGCTCTGCCGGTCGCCTCGAGAGCGGAAAGCAGGCTGCCTTTGGCGGCATGCCTGCGGAGGGTCCGCTGGTCCCGCGGCTTCGGCGGACCTCCCGCAGCCGTGCCGCCGAATCTGGGGGCTGGGGACCTCCTGTAGGCAAGCCGCCGAAGGCAGCCAGCCTGCCATGCTTGGGGCAGCAAAATACCTAGAGCCGCCCCTGCATTTTAGGCTCTGTGACACTGGAAGGAGATGGGGTGACTCAGAGATTCCATCCTTCCCCATCACCCCAGAACTGTTCCCTTGTGCCTGAGCCATACACAGTTCACCCCTTCATATTCCTTCACTTCCCAAAGTGTCCAGTGAGGTCATGTTCTTAGCTGTCCATGCTTGGGAATGGTGCTTGTACATCTTTGATCCTAAATCAGAGTCACTCTGGCAGGAGATGAAAGTGTCACCGACTTGGAAGGGGATTTCAGATGAATCCCAAGCACTGTTCAAATCCCCTTTTTCCCTTTATTGGCAAAGCCACTTCTGGGAAGATCGGCTGTTTTTTCCACCTGTTATGAAGGTCTTAAAACTTCTGTAAATAGCACTAATGAGACAGCGCTGAGTGAAGCAGGTTTCAGTGGCTCATGGGAGAATTTCTCATCCTGATTCTGAGACATCAGATGTAACTTAGTCTGGAATTTCACTTTAAATTAAAATGAAAGTGTCGTCTACCTCTCTGTGATGTGGGTTTTCTATCTTTCATGAAGGCTCCAGGGTCATGTACCTGCATGTTAGTGTTGTTTGACAGATTGTAGCTCAGATTTTTTGGGAAATTTCAGACAAATGACCATCATTTTTTACTTTAGGTTTGTTTTTTCCCTATCCCTGCATGATGACATGGAGAAAATTCAAATACAGTTCAGTCAACAGGACGGAATACTCCAAGCTGCTGGACATATTATCAGAGACACAGTCTGTTTTTAAATCTCCACTCTGAAAAGGTGAACAACAGCAGACCCCAAATGGTGCAACTGCCGGAAGTAAGTGCACATGGTCACAGGGTAGTTCAATTGTTTAAGTCAATATTGTCTCAGATACTCCAGGGATAGAATTCCACAGCAAGTGACTTGGAACTAGGCAAAGTGCCCAGGTATTTGGTTCCCAAGGTATTTGTCACCCAGTCCCTACAGGAGGTTACTCCTGAAGAGATCTCCTAGCTAATCCCAAAATTTGGGAAATGCTGTCTGTGATGAGGTGTATCAACCCTGCACTGGCACTGCTAGGGTTAACTGCACCCTGTGGGCTGAAGAGGCCACACCCGCTCACCCTCTCTGGGCATGCTCCGACTGGAGACGGAGTATAACCGGGAGCAGCTCTGCCTAGGCGGACTGGGGAGAACAAACCTATGTTGTTGGCATGGGGTGTCTGGGGGGAGAGCCCAGGGCTGGAGAGGCAGGGGGCTGCGGGTGGGGGGAAGCCCAGGGCTTGGTCAGCAGGAGCATGTGGCGGGGAGTCCAGGGCTGGGGTGGGGGCAGCTAAAATTTTTTTTGCTTGGGGCAGCAAAAAACCTAGCACCAACCCTGCCTCCATGCACCGTGAGGTAGGTAGCAGCGGATCATTATTATCTCCGCTTGAAAGAGGGAGAAGCTAAGGCAGAGAAAGGAGAATTGACTTGTCTTAGGTCACACAGCCAGTCAGTGGCAGAGTTGGGAATAGGACCCAGGAGCCCTGATTTTCAGACTAACCATCGGATCTTGAATTTCATATATTGGATGACCTGAGTAAAGTGCTCTCAGATGAGCTCCAGACCAACAACAGTGACAGTAATTATTCAGCAAGTATTTGAGGAGAACTGCAATGTTAGAGAGAATCATGAACTGCTCAGAGACAACTAATGCAGAAAAGCAGCAAAATTCATCAAACATAGAACTGGTTCGGATTTATTTCCTTTGTCTTAAAAGAGAACAACAAGGACCTGAGTCTCCTCCCTGTCAATAACCCCCTGCTCAGCCAATCAGAGTAGAGACTGAGGACGGGGGTCTGCGGGTTTTCACCAGAGAGCCCAAAGGATGGCCCAGGTCACTGGTGGGGATCACAGCCCGAGCACTAGTTCAGCCCTACGTTTTTGGGTGGACCTCTCACAGTGGGAGCTGCAGAGCACTCCCCTGCAAAAAAACACACACACACACACCCACCCCTGCTGTGTTGGGAGGGGAACAGGTAAAAGGACAAAGGAAGCAAGAGAAGAAGAGGAAGGAGGGAGGGAGGAAGAGGTGAAACAAAAAGGACAAACCCTAATGTCCCCAGTGATTCTAAGGGACAAAATCCCAGGTGAGCAATAAAATTCTGCCTCCTAAGCTCGTGTTTTCCATGCCTAGAATTCAACTCTCACCAGATGGATCAGACTGAACAGGTTTCAAACCTCGAGAAGGCGCTTACCTTCTAAACAGGGACGGCTGTTTTCTAGTAAAATCACTACAAGGGAAGGAGAAAACTCGAAAGAGGTTCCTCCTGGTGCTCACATCCGTGAACCCGAATACTCTCTCAGTCCTCAAAGAGAGACCTAGAGAAGGAGACTTGCTGAAGCAAAGCCACAGGGGTCTCTGAGGTTTCCCTGGCCCCTCACCCCTGTCCTGCCTGGCTGATGTTAGCGTCTCTCTGTGAGGTCACCAGCTCCCCACCACCCTGGACCAATAGTCTGAGGTCCTGCAAAAGGCCTTTGTGATGTCACTGCCACACCCTTCCCTTGCTGTGCTAATGTCCTGCCCCTGGCCAGGCACTTTGGAGGTTTGAGCTACTCCCTGTGGATCACCCCACTCAAGGAGTGTTCGTTCTAGGCCAGCAAGCGGCTAGATAGTAAAACATCAGATGTTGCTCCCAATGCTACAATCAGTTTTTCAGAAAAATTAGTCGACTTTATGGCCAGAAGAGACCATTAGAACATCTAATCTGATCCCCTGCATATCACATGTCTCCTGTATGACACAATAGCTACTTTTGGGGCAAACACATTCCAGAAAGGGGATCTAGTCTTTCACAAAATGACATTGAGATGGACTAATCCACCACTTTCCTTGGTAGCTTGTTCCTGTGGTGAATCATCCTCGCCATTGACTGTTTGTGCTTTAGTTGTAATATGAATTTGTCTCTTTTCACCTTCCAGCCATTGGGTCTTCTTATGCCTTTCTCTGCTAGATCAAGAGCCCTTTAATACCCAATCGTTTCTCTCCATTAGGCACTTCAACACTTCAGTGAAGTCACATTTCAATCTTCTTTTTAATAAGCTAAGCAGGTTGAGCTCTTTCAACAGTTCACTAGAAGGCATTTTCTCCAGCCTTCAGAACATTTGGTGGCTCTTTGCTGCCCCAGCTCCAATTTCACAACATCTTTTTCAAATGAGGACACCAAAACTGGAGGCAGTTTTCCAATATCAGTCTCACTGATGGCCATGTCACCTCCTATGATGTTATTGGGACATTTAACTGTATAGATCACTGTTGTGACCACTGTTGGTGTCAGTTCTGCTTAGCCTGCTTGATGGCCCATTAAGAACCATCAGCTATACAATCGACCCATTGAGAGAAGGCAGATGTGCCATATGGGCTTGAGCCCAACCTCGGAGACCCCAGCGAGGGTGAGGGTTTCCAAACCAGGCTCAGTTATGAGACACAAATATCTTCACCACAGTTTTATCCCCTGAGCTTTAGCTCCATGGGGCCAAGTCAGATGACCCAGGCCAGCATGCTGCCATCTTTATCCCAGGAGAGATGGACTCTACGGGTACGTCTCCATTGCAATGTCAGCCCAGGTGTGGCACGCTGTGCTCAAAGCAGCACCCTGGAAGCCCCATATTCACCACTTTCATATAATGATGACATGGTTTGTACAAAGTCTGCCTGGTGAGGTATCATTTCAAAAGTCTTGATCTGTTGAACATTAATATCGTGTGGTAGCATTGGTTGGGAAGTTATGAAGTTTGCTCTGTGTGTGTTACTGAGATATGTTATGAGGTTGGGAAATGCCCACCACCAGCCTTTCAGATGTGACAATGGAGGAGCCAGACTCGCTGCTGGCCCATTAAAGGGATCCACACTCCCAAGGACTATCCCAGGAACCGTGTACAATGCAGACTTCTCCGAGATAGCACAGCGACAATGGACACTGCTTGACTCACATCCTAGCAAAGGAGCTTTCCTAGCAAGTTGGAAGAAACTATGAAAGAAGGGAAGGTAGAGACATTATGAATTGGCCTCTCTCCCCACAATTCAACACCTGAAACACATCTGGAGGACAAACACTGAACTGAGATAAATCAGAAGAGAAATAATAATAATGCATTCAAATCAAAGTCCCCAGACAGACTAGTATTGGCCACAGGGGGTTCTCTGGTCTGTTTTTCAGCAGAAAAATTTTCAGTGTGGGGAATTTTGTTTTCTCAGTCAGACTTTGCCAAGGGAAGCAGAGCGAAAATGTTGAGTTGCCTCCTTCAGAACAGCTTGGCTAGACACTAGCTCTGGTTCACTGTTGGGGCCTTGCTCAGGATGGGGGTATTTTAATAATTTGGGAAGGTCCCATGGGTGTTTGGGGAGATTATGAGGCATGTTTCCTTTTGAGATAAAAACTAAGAAATACAGGACTAGAGAATTTTTTTTTAGAAATCTGGGATTTAGACATTTTTTATTTAAAGCAATGGGAGGGTCTGAGTTTCTGAAAGGTTTTTTGTTTGCAAGAAGCAATGTTGTTTGATCTGTCATTGTACCAAAGGGGGAGATGGTTGTCTATAAAAGAGGTGTGAAGACTAAATGCATCTGATGAGGATGGGATTCAACCTACGCATGCAGAGAAACAAACAGATTAGCAGTCCATCACCTTAACCACTCAGCCACCTCATCTGAGCTGTCAGGAAAGGGACAGGAGGAGAAATCTAAGGCCAGGGAGAGAGGGACACTAAGGAGTTTTTAAATACTAAGCAGAAGCAGGGGCTGAATGAGCTCCCCCCTCACATCTAGTGAGGAGCTGGGGGAAAGACTTCAGGAACAGACCGTGTTTGCACAGACACACCTACTCTGCCTAGCTATGCAGCATGGTGGGGCCGCTTCCCCAAAATGACCAGTTTGGGGATGGTGGTGGGTTACAAATCACTTTAGGATTGAGTGGAATGAAATGTTATTCTCCTCCTGTATGAGTGAAGGGCAGCAGAACATACCTAGTGCGTCCTGATGGAGGGGTAGGTGGGTGAGGAATAGCTTTTATTGGACTGCAGAGAAGTGATTGAGGATGTCACCCTAAAACCAGTGGTCCCCAAACATTTCACATTGTGCCCTCTTAGCCATGGCTGTGGCCCCTCGGAAGCCACGGTCGAGAACCGGGCTGGGAGTGGGGCTGTTGCTTGCTGGGGAGAGGGGGTGCGGACAGGAGTAAAGGGGTCGATGCCGGGTGGGAGCCAGAGTCTCAGGCTGAGGGTGGGGTTGGGGAAGAGCTGGGGACAGAGGGGGCTGAGTGGGCTCCCTCCCTGCCCTCCATGGGGCTGGCTCAGGCCTGAGGTGCCCCCATGAATGTTCCTCTGTGTCCCCTAGGAGTCACACCCACAAATTACGGGGACCAATGAACCCTACTCGCTAAGCAGGGGCTAGTGATGCCAAAGCCCAGGGAAAGGGAGAACAAGTGTGGGGGCCCCAGCACCAGAACCATGGCCCCCCTTCTGTCTGTGGCTCCGCCCCTTCCACCTTCCATTCCACCCATGCCCATCCACTGTCACCTCTGTTCCACCCCTTCCCCACCAGCCCCACCCTATCACTCCTTTTACCTCTGCCCTGCTGCGGCCTGAGACCAGAGAAGCTCTGTGCCCCTGCTGCAGCCCCCGGGCCAAGCAGGGAGTGAGAGCTCCTCCAGCCCTGGGGCCAACATGGGGGAGACTTTTCCAGGGGTCCAAATCAGCCAGGGCCTCGGCAGTCATGCGGCAGTGCAAAGGTGCCCCGCTGCGGGCTGAGTAGTGTCCAGACACTGGCTTCCTGGGGGGGCTCCCACTGTGGTTCCCTGCTGTGTGCTGGGGACCTGGTGGCCTTAGGAGGGGGGCAGCAGCCGCCAGGTGGGGGGGAAAGGGCAAGTGTGACACAAGGATACAGCTCACCCGCCCCAACGCTTCCTCCGTGGCCCCATAGAGGGCTGGGGGGAGCGAGGAGCAACATATGTGCTCCATGTGTCCTGGTCACTTTCCCCACCTGGGCTGTGCTGTGAGGGAGCATCAGAAGCTGCTGCTCTCTGCCCTCCCCTTATGCAGCCCAGCTGAGGAAAGTGACCTGGATGCAGGGAGCTCAGGATGATGTCACTTCTTGCCCCCCCAACCCCCACAGCCCCCTAGAGGTGCCGCGGAGGAGCAGCGTTGCAGGGAAGGAGCGGGCAGCAATGCCAGCTGCTCCATGCACACAGGTCAGTGTCCCCATGTGGGGTGCAGGAGAGGGTGCAGGGGGTTTCTGTGATGCCTGTTCTATCAATATCGTCACTATGGCCTCTGGGCGGTATCCACAGTGCACCACTGTGACCGCTCTGGACAGCATCTGAACTCGATGCTGTGGCCAGGTAAAACAGGAAAAGCCCCACGAAATTTAGATTTCATTTCCTGTTTTGCCCAGCGTGGAGCTCTGATCAGCACGGGTGGCAATGCAGTCCCAAATCTAAAAGAGCTCCAGCATGGACCATACAGGAGATACTGGATCTGATCGCTGTATGGGGAAACAAGTCTGTTCTATCAAAGCTCCGTTACAGAAGACAAATGCCAAAGCGTTTGAAGAAAAATCTCCAGGCTGCACAGTGCTGCGTGACAAGCGTAATGGGAAGCCAGAGACTCAAATGGATGCTCATGGATGGAGGGGGTACTGAGGATCCAGCTATCCACAGTCCCCAGCAGTCTCTGAAAGTATTTGCACTCTTGGCTGAGCTCTCAATGCCTGTAGGTTCAACACGTTGTCCAGCGTGGTTCAGGACTAGCTCCTCAATTTACTCCCCACACCACACGTGAAAGAAAAGGGAAAGAAATCGTTTCTTGACTTCTTTCAATGTCACCTTTGTCTACTGAATGCTGCTGGTAGACGCGATGCTGCAGCAGTGAGTGCAGTATTCGCTCCTCTCCCTCCCCGTGGCAGATGGTGCAGTAGGGGTGGTAATGGTCCTTATCACCCGTGAGTGCTCCAATGCTTGATAACTGCTGAATACTCTGGCTGGCCTGAGGTGATGCCGGCCAGGGGGCCTCCTGGGTAAAATAGGAATGATTCCTGGTCACTCCCAGTAGATGGGACAGAACAGCTGGTAACCATCTTCATCATAGCAACTGGGGCTGAGCTTCAATCAGCCCTCTCCCTTTCATGTGTAAAGAAAAGATTCTGTACTGTGTGGACTATCATAGCAGCGGGATGCTGGGCTCCTCCCCGACACTGCTTAATGTCTTGCCTGGACTGTCATACGCCCGGGATGCTGCTCCCCTCATTTTATCTCACTGACAAGTCACTGTTTCTTATTCCTGCATTCTTTATAACTTCATGACACAAATGGGGGGACACTACCACGGTAGCCCAGGAAGGTTGGGGGAGAAGGGAAGCAACGGGTGGGGTTGTTGCAGGGGCACCGCCCCCTGAATGGCATGTAGCTCATTTCTGTGGGATCTGACACGGAGCAGCAGTGCTCTCTGATACACTGGTTCTCTAGTACACTTGCCCCATATTCTAGGCAGGACTGACTCTATTTTTAGAAACCATAAAGGAACATTGAGTCAGGGAGTCATTCCCGGTTTTGCTTTTGTGCCCCCGGCTGATCTCAGCCAGGGGCACCATGATAGCACAGACAGTACAGAGGGACAGATAACCGTCATCTCATTGCCAATTTACCCTGGCAGCAGACAGTGCAGAACAACTGGTAACTGTCTCTGCTATCATGCAAAAGCAAATGAATGCTGCTGTGTAGCGCTGGAGTATCGCCTCTGTCCACGGCATCCAGTACACATACGGTGACTGTAAAAAAAAAAAAAAAAAGCTGAATGGGCTCATGTTTGCTGTGCTATGGTGTCTGCAGGAATCCAGGGAAAAAGGGCGCGAAATGATTGTCTACTGTTGCTTTTCGGAGGAAGGAATAACTGACGACATTACCCAGAACACCCTGACATGATTTTTGCCCATCAGGCACTGGGCTCTCACCCAGAATTCTAAGAGGCAGGGGAGACTGCGGGAACTATGGATAGCTATGGAATAGCTACCACAGTGCAACGCTCCGGAAATCGATGCTAGCCTCGGACCATGGACGCACACGCTGAATTAATGTGCTTAGCGTGGCCGCATGCACTCGACTTTATACAATCTGTTTATAAAACCAGTTTATGTAAATCGGAATAATCCCATAGTG
The DNA here is from genome assembly GCF_003597395.2 of Chelonoidis abingdonii. Classification (NCBI taxonomy): domain Eukaryota; kingdom Metazoa; phylum Chordata; order Testudines; family Testudinidae; genus Chelonoidis; species Chelonoidis abingdonii. The sequence continues at coordinate 26,135,535 of NC_133779.1, read as the reverse complement.
TAGACGTACCCGTAGACCCCTTACACGACAACCTTTCTGTAAATTTAGCTGCAAATAGAGAACAGTGGTCACAACAGTGATCTATACAGTTACAGATATATGTCAATAACATCCCAAGAGGTCAAGTATCAGAGGATAGCCGTGTTAGTCTGGATCTGTAAAAAGCATCACAGGAGGTGACATGGCATCAGTGAGACTGATACAGGAATAGCCTCCGGTTTTGCTGTCCTCATTTGAAAAAGATGTTGTAAAATTGGAGCTGGGGCAGCAAAGAGCCACCAAATGTTCTGAGGGCTGGAGAAAAATGCCTTTTAGGGAGCTATTGAAAGAGCTTAACCTGTTTAGCTTATCAAAAGAAGACTGAAAGGTGACTTTGTTGAAGTGCCTTAATGGAGAGAAAAGATTGGGTATTTAAGGGCTTTTGAGTCTAGCAGAGAAAGGCATAACAAGAGCCAATGGCTGGAAGGTGAAAAGCGACAAATTCATATTATAACTAAGGCACAAATAGTCAACAGCGAGGATGATTCACCACAGGAACAAGCTACCAAGGAAGTGGTGGATTGCCATCTCCTGATGTCATTTAATGAAGACTAGATGCCTTTCTGGAATGGGTTTGCCCTCAAAGTAGCTATTGTGTCATACAGGAGGCTGTGATATGCAGGGGGTCAGATTAGAGGCTCTAATGGTCTTTCTCGCCATAAAGTCGACTAATTTCTGAAACACTGAGTGTAGCACTGGGAGCAGCATCTGATGTTTTCCTGTCTAGCCGGCTTGCTGTCTAGAACGAACACTCCTTAGGTGGGGTGATCCACAGGGAGTAGCTCAAACCTCAAAGTGCCTGGCCAGGGCAGGACATTGGCACAGCAAGGGAGGGTGTGGCAGTGACATCACAAAGGCCTTTTTGCAGATCTCAGACTATTGGTCAAAAGTGTTGGGGAGGTGGTGACCTCACAGAGAGATGCTGACATCAGCCAGGCAGGAGAGGGGCGAGGGCCAGGGAAACCTCAGAGACCCTGTGGCTTTGCTTCAGCAAGTCTCCTTCTCTAGGTCTCTCTTTGAAGACTGAGAGAGTATTCGGGTTCATGGACGTGAGCGCCAGAGGAACCTCTTTTGTTTTCTCCTTTCTTGTAGTGATTTTACTAAAAACAGCGTCCCTGTTTAGAAGGCAAGAGCCTCCTGGAGGTTGAAACCTGTTCAGTCTGATGCATGTGGTGAGAGTTGAATTCTAGGCATGGAAAACACGAGCTTAAGGAGGCAGAATTTTATGTGCACCTGGGATTTTGTCCTTAGAATCACTGGGGAATTAGGGTTTGTCCTTTTTGTTTCACTTTTCCTCCATCCACCCCCATCCTTTCTCTTCTTCTCTTGCTTCCTTTGTCCTTTTATCTGTTCCCCTCCCAATACCAGGAGGTGTGTGTCAGTGTGTGTGTTGCGGGGCAGTGCTCTGCAGCTCCCACTCTGGGGTCCATCCAAACTGTGGGGCTGAACTAGTGCTCGGGCAGTGATTCCCACCAGTGACCTGGTCCATGTTTTGGGCTCTCTGGTGAGAACCCTCAGCCTCCGTCCTCAGTCTCTACTGATTGGCTGAGCAGGGGTTATTGACAGGGAGGAGACTCAGGTCTTGTTGTATACCGTCGATTTGCGGCCACACTAAACCTAATCCGATATGGTAATACCGATTTTAGCACTACTTCTCTCGTAGAGGAGGAGTACAGAAACCTATTTAAAGAGCCCTTTATATCGATATAAAGGGCCTCGTAGCGTGGACGGGTACAGCATTAAATCGGTTTAATGCTGCTAAAATCGGTTTAAACGCATAATGTTGACCAGGCCTATGGAGAGGTTCTGATTGGCTGATTATAATGATGCTATCTCTAGAGGTGTATCATTTTTGTAGTTGACGTTATGAAAATTGACTCTATGCTGCCTGTATTTCAAACTTGTGCTCTGCTTCAGGGAATGATCCCTTTGTTTAATTGATGAAAACATAAACTAGACACTTAGCGGATTGGAACTGATTTCAGCTGATGGACAGGTTTGCTAGGCTTTTATGCATTTGGACAGCAAAATGTTGAGTGTTCACATTCATTTCAAGCATCCCCATATGGTGGTGCTCCTGAATATGATGGAAATGAAAGGGTTTTGGTTTTTTTAAGAGGGCACCTGGGTTTGAACCAAGGACCATTTGATCTGTAAGTAAACACTCTACCACTGAGCTATACTCCCATTACAACAGGAGTGTGGAATCGTGATCTCCAGGACTTTGAATGACAGACCCTGCTTCATCAAGCTCCTTTGCCATTCACAGACCACAGGTGGTTTTAAAAATGGGGTTTGATTAATCTTCTGAAATGTGGTAAACAAGGCAGCTTCCATACCCACCGATATAGCTTCTCCCCCGGACATAGCAGCCACCTCTTGGGGAAGTGGATTGACTACACCAACAGGAAAACTCTCCCATCAGCATAGAGCAGCGGTTCTCAAGCTGTGGGTCAGGACTCCAAAGTGGGTCATGACCCTGTTTTAATGGGGTTGCCAGGGCTGGCATTAGACTTGTTGGGGCCTGGGGCTGAAACCAGAATTCTCAGCCCCACCACCCAGAGCTGAATCCTGGTTTTGTCCTCCCCCCATTGGGGCAGAGCTCAGGCTTTGGCTCCCCCACACACACCTGGTGTGGAGCTTCATGGTGCTTGGCCCCTCTTTCCAGGGCCATGTAGGAAGTGTTTTTTGGCAGAAGGAGGTTGCAGTGAAAGGACATTTGAGAAACCCTGGTATAGAGCATCTCCATTACTGAGCTACAGCACCATAGACTCAATGTTTGAAATGTTGACTTGTCCTTAGCCCCTGAATCCATCTAGACTTGGCTCTCTGTGGCATCATGGGTGATCAGACACTGAAAGTGCAGCCATGGAGACACCACACACCAGCCTTCCCTACCTGGCAAGAATCAAACCTCCACAGGAAAACCCCTATGGTTTACGCTAGCCCAGCTCACTAAGCCCTCAGCCACAACCACGTAACACAGGGGCCTTTCTACACTCTGGTTCTATTCTCACTGAAGGGTCCTTTCCAACTATTTGCTCAGACCAGCTTCCCCAGCACACTCACTGCTGTGCAGCTCTGTATATGTGGCCATGGCTAAACAGCAAGAATTCCTGCCCATTTCCCTACTGGCTGGAGGATGATGAGAGTGTGTTTGTGGTTAATGATGTTGCTGTAGATTGTTCATTCCCTGCCTTGGCAATTCAGACAGTCCCTTTTCCCGTCGTAGCGCCAGCACCTCTGTGAGTCCAATAACGGAGGCAGGTTTTCTCTGGGCACTGAGATTTTTCAGGGCATTGGTGGCTCCTTTCTTTCCTCACCCTGGAGTAAACTCAGCTTTTTATTCCATCCTTGATGATTCATGGAATAACAACAGCAGCCTGAAGAGGAGAGGGAATATCTCACTGCCCGGGGGGAAGGTGGACGCATCCCCTCTGTCTGACCATTGCCATTGCAGGAGAGAAAGTTTCAATGGAATTGACTGCCCTGGCTTGGACTGGAAACACAGGGAGGTTTTGCTCTTCATGGATCCGTGCAAAGGAAATTGTTTCTCCTTGTGAAAATGGGGAGGGAAATGGAACGCCCACATGGTAGTGCCTAAGGCAGAAGGGAACCTTATAGGTTAGAATAGGATAAATTCTCAAGCAGCATGTTTCTTACTTTGCCCATCTTTCAATTTTGATTATTATCAATGGAAATGTTTTGCCATTGGGTTGTGCATTTACACAGAACTTGACATTTACCAACAAATACGTAATTCTTCCAAGCCTGCCTAGTCTGCAGTTGGTGAGTTTAGAGGGACACACTCACTCTTCCCACTCCCCATGCCAGGCCTGTGCTCTCCAGAGTGTCAACTTCTCACACAGCTGGGATCCTTCCCTGATCTCCCCTCAGACCTCTGCCCCCGCTCCCACCCCCACTTCTGAGGTCCCCTCCCAACACTATCCAACTCCCCTGCTGCCAGGAACCCTCCCCATTCCTTTCATTTCCTGCCTCCCCTCTGAGCAAAAGCTCTGGACTATTCCCACACTGGGAATTGAACCCAGGCCACCTCGGTAAAAACCAGGAATCCTGGCCACTAAACCATATGGGACTTGCATACTCAATAGCACATTCACATTCAACAACATTTAAAAGTAACCATTCAAAGTAGCCATTCAAAAAACTTCAAAAACAGACTTCAAAGGGAAATTGCAGAGTTACAATTGATCTGCAAACTTAACTCCATTAATTTGAGCTTGAAGAGGGACCAGGAGTGGCTGGCTCACGACAAAAGCAATTTTCCCTCTCTTGGTATTGACACCTCCCCGTCAATTATTGGCAGTGGACCACATCCAGCCTGACTAAATTAGCCTTCAACCCTGCTTCTCCCCTTGTAAAGTAACTCCCGTCACGCCATGTTCCAATATATATTTATGCCTCTATCTGCAATTTTCATTACATGCATCTGAAGAAGTGGGCTTTTTACCTACGAACGCTTATGCCCAAATAAATCTGTTAGTCCTTAAGGTGCCACCAGACTCCTCGTTGTTTCTGAGAAAAAAAAGCTAAATGCACTCTAAGCCGATCTTAACCCTTTCAATGCCCTTACAAACTAAGATGCTTCTCGCCACAGGCCGGCTGGTGGCTTTTCAGCCAGGCTCTCCCCTTTGATTAGCACTTCGGTTGCTTGCTGTGGGGGTGTCTGTAGATGTGGGTGGCAGAGAGATAAAGGAAGGCAAATGTCTCCTTTTATCATGTCCTTTCTTCCCTCTTGGCTTTGCCCCCCCCTCCCCCTTCAGAGTCAGGTGAGCATCACTGCATCTCTCCAAGCAAGTTTGAGCAATTCCCCTCATATGGCGTCATGCAGGTGAGTCATTGCATTGTAGCTCCCTTGCTGGACAATGGCTGTTGATGGGTTGTTTGACAACCTGTCTGGGTGTTGGTTACTTTCCCTGCTGTTGTCACTGGGGAGCTAATATTTGGCTGATTCCCCCACCTTACAGCATAGTGACAACCACACTGCACAATTCTCATAACTTCATATGCATGAATGGTATACATCTATGGGTAGAGAAATGACTTTCAGCAGATCATATCCTTTCCTCTGATACCTTACAAGTCATGCTCTATATGTAAGGTGATGATTATATGAAAATGAGGAATATAGGGGTTACAGCACGCTCCCCCGAAGGTACAGAATGTCACACTGAGATTCTGTTTTCATTTGTTCTGAGGGCCAAACCCATAGAGGTGCGGTTGGCTGCTGGGAGATAGACCCCTGTGGCTGCCTGTTGGCTCCTTGCAGCCCAGGAGAAGCAGGGTTCTGGGGGGTAGGAAAAGTAGCAATGGCGAGGCTGAGTGGGCTCCTTTCTGGCTGAGATGGTGGGCTGTGGTGGGTCTGGGAGTTGCCTGCAGGCCATAAGTGGACTTGGTGCAGTGAAAACCGCTGCT
>NC_133779.1:26065925-26107471 GCF_003597395.2 Chelonoidis abingdonii | reverse complement strand
GACACACACTCCTATGACTCAAAAGGAAAGGAGTTGATAGAAAAGATCATAGGACTGACCCCAAAGAAGGATGAGCTGCAAAAGGCAGAAGCAGGCAGCTTATGTGGTGGAGCTGAGAGACCACGGTGAAGATGGTGCAAAAATCACTATGTGGGAATTAGCAAATGTGATTTTTTAAAAAAAATTTTTTTTGGCCAACTCTAGTCAAGGGATTTATTACAATTCTCTCTCATGTGGATTTTCTGATGTCTAATGAGGCTTGAGCTCCGAGTGAAGCTTTTCCCACACTCAGAGCTTTTCCTGCACTCAGAGCATGTGTAGGGCCTTTCTCCTGTGTGGATTCTCCGATGTGTGATAAGGTTTGAGCACTAATTGAAGCTTTTCCCACACTCAGAGCATGTGTAGGGCGTCTCTCCCATGTGGATTATCTGATGTCTGATAAGGTGTGAGCTCTAACTAAAGATTTTCCCACACTCTGAGCATGTGGGGGGCGCTTTTCCTGTGTGGATTCGCTGATGTGAGATGAGGGCTGAACTATCGACGAAGCATTTCCCACACTCAGAGCATTCATAAGGTTTCTCACCAGTGTGGATTCTCCAATGTCTGATAAGGTGTGAGTTCTGACTAAAGATTGAGGGTCAGGAGGGGAGAGCCCAGGGCTGGGGCAACAGGGAGGGTGCGGGTTGTGGGGGAGAGCCCAGGGCTCAGGCAGCAGGGGGTTGGGGGTGTGGGGGAAGCCAAAAATTTTTTTGCTTGAGGCGGCAAAAAACCTAAAGCTGGCCCTGCCTCCACGGACCGTGAGGTAGGTAGGAGTGGATCATTATCATCCTTACTTGAAAGAGGGAGAAGCTAAGGCTGAGAAAGAAGAATTGACTTCTCTTAGGTCACACAGCTAGTCGGTGGCAGAGTTGGGAATAGGACCCAAGAGCCCTGATTTTCAAACTAACCAGCGGATCTGGAATTTCAGACATTGAATGACCTGAATAAAGTGCTCTCAGATGAGCTACAGACCAACAACAGTGACAGGAATTATTCAGCAAGTATTTGAGGAGAACTGCAATGTTAGAGAGAATCATGAACTGCTCAGAGACCATTAATGCAGAGAAGCAGCAAAATTTGTCAAACATAGAACTGGTTACGAGAATCAGCAGAAATTAATCATCAAGAGAAGCAGCATATCAAAATATATAAATGGTTATGACTTATTTAACTTGTCTTAAAAGAGAACAACAAGGACCTGAGTCTCTCCTCTCTGTCAATAACCCCCCTGCTCAGCCAATCAGGGTAGAGACTGAGGATGGGAGGCTGAGGGTTCTCACCAGAGAGCCCAAAGGATGGCCCAGGTCACTGGTGGGGATCACTGCCCGAGCACTATTTCAGCCCCACATTTTTGGGTGGACCTCCCACAGTGGGAGCTGCTGAGCACTCCCCCGCAATACACACACACACACCTCATTCCTGGTGTTAGGAGGGGAACAGGAGAAAGGACAAAAGAAACAAGAGACAAAGAGAAAGGAGGGAGGGATGGATGGAGGAAAAGGTGAAACAAAAAGGACAAACCCTAATGTCCCCAGTGATTCTAAGGACAAAATCCCAGTGCGGAATAAAATTCTGCCTCCTTAAGCTCGTGTTTTCCATGCCTAGAATTCAACTGTCACAGATGGATCAGACTGAACAGGTTTCAAACCTCCAGGAGGCTCTTACCTTCTAAACAGGGACGGCTGTTTTCTAGTAAAATCAGGCAAAGGGAAGGAGAAAACTCGAAAGAGGTTCCTCCTGGCACTCACGTACGTGAACCCGAATACTCTCTCAGTCCTCAAAGAGAGACCTGGAGAAGGAGACTTGCTGAAGCAAAGCCACAGGGGTCTCTGAGGTTTCCCTGGCCCTCACCCTTGTCCTGCCTGGCTGATGTCAGCATCTCTCTGTGAGGTCACAACCTCCCCACCACCTTTGACCAATAGTCTGAGGTCCTGCAAAGGCCTTTGTGATGTCACTGCCACACCCCTCCCTTGCTGTGCTAATGTCCTGCCCTGGCCAGGCACTTTGGAGGTTTGAGCTACTCCCTGTGGATCACCCCACTCAGGAGCGTTCGTTCTAGGAAGCAAGCCAGTAGTTTTGGATCAGCTGCAAATTTTGTCAGCTCACTGTTTAGCAGATCATTTATGAATATGTTGACTAGTCCTGGTCCCAGTACAGACCCCACTAGTTACCTGTTTCCATCCTGAAAACTGACCATTTAGTCCTACCTTTGTCTCCTATCTTTTAACCAGTTATTGATCCACATGAGGACCTTCCGGAGGTGAAAGTAAGCCGGTATGTTCCGGTATGGGGTACCGGCAAGAGCCAGTACGCTGTGCCAGCCCAGCCCGGCTTCCCCAGGCTGGTGATTTAAAGTGGCCCAGGGCTCCCTGCAGCTGCCAGAGCCCCAGGCCCTTTAAATCACCTCCCGAGCCCCCTTGCCAGAGCCCCAGGGAGCAAATCACTGCCGTGGATGCTGCTCTCTCCCGCTCTGCAACACAGAGCAGGGGCGGCAGAAGCTTCCTTACAGTGGGGGGGGCACTGTTGTCTGAACTGTGGCACCCCCATGACACCCCTTCCCTAAGACCCACACTCACAGCACCTCTCCCCCGAGGCCACACCCACAGAATCCTCTTCCCAAGACTGCACCCTTTCCCCCCCCATCATTTGTCCTAACAGCCAGTAAAGAGTGGTGGGGCCATGGCCCTCTAACCCCCTGTTCCAGCACCCCTGACACAGAGCTAAGCAGGCAGCAGTGTGTGCATGTGACAGAGAGTGCTGTGCTGAGCTGAGCCAGTGAGAGAAGGGGGCTGATGTCAGGGCTGTCCCCTGCCCTCAGGACTGGTTGCTTCCAGCAGCTGTCTGAACTTAGAGACAGTGTGCCGACACACTCACTCTTCCACAATGCACACACTGTCTCTCCCCCCCATACACACATGCTCTCTACCCCACCACGCACATTGCAGTTGAAAAAGCAGCTGGCAATCTAGTAGGATGCCCATGGAACAATGGGATAGAAACCTGCATCATGTGATGCTGTACCAGCCCGTGAGGCATTGCAAACCCTTCCCAAAGCACCCTGCAGCCAGTTGCACAGTGGGATAGCTACCACAGTGCACTGCTCTCTGTGGTGATCCAAGAGATGTCAGCATGGATGTGCTCTGGTGACACAGGGGCATAAGGTGGACATGCAACAGCTGTTCAATTAAAACACTTTAACTAAAGCCATGTTACTCTTTCATGTGACATAGCTTAAGAGTGAGACAAGACCCAGCTCTACCATTAAAACATCACAACTTCCTGCTTAGTTAGAAGGATTTGAACCTGTGCAGGGAGCCCCAATGATTTCTAGTCCATTGCCTTAACCACTCAGCCACAACTACTTGCTTGATATGTGAGTCTCACTACACTCTAGTTCTGTTCTCACTGACTGATCATTCCAGTTGTTTCCTCAGACCAGCTTTCACAACACACACACTGCTGTGCCATTGGTAAGTGTGTCCATGGCTGAACAGCAAGAATTCCTGCTCCTTTCCCTTCTGGCTGGAGCATGAGGAGAGTGCGTTTGTGGTTAATGATGTTGCTGTAGATTGTTGTCCATTTCCTGCCTTGATCATTCAGACAGTCCCTTTCCCGTCATATCCCCAGCACATCAGTGATTGTGATAGCAGGGGGCAGGTTTTCTCTGGGGCACTGAGCTTTGCCAGGGGGTTGGTGGCTCCTTTCTTTCCTCACCCTGGAGTAAACTCAGCTTTTTATTCCATCCTTGATGATTCATGGAATAACAACAGATGACCAAAGAAAGAGGTGGACAGAGTGGGTCTCAGGGGAGGGGGTCAGAGAGCAGTTTGGGTGGTGGGCAGGTCAGGCCAGGGTGAGGGGGCAGAGAAGGTGTGAGGTGGTGGGCAGAGCAAGTCTCAGGGGAGGGGCAGAGAGTTGTGGGCGATGGGCAGGGTGGGTCTCAGGGAGAGGGCAGAGAGATGTGGGCTGTGGGCCCAGGGCTGGTCTCAGGGGAGAGGGCAGAGAGGTACAAGCAGTGGTCAGGGTGGGTCAGAGCGAGGGCTCAGAGAGATGTGGGCAGGGCTGGTCTCAGGGGAGGAGCTCAGAGAGGTGTGGGACAGGGTAGGTCTCAGGGGAGGGCTCAGAGAGGTGGGGGCGGTGGGCAGGGTGGGTCTCAGGGGAGGGGTCAGAGGTGGGGGTGGTGGGCAGGGCGGGTCCCAGGGGAGGGCAGAGAGGTGGGGGTGGTGGGCAGGGTGGATCTCAGGGGAGGGGCAGAGAGGTGTGGCAGTGGGACAGGGTGGAAATCTCAGGGGAGAGGCAGAGAGGTGAGGGGTGGTGGGCAGGGTGGGTCTCAGGGGAGGGCAAAGAGGTACGAGCGGTGGGCAGGGTAGGTCTCAGGGGAGGGGGCAGAGAGGTACAAGTGGTGGGCAGGGCAGGTCTCAGGGAAGGGGCAGAGATGTGTGGGCGATGGGCTAGGGTGGATCTTGAGGGAGGGGACAGAGAGGTGTGAGCAATGGCAGGGCAAGTTTCAGGGGAGGGGGCAGAGAGGTGTGGGTGGTGGGCAGGGCAGGTCTCAGGGGAGGGGCAGAGAAGTGTGGGCAGGGTGGATCTCAGGGGAGGGGGCAGAGAGGTGTGGGCAGCAGGCAGACCTTTGTGTAGGGGTGGAGAGGCGCGAGGAGGCTTTGGGGAGGAGAGGAGTGAGCGAAAGGTGGCCAGCAGGCCTCAGCCAAAGAGGAAGAGCAGGGTGGGAAGTGGCCAAATGGAGGGAGGGCAGATCACAGGTGGGGCCTCAGAGGGAAGAGAATGAGGGAAGGGGTGGAGTGGGGGACAGCACCACGGTCTGGGCAGGGCGCCACCCAGAGGATTCAGGGGACCTGGGGCAAAACAATTTCAGGGGCCCCTTCTGTTGCATGCAGATAGACTGCTGAGCAAACAACAGTGGTAGTCCATTGCCCGGCGTGCTTAGCGCCAATAAACACACGGATGGAGAAGCAAAACACAAGTTTATTTGGGATCCCAAAGCGGAGCTGGGAGACTTAGTACGCCTCAGATCCAGCCCAGCTAAAACAAACAGTCTGTTCCTTTATATCATGAGAACTTTTCTCGCTGACTAGCAAGCCCCCGTTTCCCCTCCCTCTTCTGTCCGGCTGCAGCATTCTTTTCTTACACAACTTCTTTGTCTTCCCCCCCCTCTCCTCCTCCTTCCTCCCCCTTAGCAGTTATGTAAGCGCAGGTGCATTAAGTGATCTTGGCTACGGCAGCTCGTTAGTAAGTTTTCTTTCTGCAAGTTATCTTGTCCTTCTGCTAAAGGTGCACAGGCATCATTATTTCTGCTTTAGACCAGTTAGAACTGTTGATTAACGGCTGTTACTCCTGGCCTTTCCCATCAGCCAGCCTTTTAGGTATGATTAGATGTTCAAACATGGAGAGACTTTTGCTCATTTGAGGCCTAAAGGGAGACTTTATATTCTTATTGCCTTTTACCTTCTAAATTACTTAGGATTATCCTTAGTGACACCCAACAATTCCCTCCTTTGAGAATACTCAACAAACTTTTGGCTGAGTGTTCTCACATTCTAAGCACAACAATGCGATTAAGCTCCAGGGAGCTGGACGGCTTTTACAGCAAGCAAGCATAGGAAAAGTAGTACAGTAAGACCTTGCACGAACACACTTACGCCAAGCACAGTCTCCAGTGTCAGGCTGGAAGCAGGGGAGAACGAAAACGTGATCGGCCTACCCCCCTAGTTTTTCCCCAGGGGTTGGGAAACCTGTGACACAGGTTCAGAGGGGGATCGGAGGCCAGAGAGGAAGATAGAATGTAGTGAGAGTTTGACGGAGGCTTTCCTGTGTCAGGCCTTTTCCATGTGTTTTCTAGATCGACGGCCTCTGTGGCTCGGTCACCTAAGACGGTGTCTATTGCTCTCTTTAGTCTTATCTATTCAGTGGGTGTAAGTTTCCTCTATAGAAGACTGCGCTCGCCTTGAGAGTACTGTTTTACCGGTGAGTACCGCTGAGGAGCTAACGAATCCATAGGGTCATGCAGAGAGAGCCTCGGCCACTGGGAACTATACAGCTCTAGCACGTCGTCGGACCGTAGAGTCCCGTTAAGTGGCTCTCGGCTCGATGTCCAACAGAGAGAATCTCCGGAACATCGGAGATATTCATCCCTGATTATAGCCTACGGTCTCTCTTGTAACGTTCATGTCGCGATTTCAATAGTCCTTTACTCGCGCAGGTCCACTTGGTCTTGCTAGGAATGATAGCGCTCCGAGGTCCTCTGGCTTCGAACTCTGAGGAACTATTTCCTAGTAGATTTTCTACAGCATTTGAGCGAGGTGAGTGCGACCGTCTCTTCTGGCTTTACAGTGCCTACGCTCGCTGTGTGTGTTCGTATGTTGGTGAAGAGTATGTATGTGGGTCATTTAGATGAAAGTACGATTTCAGGATTTTCATGACAAACCGAGCTCGTCAAGCATGAGCTAGTGTGGATGTCAGAGTTGGATCTCTCTGGTGAGGGACTTGAACCCCGGCGCCCTACCAACGCCGATGACTCCAGGAAGCTCAGGCCCATCTGCACTTCTGTGACGTCATGGAGACGGTCCATGGGACACTTCCTGGTGGCATATACAGTGTGCGACTACCCAAGCGCGTTCACGAAGGTGTGTTGCCTATTGAGTGTAAAGTGTTGCCTCATACTCAGACTTCTCTCGCAATGATCACCACAAGTCATACATGCTCAGAGAGGCATTGCTCGCATCGATTCGGTACCACCCATGCAAGACGAATAGAGTGCCTCATATACGTCAAAAGTCGAGGCGGAGAACACGTGAGCGCAAGCGCTTCACCTCGTCACCTTCTCGAATGTGCCCTGTTAACTCGAATAACGTCTCCATGTGACACCCACTGTGGGGAAGATAGGTGGGATACGACATCTGATATTGGCGCCTCCCTGGGTGCCACTGGGGATGCGGTCAGTGGGGTGTTGTGGTTTGGTTACTCTTTTCCTTAGCCTTTAGGGACTGTAGCGCTCGTGTAGAACCGTTAACACCAGATTCCTGGTGTGACCTTCTTCTCGCCAGATGTTATGGATGTAGAATGGTGGAGAACTACATCACCGAGTCGGCAGGTGAACTTGAGGTTGTAGTGTTTTGGACGAGTGACTTTCCAGGACCAATAGGATGGAGTGCTATTAGGAGAGCGGTGGTAATTCCACGTGCGAGGAGAGCAAATTGTCCCTCGAGAGTTAACTTTACAGATGGTTAACAACTGAGATAACAGGAGTGATATAAATGGCTCTGGGTCCTTGAGGCCTGCTTTCACAGGGATACTTTGTTGCGATAGCAGTTCACTCTTCCATTGCGGTTTTGTACCACTCCTCCTTGTATACTTCCAATCACATGCATGATAGGAGTTGCTGTGGTTCTGGTAGGGTATCACGGCCCACCAAGTATACTTAGGTTCCTCTCGTCTTATTCATGTCTGTTCTCATCTCTGGGTCCGTCTCACACAAGAGACATCTAATTACCTTTCCTCTGTCGCATCCCTTCCAACGAGCAACAAGGACCAAGAGCCAATACATTTAAATGGCAGGCGGCGAGAATTACAACGAAGGCCTGCCCGTAGGTCCGAAATCAGCCTATGCACTGGTTACTGACCGTGCGCAGATACAAGGGCGATGGTGAGAAGGAGAAGCGAGGAGAGTCGCGATGAAAGAGCTGAAACAAGCAGAGCCCCCGGCTGAGGCAGAACAGCGCCAAGGCTGGCATGTCCTCGGGTAGGAATTGTGATGTAAGTGACTTTGTGATTGTGACTGAATCCTCATTGTCCTTTCTGGGAGACCCTGCTCCGAATCTCATCTGGCTCTGTTCCCTAACTCCCAGTGAATGGATTTCAATCCCTATCCTGGACTTCTTCTATGTTCATCGTCATCTCTGAACTTGCGCCCACATTACCACGAGAATCCTGAGCGCCTCACCAATCTTAAATGAATTTATCATCCCCGCCACCCTGGCGCTGGGGGCAGCGGTATTAGCCCCATTCCTGTGGCGTGGGAACTGAGGCACACGGGAAAAGGCCCATGTGCAGAGCGGCGGGAACTGACCCAGCACTCACGAGTCTCCTAGGCTACTGACCTAGCCTACTGGACCATCCTTTACTCTCTGTGGCTACCCCCACACCAATACCAGCCGCGCGATTGGCGGTCTACCATAACAATTACCCCTTCCTTTCCCTTTCAGAGCCTGCAGAAACAGGAGGACCAAGCGCATTCTGGTTATGCGATCGGGCTATGAGGGGCAAAGACCCCGGAGAACAAGGGATAGATAAACGGTATAAGAATCTCTTGCCCTGTTTGAGTCCTGGCCCTTCCCATCAGGCAAGACCTTCCAAGGCGGCTTGCATGTTCTGTGCCTCAGCGGAGGTGGGTGCCTGACACGTAGTTAGGGCCGTGAAGACTTGTCAGAGGGGGGGGCCCTTTTGGCCTAGAGTTACCTCAGGAGGAGGCCTCAACCCTTGGGCTGCGGGGCTTATTTTGCCCGTCCCCGTGAGGATGCGCTACGAACGGGGCCCCTGACTTGGGTATTTAAAGGCAATAAAGGACTTTAGTGAGCCAGGCCATATGCCTCCTCTGGGGCATGCCCTTGTGGGTGTTGATGGGTGTGCATGCTTCTATCAGAAAGGATGGCATCTGTTTTCATCTGGGCTGCATCGGTGGGTTAGAGGTAGGGACGGCACTGGGTGTTATTAGGTCCTAAATTAGTCTCCGATCCAGTTCTGAGGGGTATGGTGGGGGAAGTACAGAGTTGATGGGCCCATTGGACCTCCTGATCTGGAGTGTAGGGAGTGGCTAGATGTGGGGTCCCCTTCCTGAATTTTGTGGTGGGCGGATACCTCAGTGATTGGTTGTTTAACCCCTTCCTTACCTTCCTAGTTGCAATCATTCTAGAGTCCTCCTACCAGGCAGGGCGACCCAACTATCCCCGGCAGCAGATATATTATCAATGGGCCAAACTACATCAAGGTGAGCCTCCAGAAATGAACGTGCGTGTGCTTTGGGGAGGGGCACAGCTGATGCCCTGGTTTCCTTGTAACGCCCTGCCTTCCCTTGTCCATTTGCCCCTCTGGGTAGAACCCAGCTGATTCAGCCCAGAAATGAATTCACCCAAGACATACCTCGCAAGCCCAGGGCTGCCTGGATGGACCACTCAATCAATGACTTCTGCGCAGATGGTATTGTTGGCAGGACACCTATCGGATCATTGTGCATTGCACACACGGAGAGTTGGAGAAAGGAGGGTAGGTTGTCTCACGCAGGGGCCTGCTGCCATGTTCTTGCCACCCATTCCTCCTCCCTTTCTCCCTCCCCGCCCCTCGCCCCCCCAGCCATTCACCACTTTTACCTTTTTCTTTCTCCCTAGGGATTTTTCTTACTGTTTGGTCGTCCGTCCTTTCAGTCACACCCTCTGTTTCATTTCTTGGTTTCCTCTAGCAACAAAAGGCTGCGTCCCCTACTGGCAGGAGCGCAGGGCAGGCACCAAAGAGTATGGTCCTTCTATATTGTGGGAATCTTTGGCAGAACATGATGCCCTGGAGTACAAACTCCGACAGCTCTGTCTCTCGCCAATTGAAAACAACGTGAGTGCACGGCCCCTGTGAGCATTAATCTGTTCTGGGACTTTGCTCGTGGGGCGAATAGGTCTTCCCAAGGTTTGGGAATCCAGTGGACCTGTGGCATTTCAGGCAGACATTGGCATTAAGAGCCAATTGGGACCTGCTAACTTCTACGGTCGGTTCCGTCTGGTCCCTGATTTGGAAGGAGTGGAGACTGGCAGGCTTCGAAGGATCAAAGATGGAGCATGGGCGCGTCACCCCTAAGGTCCCTGTTCCAGATCCAGCTGGGGGCTTCATTGACAAATATGGCGGGGAGAAAATCAACCGGCAAACGTAAAAATATATTGGGCCAAAGTTAATTTAAAAGACAACGAAAACAACCCTTCCAACCCTGATTTGTCACCCACTGATGCATAACTAGCTAAGATAGAAAATAATACTTTCCCTCCCCCACTCAAGCGAGCTCACTAACGATTCGACATAGATATAACAAAAAAGGTGTTAGGTGATTCCGTGCGAACAATTAGTAGACGTCAAGACCAAGAAGTGTTGTAAGAAAAAGAATGCTTGCAGCCGCAGACAGAAGAGGGCGCGGAACGGGGGCTTTGCTAGTCAGCGAGAAAAGTGTCTCATGGAATATAAGAGGAACACGAACTGTGTTGTTTTTAGCTGGGGTGGATCTGAGGCGTACTAAGTCTTCCAGCTCCGCTTTGGGATCCCAAATAAAGTAAACTTGTGTATTTCTGGCTTCTCCATCTCGGTCGTAGTTTATGCGTCTGACTAGTACGGACCGGAGTCGTCTAATCAGGCAACTACCCATGTTGCTCTGTGGCCTCAGACCAGTGACGTAGTCTGGCATGCATAGAGAAGGGACTCCGTGAGAAATTGTTTTTGCCCCAGGTCCCCTGAATCCTCTGGGTGGCCCTCGCTCCTGCAGGACCTCTGGTGCTGATCCCCCCGACTCCAACCCCTGTCCCTCATTTCTCTTCCCTTCTAGAGCCCCACCTGGGATCGTGCCCTCCCTCCCATTTTGGCCACGTGGCCAACCCTGCTCTTCCTCTTTGGCTGAAGGACCTGGCTGGTTCCACCTTTCGCTCACTCCTCTCTCCCCCCAAAGCCTCCGTGGCGCATCGTCTCCCCCACACCTCTCTGCCCCCTCCGTCCTGAAACTTTGCCTGCCCATTGCTCACACCTCTCTGTTCCCCTCCCTCAAGATCCACCCTACCCATCGCCCACACATCTCTGCCCCCTCCCTGAGACCTGCCCTGCCCACCACTGGCACCTCTCTGCCCCTCCCCTGAGACCCCATCACCCACCCTGCCCACCCTGCTGAGACTACCTCTTTGCCCTCTCCCTGAGACCCACCCTGCCCATCGCACCTCACCTCTCTGCCCCTCCCCTGAGACCTGATCCACCCTGCCCACTGCCTCACACCTCTCTGCCCCTCCCCTGAGACCCACCCTGCCCACCACCTCTGCCACCTCTGCCCTGCCCTCCCCTGAGACCCTCTGCCCTGCCACCACCCCCACCTCATCTGCCCCTCCCCTGAGACCCACCCTGCCCACCTGCCCCCACCTCTCTGAGCCCTCCCCTGAGACCTACCCTGTCCACCACCTCTCTCTGAGCCCTCCCCTGAGACCAAAGGCCCACATCTCTCTCTGAGCCCTCCCTGAGACCCACCCTGACCACTGCTTGTACCTCTCTGCCCTCTCCCTGAGACCAGCCCTGCCCACACCACATCCTCTCTGCCCCCTCCCCTGAGACCCACCCCTGCCATCGCCCACAACTCTCTGCCCCTCCCCTGAGACCTGCTCTGCCCCCTCCCCTGACCACTCACACTTCCACACCTCTCTGCCCCCCCTGAGACTCACCTGCCCACCCAACCTGCTCTGACCCCTCCCAAACCTGCCGGGCCACCCAAACCTCTCTGCCCCTCCCCTGAGACCCACTCCTGTCCACCTCTTTCTTTGGTCATCTGTTGTTATTCCATGAAACATCAAGGATGGAATAAAAAGCTGAGTTTACTCCAGGGTGAGGAAAGAAAGGAGCCACCAACCCCCTGGCAAAGCTCAGTGCCCAGAGAAAACCTGCCCCCTGCTATCAATCAATGATGATGTTGGGGATATGACGGGAAAGGGACTGTCTGAATGATCAAGGCAGGAAATGGACAACAATCTACAGCAACATCATTAACCACAAACGCACTCTCCTCATGCTCCAGCCAGAAGGGAAAGGAGCAGGAATTCTTGCTGTTCAGCCATGGACACACTTACACAATGGCACAGCAGTGTGTGTGTTGTGGAAGCTGGTCTGAGGAAACAACTGGAACTGATCAGTCTCAGTGAGAACAGAACTAGAGTGCAGTGAGAGCTCACATATCAGCAAGTAGTTGTGGCTGAGTGGTTAAGGCAATGGATAGAGAATCCTTTGGGTCTCGATTCCTTCACCCTCCTGCCTTAGCTTAGAGTATTGCATCACCCTGTGGGCATTTCATGTCTCTCCTCAGGTTCACATTCAGAAACAATTTCTTTTGCCCTTCAACGAACAGCAAAACCTTTCTGTGTCTCTAGTCTGAGCCAGGGCATTCAATTCCATTGAAACCTTCACTCCTGCAGTGGCAACGCTCGGACAGAGGGGACGTGGCCACCTTCAGCCCTGAGAGTGAGATATTCACTCTCCTCTTTCTGTTGTTAGTCCATAAAACATGTACCATAGAATAAAAAGCTGAGTTTACTCCAGGGTGAGGAAAGAAAGGAGCCACCAACTCCTTGAAAAATCTCTGTGCCCCAGAGAGAACCTGCCCCTGTTATTGGAATCACTGATATGCTTCAGCTACAATGGGGAAAGTATCTGCTCTCATGGGGGTATAGCTCAGTGGTAGAGTGTTTGACTGCAGATTAAGGGGTCCTTGCTTCAAATCCAAATGTCCTCTAACAAGCCTCTTATTTTATTTTTATTTTTGAAAAAGGAAAAACATTTTGATTTCCATTCTCCATTATGTTCAGGAGCTCCACTATACAGGGATGCTTGAAATGAATAAAAACCTAGCAAACCTGTCCATCAGCTGAAATCAGTTCCAATCCTCTAAGGGCCTAGTTTATGTTTTCATCAATTAAACAAAGGGATCATATGAATGTACATTTCCAGATCCCTCTTCTCCAGGGCTGTGCTGTGCAGAAGAACAAGAACCACGTCCAGTTGGGGTTCAGGAGTCTGATGAGCAAAGACAACTTGGTGCAGGATAAAGTCACCAGCACTTTGGCTCCTTCCCATTCAACCAGCAGCTGGGCCCCCAGGACAAGGCACGAGAAGACAGTGGTTGTGAGCAGGAAAATAGCCACCAAGAAGCTGGCTAAAGCTGTCAAGATCTTCAGGAAGGTCACCATGCCCATGTCTAGCATGTACTGACTGCAGTGGGGACCAAAAAGGCAGAGAAAAGCCCTCAAAAGTTCTAAGCTGCCAAGCCCCAGAAGGTGATCAAAATCCTACCTAAAATCAAGACAGGATAAGGCTAAGGTCATCTCCAAAGCCAGGGCTGAGAAGGTAACACTGAGAAAGAAGTGAAGAGATTTCCATTGGGATGACTCCTGCTCCCCTAATAGCTCTTTTATGAATCACCATGGACCACGACTAATTTCACCATCTGACCGAGTGTACAGTGGAGCAGTGTCTGATGTTTCCCTGTCTAGGCCAGTTGCTGCCCTAGAACAATGCTTTCTTGAGTGGGGTGAATGCACAGGATAGCTCAAACCTGCAAAGTGCCATGGCCAGGGGCAGGACAATTAGCACAGCAACGGGGGGGTGTGGCAGTGACAATCACAAGGCCTTTATTGCAGGACCTCAGACTATTGGATCAAAGGTAGTGGGTGAAGTGGTGACCCTCAACATGAAAATGCTGACATCAGCCAGGCAGGACAGAAGGCAAGGGGCCAGGGAAACCTCAAGAGACCCCTGTGGCTTTGCTTGCAGCACAGTTCTCTTCTCCAGGTCTCTCTCCCTCTGAGGATGAGAGACGTAATTCGGAGTTCACGGGAATCGGTGAAGCGGCCAGAAAACCTCTTTCAAAAGTTTCTCCTCCCTTTTTCGTGATTTTACTGATCTACAAATAAAAAAACCCAGCCTGGTCCTGGTTTTGAAGGTAAAGCTTCAGCTGGAGGTTTTGAAAACCTGTTCGGATCTGATCTATCTGATGACAACTGATTCTAGGGCTAGAAAACATGATCTTAAGAGGCAGAATTTAATTGCAAAACACATCTGGGATATGTCCCTTAGAAAATCAACTGAGGGACATTAAGAGTTTCCCCTTTTTTGTTTACGTTACTTTCCCCTCCCGCCTCCCTCCTTCTCTTTGTCTCTTAGCTCCTTATTGGTCCTATCCCTGTCCCTCGCCAAACACCAGAGAGGGGTGTGTGTGTGGTGTTGCAGGGCATCGCTCAGCAGCTCCGCACTGTGGGAGGTCCCACCCAAAAATGTGGGGCTGAAATAGTGCTCGGCATGATCCACCAGTGACCCTGGGCCATCCTTTGGCCTCATGGTGAGAACCCCTCAGCCTCCCATCCCAGTTCTCTACCCTGATGCTGAGCAGGGGTTTTGACAGCGAAGACTCGGGTCCTTGGTGTTCTCTTTTGAAGAACCAAGAAATAAGTTGGTAAACCCAGTTCTATGTTTGATGAATTTTGCTTGCTTCTCTGGCATTAAATTGTCCTGAGCAGTTCATGGATTCTCTCTAACATTGCAGTTCTCCTCAAATAACTTTGGCTGAATAAGTTCCTGTCACTGTTGTTGGTCGTTAGCATCTGAAGAGCACTTTATCAGGTTCTATGTCAATGTGTCTGAAATTCCAGGAATCCCGCTGGTAGTTGAAAATCAGGCGGCTTGGGTCCATCCCGACTCGACTGGCCAGATACACGACAGCCTGTGTGACCATAAGAAGAACCAATTCGGGTTCTAGCACGGATTGAAGGAGAATAGTGATAGAGAATAAGGGAATCCTCTGACTTACCCTAACTACGTCTGTTGTTACAATGGGTGAAATGACTTTTTTCCCCTATCCCTGCCATGTTCCTGCTCTTTGTTATAGTTCAATATATTTTAAGTGTGGAAAATGATAATAAAAATACTGCTCTCCAGCACAACCTGAAGCAACATCAGAGCAACTGGGAATGAAACAATTTGTTCCCCAAGGGAGAACTCGATGACTAACAATTGCTTTGAAATGGGGAACAGTATAACTGTGATGCTCAGGGTTTGTTTAGACTAGGAAAAGTGATGGAGTTTAGGTCAGGTCAAGGGGAAAACTAATGCCAACCACTGCACCTGGGCTGCATCTGCACTACAATTTTTTACATTAAGATCACTAACTTGAGCAGCCAACGACATATACAGTCCTAGTGGATGGAAGGCACAAGTAGTTTTTTGCCTCAGTGTACCTTGTTGGGATCAACCTCTCTCCCCCACCTGGAGCTGATGAACATTCCTGGCTGGAGGACACACACACCTATGACTCAAAAAGAAAGGAGTTGATAGAAAAGATCATAGGACTGACCCAAAGAAGGATGAGCTGCAAAAGGCAGAAGCAGGGCAACTTCTGGTGGAGCTGAGAGACCACGGTGAAGATGGTGCAAAAATCACTATGTGGGAATTAGCAAATGTGATTTTTTTAAAAAAAAATTTTTGGCCAACCCTAGTCAAGGGATTTTAGTCAATGAATGTCTAGATGAGGCTGAGCGGCGATTGAAGCTTATGATCCTGCAACAAGAGTATGAGGGGTTGCTTCTGCCTGTGTTGATTCTAACGATGTAAGACTGTTAGTCTATAAGGATGCCACCACATTCTCTGACTTGTCTTCTACCAGAGCCTCCACAGACTAACACCGGCTTAAGCCTCCTGATAATGCAAAATTGTAAGATGAGGTTGATCGATTAAAGAAATCATGTTCGCACACTCAGAGCAATTCCATCAAAGGATCCACCACATAGTGGAATTTCCTATGTCTCCTATGAAGGATGTGAGCTCTGATTAGAAGCGTTTTCCAACACCGTCATAGCACCGTTATAACAAGGTGTCCTCTACCACGGTGTGGATTCTCGAAGTTGTTAGGAATAATTAGATTTTGAGACCAAATCTGAAAATGTTTTCCCGCACCACCTCAGTCGCAATGTGCGGGCTTCTCGTCCTGGTGTGGACCACGACGTTGTTGTTTCAGGTGAAGCTCCTAACTAAAGATGTTGCCTGGAGCACTTCAGAGCTAGTGTGGGGCGCAGTCCCTGTAGGATCAGTCGCGTTGATATTGTGCAAGATTGAGGGCTGAACTATTCGATGAAGCTTTTCCCACACTCCAGCAGCATCATAAAAGGTTTCATCGACTATGTCGTGATCTCTGATGTCTAGGATAAAGTGAGTCAAGCTCTGCGACTAAGCGTTTTCCCACACTCATGGCTAGCGTGTAGTCGTGCTCTTCCAAGTGATCTTTGTCGCTGATCTAGCGGAAAGGTCCTGAGAGCGCTACTGCGAGAAAGTTTGCCTCTGGCCTCTGCGAGTCTCATAGGCTTTTGTTTTTTTCTGGGAGTGACACACACACTCCCGAACATTCCTTTTGGATCTTCCTGATAAAGTTCCAATGCTGGTGTCTCCTTGCTCACAGCATCTTCTGAGACCGTCCTCATTCTGACTCACCATTCCCCCCCCCACAACCCCGTGAAGGGAAGCTAGACGAGAAATCAGAACATGGATCACTACCACTACACCTGCGACAAAGAGCAATTCAGAGAGAGGAATGAAAAGGAGGATGAACAATCCCAAATAAGTATGGAGAGATCAAAACCTATCAGGAGCTGATTTTCCCGCACAAAACTTCCCCAGGAGGAGAAGAAGAAGGGATCAGTTTGGTCTGCACATCTTTACGGAGAACACTCAGGGCAAATGTGAGATCGCGGGGGCCGACTCTGCACCCAGTGTGTCAGTCAGAATGGAAGGGAAGCCCATGCGTGACATCTGCTAATGATTGCCACATCGGTTGCAGGCAACCAGGCTGCACTTATGGAGGAGCTCCCAGGGTCGTTGTAGGGCATCTCAAAATTTCCTGCATTCCCACACAGTTGTGAGCCTGTTTTATACCAAGTCCTCACCTGAAAGGTAGTCTCTTGAAGCACTTCTTTCTCAGAGCCCTGAGGTTGGGACCGCACAGCTAGCTGTCCTCGTTCCAAGCTGTGAGATCACAATCAAGGGGTATCGATGAAATGAATAACGCTGACACCAGCCTGACGAGGCAAGAGAAAACTGAGGGAGCGTCAGTGGGAATTTGTGCATCAACTTTGTCACAAAGAATAAAAGTCCATGGGTTATACCCCAGGCCACGAGAGCAGACATCCCAAGGCCAGCTTCCTTGGCTCAAAAACTGGCAGGAGAGTCTAATTATAATGGTTCATAAAATATTATTCATTACCATTTAAGGCCTAAGGACCTGTCCACCACTGAAACAGTGGCTCCCATTGTGCTAGGCAAAGTACAAAACAGAGAATAGTAGCAAGCCCATGCCCTGGAAGAATTTACAGTCTAAAATACACAAGCCCAGATAAGAATGTGGGAAGGGTAGAACCCACTATTAGAAAGAGATAGTTCAGGCCGCCTGTTAAGTCTATAAGTTAAGAACTTAGGTGTAATTTTTTTATCAAGCACTTAGTCTACTTATAGGAGTATGAAAACAAAGAATCAAAATCACTGTCTGTATTGAAAGGGCTTCTCTTACTTGGACAGCGTCCTGAGGCCTTTTGTTCTTAGCAGACATAGGCCTTTGCTTAAGCCAGCAGTTCAGCCATAAGCTGGGAAGCGATCGGGTCAACTTCCCTCACATCCCAACCAGTCACTACTGGAAAATAGAGGTGCAAATATTGGGCGAAGTTTAGGAAGATGTCCTGATCCCTCGACTAGTGCCCATCACGACCACCTACGAATCTATAAGAAACACGCTCTTACAGATGGTTTAAAGAAAAACTTAGTCTGGATAGCAGCCTGTTTGGTGCAAGAAAATGCACTTTCTCATATGCTTGTGGTATGTGACACTCCTCATTTTTGTATTGTTTTATCTTTAGTGGCGCACGGCACCACTTTTACAATGTACCAGTTGGTTCTCCTAATGTTTTTGGCCCTGCGTATAATTAATTTTGCTAGGTGTAAGTTAAATTAAGTAGTGGGATACAGTTGGTTGAGAGAATTATGTTTCAAATGTCGTCTAGGAATTAGTTATTGAATATTTCAGTACAGACATGATTGGTTAAGCAAAAGCATAGCTGAGAATATCTACTATGAAGTAAACTGCAGTGCAAAACAGCAGAGGGGAACGAGAAACACGCACTGGGGGACACAGGGTAAATGCTCGCGGCAATCTAGAGCCGGTAAGGAGTCGGGGATATGGGGGAAAATTGTTCTGTGGTGTCAGAAGAAGGGTCAAGGGGACATGCTGCCCTAAGGACTTCAGGCCATCCTTGAAACCTGTGGGCAGCCCCTGGTGACAGTCATTCCCGCCTTGGTCCTCGGTATTACAGATTGATGTTAGGTACCCCAGCCACAGTTCTGTTAATGACCCATTCATACACCAACCCATGACATCCGTATTTACAAAATATACCCTCATGTCTCCTGCTCTTTTATAATTCATTAACACTACCAAATCAAGCAGAACTGAGGTGTGTATTTGCGTCATACATAGTTATCACTGAACTCAAAAGTACACCTATTCAGAATCCTGCTCACAGCCCTGGAGAGTAAAGCAATATGCACAGAACTGAGAGAGAGTACCAGCAGAACCAAGCGGAGGACAAGCTTGCCATTCTCACTACAGTGGGTCAAAGAGGAGGCAATGTGGATCCCTAACCTCAATCACAGAGAGGGGCTAGCCGTAGAGGCTCGTACCGAATACTCCTGAGGGGTCCCATTTTCTTTGGATGCAGCCACCAAAGGAGGCAGGTCAAAAGGCTTAGCATCCTCCTTGAACTGTGACCATTCCAAAACACATTGGGGCTAGTAGGAATATCTAGTGGACATCAGGGGGTAATGGAAGGGAGAAAATTAAATCTCCCGCAGTGTGAAGAAGGCTGGGGAACTTTCAAAAGCACTAAATTCAGGAGCACGCCTCTAATTCTCCGGAAGAAGAATGTAGAACAAGAACTGGGTCTATGCATCCCCTCAGGGAGGGGACGGGCTCATAAGATCAAGGAAGCCTGGAGGCAAGACGTTTGTTGCTGCTGCATGATGGGGTTAGGGGGGAGCGAGAACGCACTTCCAGACTTCACTCTTATCGTTGACCGACTGATTTTTGATCTCTGACCTAGTCTCACGTTATGGTAGGGCAATTTATATCACTATCGCTAGACGGTATATAAGATGTCAATGATCAATGTATTGGCTTATGTTAGCTTGGGAACATGTCGTGGGGGGAAGGAGGTGAACATAAAGAAATTGGGTTATTGAAGGAGGAGTCGACACACTATCCGCGGAATTGACTGTCTGAGACGACTCTAGCCATACGTGTTCTGATTAGTGATTACGATTTAGTAAACGTAGCCTTTCTTCTCAATTACTCGAGGAGCACCACTCCCGGCACCTTTGGGGCTCGCTCTTTCTGTTCCCGTGAAGTCAGCCTATTGGCTCAGGTGAAAGTAGAGTGCATTGCTCAGCATTGATACTCTGAGAAGATGCAAAACACAGATTACAATAAATTCCCAGATGACGCACCTTTCTGCAATGGTCTGTGAGTCAAGTGTTTGGTCATTGATTATGCATTTGTATCAGAACCTTATGTATATCGGTAATCCATTACGCAACTGGTTGTGGAGCTTGCGGGGTCTAACGCCCATATTAGAAACGTGAAATTAACTCTATGACAAATAGCATTTGTGGTGTCACAGTGTGTAAGGATTCAGGCATGGGGTCATGGGGAACATAAATTTATTTACATTTGCAGGTTCTTACAACTTTTCCTTTGGCTGATTGTTCCCAGTAGCTTCCGTCATTCAGATGTAGTCACCACTAAAGGGTGCAAACTTGCATACTCTCAGGTTGGGCTAGGATAATGTTCCCTTTAACAAGAACACCAATAGCAAAGTTGTGGGGTGGCCTTTTTCACAGTTTCTGAGGCAACTCAACTACTCTAAGCTACGTGAGCTACGTCCCGCGATTTTGTGTTCCATTTACGTCACCATTCCAACAAACTAGTCTCCCTGACGACTGCAATTATTATTATCTCTGCTGTACAATGATCTGTACAACCCCAAATTCTTTCATTACTATCATTAACTTGTTTAAATATCTGTAGTCAATTAATATCACACCCACGGAAGGATAAGGAAGAAGGATCTTGGGAACTGTGCATCAGTCCCCAGTAGAATCATGTATTTTATGAAACAAGTAAGTCAACTCTGGATAACGGATTGAAGAATTGCCCCCCACTTTACCAGCAGATAAAGATACCTAAATTGTTGAGTAAATTATCTAGTTGCAAGTTCCATTCGTGCTCAAGGGCGAAATAACAATGCACAGAGTTTTTCCATCATCATGCATTCCAGATGGTCACTTGCCTCAGCACATCTGACTATACCTGAAAAGAATTTATGGAAATATTACTGTGTTTGATATTCTCAAATGGTCAGGTCAACATGTGATGTTGCCACAAGACTTTTTGGGACACAGGAGGCCTGAGGCTTCCAGTTCTTGTCTGCCCCTAGCAATCTGGGGCTCATTGGGCAAGTTACTTGGCCTTGCCGCTAACCAAGTCCCCATCTTAAAGTGGGGATATAATACAGTGCGTTAAAAACAGTGTTGTATTATATAGATATGAGATCTGGGAATTTTAAACATCTGTGAATAAGGTATTTGGGTAAGCCCTTTCTATGTAGTGTAACTGGGTTGTAAGCAAGGCAATGAATTTACCCAAACCATTGAGGCGTATCACTCGTCGCTGCTGTAAGTGGCTAATTAAATGCATTACCCACTTCCATCTCAGACCAAACTTAAAATATAATAACCAGCCTTAATTATTGCATACATAACCTGTCCCTAATGGCTAGGATGCAGTGATGCCAGACCTCAGTGTCAGAGAGGCATAATTAGTGACCAACATTATCCAAAATAAGCGGACAAAGTGGGAATTCATTGTTTTTTTAATATATGTTATATATGTTATATTAAATTCTTAACAGTCAGAATGACTGACAATATTATTATTTTATTACTACACATTGATTATAACAATAGTCAGGCAGATCTGATTGGTTAATATCAGAAAATCCACATGAGAGAGAATTGTAAAAATCCCTTGACTAGGTTGGCCAAAAAATTTTTTTAAAAAATCACATTTGCTAATTCCCACATAGTGAGTTTTGCACCATCTTCACCGTGGTCTCTCAGCTCCACCAATAAGCTGCCTGCTTCTGCCTTTTGCAGCTCATCCTTCTTTGGGGTCAGTCCTTGATCTTTTCTATCAACTCCTTTCCTTTGAGTCATAGGAGTGTGTGTCCCTCGCCAGGATGTTCATCACCTCCAGGTGGGGAGAGAGGTTTGATCCCAACAAGGTACACTGAGGCAAAAACTACCTGTGCCTTCCATCCACTAGGATGTATATGTCATTGGCTGCTCAAGTTAGTGATCTTAATGTAAAAAGTTGTAGTGCAGATGCAGCCCAGGTGCAGTGGTTGCATTAGTTTTCCCCTTGACCTGACTAAACTCCATCACTTTCTAGTCTAAACAAACCCTGAGCATCACGTTATCTGTTCCCCATTTCAAAGCATTGTTAGTCATCGAGTTCTCCCTTGGGAACAAATTGTTTCATTCCAGTTCTCTGATGTTGCTTCAGGTGTGTGGAGAGCAGATATTTTTTTATCATTTTCCACACTTAAAATATATTGAACTATACAGAGGAGGAACAGGGCAGGGATAGGGAAAAATGTCATTTCACCCATTGTAACAACAGACGTAGTTAGGGTAAGTCGAGGATTCCCTTATTCCCCATCATATCTCCTTCCATCCTGCTAGAACCTAAGAATCCTTTTCCTTTCCCCAGTTGTGGATGGGAGACTTCCAAAAGTGCTCCCTGTGCTATAGCACATGGCTAAGCTCAGAGAATAAACCCAAATTCCCCTGAGCTTTGCTTTTTGAATTCTGTATTCCGATTACTTCAAGCCTGGGCATTTGTATTATTACCAGTTCTCTTAGCCTGTTCCTACCACGTTTCTGTAACATTTTTGTTTTTTAGGGACAGGTTGTTATTTCTTTCTCAACCCAACTGGAAGGCCAGGGTGTCTGTTTTCTCTGGCCCTCCCACAGACAAATCTGACATGGTTGAACCTGCCAGGAGCAAACAAAAAGCCCCACCATCACAACACAAGCAGATAGACACACACAGACACAGAGAAACTGAATTATTGAGCTATCAACATTTCACTTTCCCACAGCATGTTAGTTCTGAGTTGTTTTAATTTGTTTATTTTCTTGAACAGAAACTGGGGAAAGAGAACCTGGAGTCAGTGGAATTACAGCAGGAAGGGATAAGTCTCATGATTCGTCCACTAACCAAAGGCTTTGTAAACAGAGGATAATGTTACTGAATGGTCTGGCTAACCCTGCAGTTAGAAACAATCAGGTCTATGGGTGGTAAATTGACAGAGGCTCTGCTGCTGATCATGAATAGCAGCTGTTGAAAGGTAATGTGCTTCTATTTCATGCCTCTGGAAGTACAGAAAACAATGATCTGGTTAAAGGAAAGTTGCCATTTCTCAGAGCCCCAATTTCTATTGTGTGTGACAGAAGGTTTGAATGTGTAGCAGGTAGTTTGGTAAAGCTAGCTATTTTATGTGTGTACAGGCTCCTGCCCACCTCCAGCAGAGGTTTCAATCACATACTATGGCAACTTACCAATGTCAACAAATTAGTCCATTCCTCCCCATAGTCAGTCTCTGACGGAATGTTAGAATGAGGCAGAGAACTGGGAAAGTATCACAGTAGGAATACATTAAAAAGTGGATTAATCAGAGCTGGGGTGCAGACAGAGCTGTTCTACAGCTGGTGAAGTGACAGGGACACACTCCCACTAGTGCTGGCTCTGAAATAACAGCAGAAGCAGATGGAGAGAATGAGCTCATGTGGGGCTATGGCAGCTGCCTTCAGTGCATCACTCACCTGGCAGGTGTTACACAAACACAGCACTTCCCCTCTGGAAGAGAAACACTTCCCCCACTGCCACCACTTCATTATACTGTCCATGAGGCTGTTTGTCCTGCAGGACTTTTATCTCTTTTGGAGACTTTATGGCCAGAAGAGACCATTAGAGCTCACTAGAAGGCATTTTTCTCCAGTCCTCAGAACATATGGTGGCTCTTTGCTGACCCAGCTCCAATTTCACAACATCTTTTTCAAATGAAGACATGAAGGCTATTCCAATATCAGTCTCACTGATGCTGTGTCACCTCCTGTGACGTTATTGACATAATCTGGAACTGTATAGATCACCGTTATGACCACTATTCCATATTTGTGGCCAAAATTTTAGAAAGGTTGTTGTGTAAGGTGTCTATGGAGAGGGTCTGATTGGCTGATTATAATGATGCTATCTCTAGATGTGTTTCATTTTTGTAGTTGTTGTTATGAATATTGGCTCTATGCTGCCCGTGTTTCAAACTTGTGCCATAATGGGGGACAAAACAGCTACCTTGTTAGAAGTGGCTTTACCAATAGATGGAACCTGGGATTTAAACTCCCAATGATCACACTGTGTTTGGGATCCATTTGAATTCCCCTTCCAGGTCTTTGACACTTTCATCTCCACTCATAGTGACTCTGATAGAGGATTAAAGAAGTCAAAGTATCATCTCCAGGCATAGACAATGGAGAATGCTTCATCACATGACACTTTGAGAAGTGGATGGATAGAATATGATGAGGATAAACTCTGCATGGCTCAGACAAAAGGTAACAGTTGCGCAGTGATGAGGAAGGAGTCGTTCGGGTCCAAGGTCAGGTCTTCACAGTGCTCCCGAGCTGGAGTGTGAAGATCCCCCTCAGTCCCGCCGTGAGACTGAGGAACAGGAGGCCTGTCACCCCCATTCCTCCCATCCTGCATTCCTGGTGGCCAGCATCCCAGAGGGCCTCCCTGCCAGCGACAAAACCCAACCGCCGTCTGGACTCCCCAGTGCTCCTCCTCAACGGCTCTAAATCAGCCGGAGAGTGGAAGGTCCTGGGCGTCGCGCCAGCACGTGGGATCCACTGCACCTGAGCAGTGGGAAAAGGTTTCTGTGCTGGAGCATCGTTTAGTGTTTTCCAGTTTCCAAGGGAGGGTTTATGGGCCTGAGTGTTAAGCTCCCAAAGCCAGTCACTGTTTCACTGTATTCATTACGTTTGCATTTTCCCCTGCTCCCCAGTTTTCGGTACCTTTACCCTGAATACACTTACCTTTGTTTGTGCCAAACCACCTTGTCTCCTCTTTATTTTATTTACACCTCACAAGGAGGGAGGCTAAATCCACTGGTGACAGAGACAGGAGGGAGTCAAATTTGTATCTCCTGAGAAAAGGGGATTTTTCCTTTCCTATTTCTCCCCTACCTTTTCCTTTTGAAGCGTTGCCTTATTCAGCTTGAGGTAACATTACCTTTTGAGATAAAAACTATGAAATACAGAACTAGAGACATTTTTTTAGACATCTGGGATTTTGTCATTTTATTTAAAGCAAGGGGGGGTGTTGGAGTTTCTGAGAAGGTTTTTGTCTGCAAGAAGCAACCTTGTTGGGTCTGTTATTGTACCAAGGGGGGGAGATGATTGTCTATAAAGGAGGGTAAAGACTAAATGCATCCAGTGAGTATGGGATTTGAACCCATGCATACAGAGCACAATGGATTAGCAGTCCATCACCTTAACCACTCGGTCACCTCATCTAAGCTGTCAAGAAAGGGACAGGAAGAGAAATCTAAGGCCGGCAGAGATAGGGACACTAAGGAGTTTTTAAATACTAAGCAGAAGCAGGGTCTGAATGAGCTTCCCCCTCACATCTAGTGAGGAGTTGGGGAAAGACTTCAGGAACAGACCGTGTTACCTGTAAAGGGTTAACAAAGGGAACCAAACACCTGACGAGGACCAATCAGGAAACCGTATTTTTTCAAAGCTTAAGGGAGGGAATTTGGAGGTGTTTCTTGGTCTTGGGTCTTTGTCTGTTCTGTGCTCTCTCAGCTATGAGAGGATCTATTTCCAGTCCCTCTAATCTTGGGTCTTTGTCTGTTCTGTGCTCTCTCAGCTATGAGAGGATCTATTTCCAGTCCTTCTAATCTTCTGTTTCCCAGTTGTAAGTACAAAGGTAGCATAAGTAAGTTCTTTTAAATTTGCTGCATTTGGCATCTGATGTATCTGAGCTGGGTGGAGTCTTTATGGTTTTGGGCATATAAGTACTTTAAATTGTATTGTTTTTGGGTTAGGCTGTTTATCCCTTTTCTATTGTTTATTCATTTTCTATAAGTTGAAAACCCTGTATCTTACGTCTAGATTACGAGAACTGTTTATTCTATTCTTTTTTTTTTTTTATTAAAAGTTTTGCTTTTTAAGACCTTTTTGATTTTTTTTCTAGTTGACCCACCGCGAAATTGGGTGGAGAAGAAAAGCGGTGGAGGGAAACTGCTCTCTGTGGTTAACTCTCCTAGTGTCCCAGGGCGGGAAGAGCTACGGGGGAAGAGAGATGAATTCTTTTCTGTTTCCTTGTCTTTGGGTTTGTCTCTTTGTGGAAAGAGGAGACATGCTTCTTGGTTTGTGATGTAAAGAGGTTCATCATAACTCTCAGGTTAGTCCAGAGAGCAAAATCTGGGTGGAGAGAGGTGGGGGGGGACATATGTTTTTCCCTTTGTGGTAAGAGGTCTTGGGTTCCCCGGGAACGTTTTGGGAGACCAGAGTGAGCCCAAACACTGGAAATTGGCTGTGCAGTGATTATCAAATCTAGTAGGTATTAGCTTAGATGGGTTTCCGCTAGCTTTCAGGTTATGACGCTAAGGTTCAAATCCTGAAAGTAGGAAGCTATGAACCAGTCTCCCTGTGTTCCAGCTGTTCGTCGCTGGGAGCCTGGCCGGCCTTAGGGTGGGGCCCCCCAGTGTCACCAGGGCTCCAGGGTGAAGGGCACCGTTGACAATGCTCACCGCTCTCCCTCCCCAGTAGCTCCTCCATGAATGTGGATAAGTGGGTCTTTTAGCCCTGAAAGCTTCTGTCAAAATAAATTCGTTATCTCTAGGTACCACAAGTACTCCTGCTCCTTTTGAGATAAATTAATGGAGGTTAAGTCGTGAATGGCTGCCAGGATGGGAGGACTGGTCTCCCTGCTCTGTTTGTGCACGCGGGGTGGAGAATGGGAGGGCAGGAGAAAGATCACTTGTTCATGCCTGTTAGGTTCACTCCCTCTGGCGGCACCTGGCATGCTCTGTTGGCAGATAGTTGGTGGGGGTGGATGGACCTTGTCTGACCCCTCTATGTTCTTAGGAAGGGAGGGGCCAAAGCTCCGCTCCGAGTTCTGTATGTATAGGGAGTTATCTCGTTTGCCTATATGCAAAAGGGTCCCTTGTTTGAAACCAAGCAGAAAACATGATGGCTTAATTTTCCCAGCTTACTGGCCTTGTCCCTGACTGTCTGTAGGAGCAGCAGTGATTCTGTGCTCAAGTCTGTCTATACTTCCCCTCCCTCCCCTTTTGTCTCCTCTCCCTCTCTGATATGCCTGTGAAGTGGCTTTCCCCTCCCCTCTGCTGTACTGTTGTGGATGAAGGGGCTGGTTGAAGAGCAGAGAGCTCCCAGGGAGACAAGGTGTCTGGACTCTAATTAGGCCAGCACTCACACCCCGGCAATGGAACTGTGCCCAGGTGAGAGTTGTACCCACCAGTATGACAACCAAGTACATCCCTCTAGTCGCAGGCCCATGAGGAGCAGGTCCTTAAAGGGGAAGCGGCCCTTGTGCTCAGGAGTCACTCACACGCGTTGTAACCTCCAGTGAATGCCCTCCCGTTGCACCGACCCCGTGGCCAGTTGTTTGCCATGTGCAGTTCATTGCTGCCTTCAGGTAAGACTTACCTTCATCGCACCGTCCATACCTGCTCTGTGGACACTTACCTTGCGAAATCTGTGCCTGCCTTTGGCTTCCCAGGGTGGTACTTGCAGCCCAGAGAGGAAGGATGGTTCTGGGGTTGAAACGAGACAAGCAAAACTCTTGGTAGGAGATTTGGGTTGAGGGTGCAGGTTTTCTGCGCTGGGGGAGGGGGTTGGGCGTGCAGGGAAGTGACGGTGTCGCCTATACCACCAGGCACTGCGTCTCCAACGTGACCGTCACACAACCTCCGGCAGCCGCTCCTAAGAGTGGGGTGGGGCAGCGGGATCTCCATGGTGCCGCTAGCGGCGGCGCTGCCCCAGAGCTCCCATTGCTGCAGTATCTGGCCATGGGAGCTGCGGACGTTGTTACTCAGGGCAGGGGCAGCGGCTAAATAGAAGAAGAACCTTACTACCCCGCGATGCCGGGATCATGCCAGCACTCTGGGACGCAGACACGGAAGGGACGGAAAGGCATGAGTGGGCAGGGAGCACCTCAGTGCTGCTGGCACATCTCTTGCACACCCAGGGAGGGAGGGTGGCAGAGGCCCTTCATGCGCTGCCTGGTAGAGAGAGATGGAGCTGCCTCCCCTCCGGGTCTATCACAGAAGTGCGGTGCGGTGGTGTTGGCCTGCAAGTGCAGCAGTCGAGCAAGATGATCACACTGGTCCCTTCTGACCTTTAAAGGTTCTGGGGTTAAAGGGAGAGGAACGTGCTTGTATTGTATAGTCCTGCCCCTTTCTTCCTTCACTGGGTGTTTAATGACCTGCTGGCGATTTAGGACACTGATTCTTCTCATGTCCATTGGCAATAAACTAATACATGGCGACTGAATATTAACCATATTCCCAGGGTGAGAAACAATCATCTCATTCCATTGGCTGGGAACTGAACCCCAGGTCAACTGCTTGAAGGCAGGCATATTGCTCACACTATACACAGTGATCTGGTGAGCCCCTGCTTTTCAATGAACTCGAGCACCCTCTCTCATGTTTGGAGCAAATGTCTGTGTCTCTGCCATTCTATGGTTGGGGAGTTTCACCACTGATAACATTTCTGCTGGGTGGGCGAGGGGAGAGAGAAGAGAGGTTTGCTCTCTGTTTCATTCCTCTCCATTTTCTGTTCCTCCTTCCCTTCCAGGATCCTCCCTTCCGTTTCAGACTGTGCAGTGACACCCTCCCCACACCCAGGACTCTGGAGCCTCTGGAGCAGCACGATCCCGTGAGATCCTCAATGACCAAGGGTCTTTTCCAACTTCCAGAAGACCCCAGCTTGAGTGTAAAGGAAGCTCTCTTCCTTCCTGGGGATCCTCTCTCCCTTCCTGGAGACCAAGGTCATGAAGGTCTCTGCCTGGCCTCCTGGGTCTGAATTAATGTCTCATTTCCCACTATCTGCTCGAAAGAAACAAATGTTTCTAACCCAGGTGAGTGGAGTTAATTCAGCTGGAATCCTTCACCCACATTCCTTAGGAGATACAGACTGACTGGGGTTCATCTCTGCATGTCCCCAGTGGGGAAGGAAAGACACTGAGGGGGAAGGAAGAAGACTGGCAGAAGGAGTCAAATGGGGCTAGACCAGAATAGAGGAGGTTTGCTGCCTGTTAAAATGTAGTGCATTCTCATTGCTTAAAACAAAACAAAACCCCACCAGCTTCTGTTGGGTTTGAACCATCAACTTTTCACATAGCAGCCAAAGTGGTGAACCACAGACACACACAACCACCCACAGCCCAAGTTTGTCTGATAAGTACCTATAGTGACTCACACAGGGGGAAATACAGCTGTGGGTGTGTGTTCAAGCCTCACCCAGAACATTGGTTTTCATTAGCCATGTGGGTTCCTACACTTACTTTGCCCAATTCACATGGAAAGAGCCATACGAGGGTGATGAGAGTAAATTCTAAACTCTGAAATGCGGCGGTTGGCCCAGAGATTGGGATAAGGGGTTTGAAGAGAAAAAGCTCTAAGAGTATAAACCAGACAGTGTCCAGGGACAAGTACGGTACAACGCCTCAACAGGGAGCCATTGGGGGGGGGGGGGTTCACTCCCTCTGTGAAATGTCCTGAGAGGTATTTGAAGATGAAGATAACGCCATGGCTAACAGGTGACTGGCACATCCTGGGTTAAAGAAAGGAAGGGACTTGGGTTAACAGTCTCAAGATTTGTGTTACCGTCACTGTCTGACCCCCCTTCAGCTCGGAGCAGGTTTGTACGTTGCTGTGTGGAACGCACAGACTCTTGGAGAGCAGGGGCAGCTGTTCCCATGGCAGAGAGCCTGGCACTTAGGAGACTTTCTACACTTGCTGTTTTGAAGCAATTCAACAAAATAACGGTGGAGCTACAATATCCGGTCCAAAATTTCAGCCCCCTGAGGGCAAAAACGCTATTTTAGGACCTAAACAGGAGGCTTCCAGTGCTAGGACACCTGACCAGAGAGATCAGTGGGGACATAACAGCTGCTGACTCTGAGGGTCCTGGGCTAAATCCACTTGCAGATGGAAGTGTTTTGATTTATTTGATGGATAATGAGCACCAGCTCCCAGGGGAGAAGCCCTGCGAGCCGCTGCCACTGGGAAAGGGCAGGGGGAGAGGGAGCAAGAGGAGAAAGGCAGAGACATTGGAGATGAGGAATTGGGGGGAGAAGAAGGAGAGAACAGAGAGAGAGACAATAAATGATTGAAGCAGAACACGTGTCCCAACCTGATCTTGCTCATCACAGGTGTTCACAGAGCTGGGTAGTTGCAGGTTTTCCACAGTGTCAAGGCTGAACTTTGATTCTAACAATTTGAGTTCAAATATCAAGGGAATCTCCACATACCTGATCTCTTCCCTCCTCCCCTTTTAGTATTAATTTTTATTTTGAAGTGTTTGGCTTAACCGTGATCTTCTCTTTCCCCACCTGTATTGCAATTTGGGGGTTATTTTTATTATGCCTCCCTTTTGTTCATGTCATTATAATTGTAACAGCAAAGGAAACTGTAGGAGCAAAAACTGACTCAAAACTTTATTTCCCCATCATGCCGGAACATCATACAAACAGCTCACGCAGCTGGGATCATAACATGGAAAGCCAGGGGATGGGAGATGCAGGTTTCCAACTGCTTTGTCTTCTCAGATGACACATTCCAGCCCTTTTACGCCTCCATCCTGTATGACCTGCTGGGCTTCGACACATTTATTGTCTCAGTCTATTGATGATGTGATTGTAACACAATGTGACTGAAATTAAACCACTTCCAGACAAGGAACCAACAAAAGCTGTTATTGCGTTGGCTGGGAATTGAAGCCAGGTCAACTACATTTGAAGGCAGCTATGCTCACCACTATACCACCAACGCATCTAGCAGGAGAAGCTTTCCTGCAGGCTGTGTGTGCTGGCAAAGGGGGTGACACATGACCATACAGCTAGTGAGCAGGGTGGATGGGCTGGAAGCCTCCTGGCAGCTGGGAGCAGAGGTAGGGGGCAAAGCTGAAAACAGATCTCATTGGGAGCTGGCCCCACACCCAACCTGCCCTAGGAGAGGGAAGTGAAGCTCAACTTCAATCACAGAAAAATCTTCCCTGGAAGGAAGGAACAGCTTGTTTAAAGACAAGGTTTGTGGTTTTTCCCCACTACACACGGAGGGCTGGGTAGTGCTGATTCCAGACAAGACTCCGGAAGGATAAGGAACAAATTCAGGCTGCCAGTGACCTGCAGGAGGAGAGCTGATCTTTGACAGTGACAGACGCCTCGTCCTAAAGGCCTTTGTCTGCCCCCTTCCAGTGACTGTTTGGCACAGGAATGCAGCCCCACTCCGGGTCTCTCCTGGGGAAATAATGTTTCTGTGCAAAACAGAAAAGCTTTTAACAGAAAGGAGAGAAAGGAAATGGCCAGGCAATGGGACAGGATGTAAGGACTGAAACACACGATGCTTTCCCACATGCATGACTTTGAACCTTGTTGTTTGCGGGTTGTTATTTCGTTTGGTCCCTGGACATGAGATATGGGCAGAGAGGTGGGGGTTCACATATCATCTTTCAAAGGCCCAAGGAAAGGGGGTTATTTACTTCCTCATAACACAGGAACTAGGAGGGGTCACCAAATGAAATGAATAGGCTGCAGGTTTGAACCAAGTATTTCTTCATACAATGCACAGTTAACGTGGGGAACTCCTTGCCAGAAGGTGTTGTGAAGGCCAAGACTAGAACAGAGTAAAAAAAAATTAGAGAAGTGCATGGAGGACAGGTCCATCATGCGATTAGCCAGGATGGGGGATGGTGTCTCTAGCCATTGTTTGCCAGAAGCTGGAATGGGCAACAGGGAAACCACGAAGCAATGACAAAGCTGGGGTAGCCACGTTGTCATGGGTCAGTAGTTAAGGGATGCACTAAAATCCAGCAGTCACCATCTCCTCTCCACACCCAGCAGCTTTGAATCTTGATGACTCTGATGCTGAGTTTCCACTGCCTCAGCATCCTCAACCCCCACTGGAGGCCGGTGTAGAGTCCTTAGATCCCTGTTCATATTTCATACCCCAGCTGATGCACCATCCCTGCCCAGCAACTCCCCATCTGCCCCAGGAGAACCAGCTGGTGGGCTGCACCCCCAGGCAGACAGCTTATACCGCTCCCCTCAGAGCAGCAGACATAGCTGTTGGCAGCTAATCCCCACCTAAGGCTTTGGGGAAGGAGCTGGAGATCACTAGTTATTTCTTCCATACATTGAGTCTCACTGTGTTTGAACACATTTCTCTCTAAAACTGAATTCAATTTAGAGCCACACCCCCCATTTCTGCTTTGTAAGAGCCTCATTCCTGTACAGAAAACATAAGAACAGCCGTACCGGGTCAGAGCAATGGTTCATCTAGCCCAGTGTCCTGTCTCCCAACAGTGGTCAATGCCAGGTGCTTTAGAGGGAATCAACAGAACACGTAATCATGAGGTGATCCATCCTGTCCTCCATTCCCAGCGTCTTTACAGTTGTGAACACAAAGAAACATTTTTTTTCTTAGATTAGGGTTGGAAGAAACCTCAGGAGGTATCTAGTCCAACTGCAGGTCCTTTTCTGCAGAACTGCCGCTTAGCCAGTCTGTCCCCAGGCTGTAGCAGTGCAGAGGATTCTTCCTTCCTAAGTGCAGGACTCTGCACTTCTCTTTGTTCAGCCTCCTCAGATTTCTTTTGGCCCAATCCTCCAATTTGACTAGGTCACTCTGGACCCAAACCCTGTCCTCCAGTGCTTGGATTCTTTACATGCTTTCACAGAGCGAAGAGCACATGTTCCATGATTTCATAGGGTAGAGTTTTAGGGTTATTTTGAGTCAGGGAGCTATGCTATAGGGAGCTTTCCCTGTGTGGATCTGACAGGTGGATCAACACAGATGCACATTGTGACCATTCTAAGGGTACTGAGGGCTGTGAGTCTCCTTGTTCCCACCTGCCACTACTAAGAAGGACTTTTGGCAGCAGGATGTTAGCGACCAAGCTCACCAGCCTGTCAGGCAGTCAAGCACTCTCCTCTGAGCCATAGCAGCCCTGACAGTTGACAGTAGAGGCACCTTAACCCCTGAATTCCTTCAATGTGTCCCCCTCCGGGGTCCAGCTCCAATCACCAGATGCTTGGGGTATGTCTATACTACCTGCCGAATTGGTGGGCAGCAATCGATCCAGCGAGGATTGATATAT
Organism: Chelonoidis abingdonii; assembly: GCF_003597395.2. Lineage (NCBI taxonomy): Eukaryota > Metazoa > Chordata > Testudines > Testudinidae > Chelonoidis > Chelonoidis abingdonii. The sequence continues at coordinate 26,075,089 of NC_133779.1, read as the reverse complement.
CGCATCTAGTGTAGATGCAATACATGGAGTGCTCTCCCCTCGACTGCTGTACTCCAGCTCGGTGAAAGGCGCAGGCAGAGTCTACCGGGAAGCTGCAGCAGTCGACTCACTGCGATGAAGACACCACGGTAAGTTGATCTAAGTACATCGACTTCAGCTACGTTATTCACGTAGCTGAAATTGAGTAACTTAGATTGATCCCCTCCCCTAGGGTCGACCAGGGCTCAGAAAAATCCCAGATCCTCTCTGCCCAAAGCAATGGTACATCCCAGGTTACCAGTTTTACTGCCATCACACACAGCACTTGAGCACAGTTATCGAACAAACGGAAATTTCTTTACCAAGGGACAGAGATTTAAACAGAAACAAATGTGAGTGATGGAAACCAACCGTTACCAACAAAACAAAATCACAAAATGCAACCTACACTTTTTAATAGCTCCCTTCCCTAGCTAAGTAGGCTGAAGTGTGAGGTGACCGGCTATTGCAGTGATTGCTAATCCCTAGGAGCCATGTCCCTGCCTTTCTTGAAGCACCACTGGTCATTAGTGATCTCCTTGGTGAATGGACCCAGAGTGTTTCTCTCCATCCTGTCATAAACTGAATCAGTCTTTTGTGTATATTCACAGAATGGACCATTTCCTCATTGTCATATTGTCCTTTTCATTTCCACAGGGTTTCCATGTCTATAATTTGTCGTTGATAGTTTTCCATTGGCTTTTCTGGGCTGGAGCAAAGGTTGACAATGCAAAATACATCGCATAACTGACTAGCAAGGGACGGGTGACAATTTCCTCCCATTTAAATGGGCTGTCCCCTACAAGATCTGTGATTGGGATGACTCACTTTCATGACAATACCATATGGGCATAATGTTCCATATACTTACATGACTCCTTCAACAGGACTCTCTCACACCTCTTGCAGTGATCAGGAGTAACAATAATTTACAAGCTTTCACTAGAGATCTCACTGCTAAGCTTCCTGGATAAATATAAAAAAAATTAGTGCATTAGGTGTGATGAGTTTGTCAGGTCTGAGACAGGAGTTTCTTGTGAATTACTTTGACCTCTTTGCCAATTGGCACCAAACAGCATTTATCACACACGCACTGAGCTATACAGTCACACCCTGATAGAACAGAAAGGCCAACACAAAAAATAGAGAGAGGAACAATAAGATACTAAAATGACAATGGTTGGAACTCAACATTTCTCTCAGGCTTTGGACTGATGGGTACTAAGAGCTTTTCCCTCAGTTGAGCCAGGTGATCCGATACCTGGCTCAGCCCTCCATACTAGCAGCCTTCTCACATATAGGAATATGGGTCAAAATTGGAATTGATGTCATGACTTGCTTCCCAGAGGGGATCAGTCTGTCTAAGGCTGTGTCTATCCTTCAAACACTGGAAATATTCTTCTGACAACCTAACACTGTCTACACTGGGGCTTAGGTCACATTAACTACTTCTCTCAGAACAGTGGGTTTTTCACACCCCTGAGAGATGTGGCCATGTCAACATAGCTTTTCACTGTAGACCAGCCTTTGGACGGCTTTCTGATATGAAAGGCAATGGACTTCAGCTTTTTCCTTGGTATTGATGGTTGACAACTGCAGCTTTCCTACCTGCTGGACACATCCCATGACAGATGTCAGGCCTTTTCTTTGCAAATTAGAGAAGTGGGGAAGTCAGTGATCCTTACAGTGTAAGTGAGTAAAAACTTATACAACTTGTCTCCGCGAGTAGTTTTCCTTTTAATAGAAAGTGACTTTGAAGCTAAGCAAAATATGTTCTATTCGAAATACAAAAAAATAAAATCTATACAGGCCCAATATTCTCTTACACACTCTAACACCTATTCTCCCACCCCAACTTTTGGAGTGACGTTTTCTACCAAAACTCCCTACACTACAGGGGGTAAATTAAATCGAAGTAACTTTTGAAGATTAGCCACCATTTCCTGTACAACTAAAAAAGAAAAAAACAAGACAACTTTCAGTTTTCCAAAATAATTCAGATTATCAAACAATTAGTCTCTTACTCTTTAACCAATAACCACCTATAATTTCATTTTCATTGGTAACAATAACATATTCAAAAATCAAAAATTCTTGTCATATATGTTAGTTTTCTTTTAATCCCTATTGCTAATAACTGAACCTTGACTCAAGTTGTGGTTTGTCCCAACACTTCTGAGAGTTCATATATCTCTGGTTCTTCTGCCATGTGTGTTGGTGGAAGGCATCTCCTATGTGGGAATGTTTGCATTATGAGGAAAAATACCTCTCTTGTCACACTTTAAATCTTTCAAAGTGGTAGGAGGTAGGGGAGAAGTGATGTAAATGCATAAAACACAAGAGAAAACTCTCTGGTCTTCACTACAGACATTTATCAGTATAATTATTGCTCAGGGATGTGAAAAATCGGGACAGCTGAGCAACGTAGTTACACAGCTCTAATCCGCTGTGTAGATAGCGCCACATCAGCAGGAGAGCTTCTCCTGCCAACATAGCCATCTGAGACAATATTGATTTAAATAATTGAACTACACTGTGCTCATATGCACTTCCCTCAGTTACTGGGGGGTCTGCTGCTGTTCACCATTTCCAAGTGGAGATTTTAAATCACTGCTGTGTCTTTGTTAGCATGGCCAGTAAACTGGAGAGTTCTCTCCTGTTGACAGAACTGCACTTGAACTTTCTCCATGTCATCATGGAAGGATGGGGAAAAAGCAAAGCTGAAGTGAGAAATGATGACTTTAGCAAAAGGCCATTTGTCTTAAATTCTCCAATAAATCTGAGCTGAACTAATATCTAATTGTGTAACCACACAGCCATCAAGAAAGATAGAAACCTAGATCACAGAGAGATAGAATACATGACAATGAAGTGTAAATTGAAATTCCAGAGCAGCCTACATCTAATTATTTAGAATCAGGACAAGAGATTCTCCCATCACATTCTCCCCTCATCCATTCAAACCTGCTTCACTCAGCACTGTCTCAATAGTCAGTTATGTTATTTACAGCATCTTTAGTATCCTAGCATCCCCATACTGGGGGAAAAAACAGCCACCTTGCCAGAATTGGCTTTACCAATAGATGGAACCTGGGATTTAAACTCGAAATGATGACACTGTATTTAGGATCCATTTGAATTCCCCTTCCAGGTCTTTGATACTTTCATCTCCAGTCATAGCAACTCTGGTATAGGATTAAATAAGTCAAAGCATCATCTCCAAGCACGGACAACTGAGAACACTTCATCACATGACACTTTGAGAAGTGGAAGAGTAGAATGTGATGATGATAAACTCTGCCTGGCTCAGACAAAAGGTAACAGTTCTGCTGTGATGGGGAAGGAGGGAATCTCTGAGTCACCTCATCTCCTTCCAAGTATCAGAGGGGTAGCTGTGTTAGTCCAGCTCTGTACAACGTGACAAAGAGTCCTGTGGCACCTTGCAGACTAACAGACATATTGGTGAATAAGCTTTCGGGGCTGAATCCCCACTTTGTCAGATGAATGTAGTGGAAATTTCCAGAGGCAAGAACAAACATGCAAGCAAGAATCAGGCTAGAGATAACAAAGTTAGTTCAATCAGGGAGGATGAGGCTCTCTTCTAGCAGCAGAGGTATGAACACCAAGGGAGGAGAAACTGCTTTTGTAGTTAGCTATCCATTCACAGTCTTTGTTTAATCCTGAGCCTCTGGTATCAAATTTGCAGATGAACTGGAGCTCAGTAGTTTCTCTTTGAAGTCTGGTCCTGAAGTTTTTTTTGCTGCAGGATGGCTATTTTTAAATCTGTGATTGTGTGTCCAGGGAGACTGAAGTGTTCTCCTACAGGTTTTTGTATATTGCTTATGCTCCAAAATGTTTTTTAGTCTATAAGGTGCCACAGGACTCTGCCACTTTTTACATCTCCTTCCAGTATCACAGAGACTGAAATGACATTTTTTTCCTGCCCTTGCTCCTATTCATTTAAATATAATTTGAGAAGTTCCCATGATAACTGCTCTTCAGCACAACCCAGAGCAACGTGAGAACAACTGGCAATGATACAATCTGCATCATTGGTGACTCTAACAATAACTTTGCAATAGGAGGAATGGTAAAAATGTGATGCTCCCTTGTTTCTTATGGGAAGGGCACACTCGAATTACTCATGGGAGAATGGAGTTGATAAAAAGGACAAATGGGTCCACCTCAAAGAGCTCAAACTGCAAAAATGGGCCACTCATCTGGACAAGCTTGTCTGCGACACATAAGGTTCGAGTGACTATTTAAGGGGAGAGGAATAGCGGGACACTACAGAATTGGTTTAAAGCCAAATGGCTGTGTTTATTTTAACAACGGGAATAGATTACACTTTGGCTAGGAAGAGCAACGTGTTAACTCTTATCTACACTGCTTCACATAAAAGGAAGAAGCAAGGCCAAAAGATAAGCTATAAAAGAGAAAAAGGAAAGAAAAAAAAAACCAACCGCTTTTCTTATACACCGAATGAAGTAAACCCAAGAAACAGAAGAGGGGGTAGAGACAGGGGAAGAGTCAGGCGAGAGCAAAAATATTTGCAGAAATTACAAAATTTGTACCACACTCCAGATACAGCCGACCAACAGCATAACACCGATTGCATAGCGAATTAGGGGAGGTGGTCTTGTTTAATACGACACGACCCGAGCCGGCAAAATCTGAAGGATATTCCCTGGCTGGAAGGGTGATCAGACCTTTCAGCTGACACGCGGGAACACCTCCCAATTCTGGCGTGAGACATAGTTTTGTCTGGGGGCTTTTACTCGTGTCAGTCTCAGACTGGTTCCCTTTTACGTATGTTGATACCGGATTGGCCTCCTAGCTCCTTCGCCTTCCAGGTTCCGAGCAGGAGCCTCCTACGTAGCAGAAGCTGTACTTGGCAAGCACGCTACTTCTTCATTTGAGACATGCTTACATGTCTGTATGCGGATCACAGGGTGCACCCGGCACGCTAGGGGTATGCACACGACACCTTGGGGCTTTCCTGTTCTTTAAGGAACAAGAATCTGACCCAAAATGGAGACCATCTTGTCCTTTTACTAAAACAAAATGGCTGTAGGCCGACAATTAGCCATAAAGACACCGTGTTTAAGCGTGCACTTTAGGGTTGCAACAAAGCTGAGGGATATCGGTGCTTCAAGCAGTTCAAACAGTTTTTAAAAGTTACTCTGTGGGAATCAGGAAAAGTATTAAGTATTGATAGTCCTAGAGGTTTTTATGGTGTTGACCCCCCTTGCAGATTCTCTGACATGGGCTCAGTGGCAAGACAAGGTTTTCCCACACTCACTGCTTCCATTGGGTCTCAGCCTGTGTGGATTCTCTGACAGCTAATAAGTTGCTGGTAGTGAATGAAGTTTTTCCCACAATCAATCACTGCATTTATAGGGCCTCTCCCCTGTGTGGATTCTGAGATGGGTAAGAAGGTTTGAGCTGCAACTGAATGTTTTCCCACACTCATGGCATACATAGGGCCTCTCTCCTGTGTGGATTCTCCGATGCCCAGTAAGGTGAGAGCTTTGAGTGAAGCTTGAACTTTTACCTCACACTTCGAACGATCAAAGTGGCCTCATCCCTGTGTGGAATTCGGCTCGACTTTCGAGAAAGGGTCGTGAATCTTCAATCTGAAACTTTTTCACCCACAATCTTCAATTGCATTCATGGAGGCTCTCTGCTCCATGTGTGGGACTTCTGAGATGAGAAAGTGCGACGTTAGATGAAGGCTTTCCCACTACTCGCACAATGCAATCAATAGGCCTGCTCTCCCGGGTGGAATTCTCATGAATGTCCGTAAGTTGAAGAAAAGCTGTATCGAGTGAAACTTTTCCCACACTCAAGAGCATTCATAGGGCCTCTTCCCGTGTGTGGATTCTCTGATGTTTGAGATCAGGGGAGCCTAGCCTGGCAAAAGCCTTTCCCATCACGGACATTTCGTGAGAGCCTCTCCCTGCGTGGAATTTTCTGAGGTTGAGGCACGAAGGGCGTATCTGTAAAATTGAAGGTTTTCCCACACGTCACTCGCATTTAACAGGACTCCCCATGGAAATTCTCTGATGTTTAGATATAGGATATGAGTTCTGCTGAGTGTAAAGGTTCTTCCACACTCACTGCCATTTCATAAGGCCTCACTCCCCTGAGTGGATCCTCTGATATGTTGAGCAAAGGTTATGAGCTGCTAGTAGAGGCACTTTCCACCTCTCACGAGTTAGTCAAACTGGGTTCGCAAACCCCTGGGGATTCACAAATGTCATGGCATTTCATTAGGGGCCTACTCCCCTGTGTGGAAATGTTATGATCCTAAAAGGTGCGAAACTGGTGTTGAAGTTTTCCTACACGCAGTACAGGGATTGTTTCTTCTTTCCTCTGGGATTCCTGCCTGTTCAGTTGTGGTTTCCGCGACTTGATAAGAGCTACTAATCTGAGATCTCCCCCGACAGATAATATTTAACCTTACTCTCGGTCTCTGCGCACTGCGAGGTCCCTCTGTTCCTCCTTATCGCTGGTCTGGCGAGAATCTCCACGAGGATTCCTGTCAGGGCGACTTAGCCCAGCGACCCAAGAAATCGCGTTTCGAGCCGTACTCTAAAAATGTCTGTGTTATCCCCTCTGCCGACCAGTTTCCATGCTGGAAAGAGAGCTGGGCTTCACCAGCTTCCATCACTCTCAACAAATGACATACACGCGCTGCACTATATATCATAAAAGAAAACCTCAAACAAGGTGACGAAACGGGAAGCACCTAAACCAATACAAATGCTGGAGACAGAGTCAAATAAAACAAGAACTGGAAACTCTCAACCTCTTCCCTAAAATAGGCAGAAGGCAGGGGCTCAATTGGGCAATCACTCCCAGTCCATATTCGAAGGGGGAAGGAAGGAACCCACGCCGTGTTCATTGCTAGAGATCTACAGAAGCCATAGAGCTATAATTACTTACGGATAACGAACCCCTGCTAGGGAAATAAACCCAATATGAAACTGAGGAAGACTTCCCAAGGGCTCTGTAGGGGCATCCCAGAATTTGATTTCAGGCACTTTACAAGATTCGGAGTTTGGTTTACTGTTTCCTCAGCTGATGGGGAGCTCTCAGGATCCATCTTTCTCTGATACCATGGAGGTCTGGGACTGCAATGGGCTCTTCTCCTTGTTACAGCTAGGCGAAGATTATATGAGGTATTGGAAGACTGCAAACCCGCTCAGATGAAAAGAACACACAAAGGAGTTCTCACAGTTTATTATCAATATACTGTGGTCATAAAAACACTCTATTAAATCAACCTCAGTGCTTAGTGAATGACCTGGAAGGGAGGTGAACACCGGGTGCGCTTGGTGGCAGTTCTCTGCGCTTACAAGAGGCCACATTTTAAAGCTAAGGGATAAGATGAAAAGAGGGACCAGGCCACATTCACGCTCGCAAAATTGTGCTCATAACATTGGAAGTTTTTACAATGATTCCTAGTATCATGAAAACAACACTGTGCAGTCTTATGTCCCCTTCTATGACGTGGGTTACTCTTGAGATACTGATGTAACAAAAATAATCACACAGCCGCCTTTGACCGGACATTCTACGTTGCTCTATCTTGACCTCCCAATCAATCAATGTGGGACCACGACGTGGATGGAGTTCATTTTAACAAACTCTACAACCATAGAGCAGTGTCTACTCTGACCCCTGAGAATTGCTTGTGTAAGGAGTCAGCGCAACATATCACCCTCTTATGAGTTGACGCGTCCTAGGTATGGGTTTGGGATCTCTACCCAAATAAACTATAACGATGCCCGGCCAATCACCGTACATCTAACTAAAGGGTTTATTTAAAAGAAAGAAGAAAAAAGGGAGTTGTTAAACGGAAAGCAATCATAAATATTTTACTCTCTGAATGTATCCATGGTTGCCTGTTAATGTCAGTTTTGGTCCCATTTTCTGGCTTAACAAGGTCGTACCTAGTGTACACCGCATCCACATTTGAATGTATCCCTATTGTTCAAAAGGTCTTGCAGAGTTGGTAGAGAAGTTGCCCCTATGTCGGTTAGGTAAGAAGTGATGAAGAAACAGAAGATGGACGATGTATGCAAATCAACCCTTTAACAGCCCTTTTTGCCAAGTGGCTCTCTGCTTCCTGTGTCCAAAAAATAGAGCTCATCAGAAATGGCATTAGCACAAAAGCGTTGGAAGGTTCTAGTACCAAGCTACAGGCAAAACCAGGCAGCGAGTGCATCGTCTGCGACTCAATAGGTGTAGGTAAGAGCTCCTTAATCGCTGCTATGGTTATGTATGTTGCTGATTCGACACTGGAAAATGTGGCCATCACGAACAGGTTGGGTCAAGCGCTGGATTCAATTTCTAGGAGTGTCAACATCAAGCAACACCGTAAATCCCAAAGTCATGGAAATACTAATAAATAACCCTACAGTACTTTATTAACTACACACAAAAATAAGATAGAGAACTCTGTGGCTAAAATAAGTCATACAATGTTTCATTGATATATTAACATGAGATATCTAGCACATCTATGCAATTTTCATCATATTGGTATTAATAGATAAAAAAATCAAAAATAAATTATAAAATTTTGAGGTCCAGTTACATATCATGTGTCGTCTTAATCCTAAACAGAATCAGATCTCAAGGACCCGGTACTCCCTGGTGAATGTGCAGGAACAACCTATGTCTTTGATGAAGGCATTTCGAAATACCCCAGCACATAGATGGTTAAAAAGGGGAGAACATCAGAACACCCGCGTCAGTCTGTTTGCCGGCTAAAGTGCACTCTCTAGATTATCTCCAACCCCTGTCACCTTTTCACCAAGTGTGCAAAGAAGGAGGCGCGCGGAGTTGTTTAGAAAATTACTTGGTTCGCACGACCATCTAGTGGCTTGAGTATGAGTAAACCGAACCAGGGTTCACCGAAAGTTTACAGGCTTTTCTCTGACTTGGCTTGGTAAATGCTGCCAACCAACCCAAACAAAACAAACCCCAAACCATGTGGACCCAGAAGAGGAACCACTCGTTGAGAATTTAACACCTCGTTCGTGGCGAAACCCCTAAATGTGTCTCACCTCCCCTCCCGTAAAGAGCGAGAAAGAAACAAAAGGAATTAGCTGTGGCTCACAATCATCATATAACAT
>NC_133779.1:26024914-26065825 GCF_003597395.2 Chelonoidis abingdonii | reverse complement strand
CCCAAGCCTTACCTAGGCGGTGGGGTCGGAGTGAGATGTTGCAGAGTGTAAAACTGCTGAGCCAAAGGCTGCGTCATCTCTGGACTGCTGAACCAGGGCATAGTGAGAGGCGAAGGTATGCACCGAGGACCAGGTGGCTGCGCAACATATCTCGTGGATGGGCACATGAGCCAGGAAAGCAGCAGATGAGGCTTGAGCCCTAGTAGAGTGGGCAGTTAGGTGGCTCAATGGAACATGAGCCAAGTCATAACAGGTGCAGATGCACGATGTCACTCAGGATGAAATCCTCTGTGAGGAAATGGGTAGGCCCTTCATACGCTCTGCCACCGCGACGAAGAGTTGGGGGGTTCTGCAGAAGGGCTTTGTCCGCTCGATATAAAAAGCGAGTGGTCTACGGACATCCAGGGAGTGCAGTTGTTGCTCCCTGCGTGAGGAATGTGGCTTCGGGAAGAAGACCAGAAGGAAGATCTCCTGGTTTACATGGAAGGCCGATACCACTTTGGGGGGAGAGGCTGGGTGTGGTCGCAACTGTGTTCGTATATGGAGGGTCCGCCGTGAGCACCCGGAGCTCGGAAACTCGTCTTGCCGATGTGATGGCCACGAGGAAAGCGGTTTTCCAGGACAGGTAGAGAAGGGAGCTTGCTAATGGCTCGAATGGAGCTGACATAAGTCTGGTAAGAACCAGATTGAGGTCCCAGGTTGGGGTGGGGCGGCGTACCTGGGGGTATAGGCGCTCCAAGCCCTTGAGTGGAAGGTAGAGATGGCCGCCAAGTGCACCCTCAAAGATGATACCGCTAGGCGCTGTTGTTTAAGGGACCAGAGGTAGTCCAAGATGGTGGGGATGTGGATCTCGATGGGAAGAACGTTGTGCTCTGCACACCAGCATGTGAAACGCTTCCATTTGGCCAGATACGTTGCTCTAGTAGAAGGTTTTCTGCTACCCAGGAGTACCTGTTGCACTGGGATAGAGCAACGCAACTCAGACTGGGTCAACCACTCAGGAGCCATGCCGTGAGTTGGAGGGTCTGTAGGTCTATGTGATGCAGTTTGCCATGGTCCTGAGTTATCAGGTCCAGGTGCAGAGGTAGTGGGATAGGGTCCGCTATTGAGAGGTCTAGCAACATGGTGTACCGGTGCTGCCTGGGCCACGCTGGAGCAATCATGATCAAGCGGGCTCTGTCTCTGCGTACTTTCAGCAGGACCTTGGGGACGAGTGGGAATGGTGGAAAGGCATATAGCAGGTGAGTTGTCCACGGTATGAGGAAAGCGTCCGCTATCGAACCCTGTGAGAGGCCTTGAAAGGAACAGAACATCTGGCATTTCCTGTTCTCGTGGGATGCGAAGAGGTCTACACGGGGAAATCCCCACTTCTGGAAGACCGAAAGAATAACGTCCGGGCGAAGCGACCACTCGTGAGAAAGGAAAGATCTGCTGAGGCGATCCGCCAGAGTGTTCCAAACCCCTGGGAGAAAGGATGCTATGAGGTCTATAGAGTGGGTTATGCAAAAGACTCTAGAGTTGTAAGGCCTCGTGGCAAAGGGTCGAGGACCTTGTCCTGCTCTGTTTGTTTATATAGTACATGGCTGTCGTGGTGTTGGTGAATATTGATACACAACGGCCTTGCAGGTGCTGTTGGAACGCCTGGCAAGCAAGGCGAACTGCTCTCAGCTCCCAGATGTTGATATGCAAGGCCAGTTCCTGAGATAACCAAAGGCCTTGAGTGTGTAGATGCCCAAGGTGGGCACCCCAGCCAAGAGACGATGCGTCCGTCATCAGGGACACAGAGGGCTGAGGCGGATGGAACGGCAGCCCTGCACACACCCGGGAGGGGGTCAGCCACCATTCGAAGGAGCCTAGGATGTTTGGGGGAATGGTGACGATCATGTCTATGGCATCCCTGCCTGGTCAGTATACTGAGTTGAGCCACGATTGGAGGGAACGGAGCTGCAGTCTGGCGTATTTCGTCACAAACGCCATATGACCCAGGAGAGCGAGGCAAGTGCGAACCGTAGTCAACAGAGCAGCTTGCAGACTCTGGATGATGGCCACCATTGCCTGGAAACAGGGCAGCGGTAAGCAGGCCCTGGCGAGGTTGGAGTCCAGGGTGGCGCCAATGAAGTCTATCCTCTGAGTGGGAATCAGAGTGGATTTTTCTGCATTGATCATTAGGCCTAGATGTAGGAAAAGGTCCTTGACAATGCCGACGTGATGGCTCACTTGTGCCTCGGAGGTCCCTTGGATGAGCCAGTCGTCTAGATACGGAAAAACGTACTCAGCGATGGTGGAAGTGGGTGGCGACTACAGCCATGTATTTCGTAAATACTCTTGGGGCTGTAGAGAGGCCGAACGGTAGGACGGTGAACTGAAAATGTTATCAGTTGACTATGAACTGGAGGAACCTCCTGTGAGGTGTGTAGATGGCTATGTGAAAATACACATCTTTCATGTCGAGGGCAGCATACCAGTCTCCATGATCCAGGGGTGGGATGATGGTCCCCAGGGATACCATACGGAACTTCAACTGTATCATATATCTGTTGAGTTGCCACAGATCCAGGATAGGTCTGAGACCCCCTTTTGCCTTGGGGATTAGAAAGTAGCGGGAGTAAAACCCCGTGCCCCATTCGTGTTCCGGTACCTCCTCTATGGCTCCTTTGGCAAGGAGCAACTGCACCTCCTGAAGTAGGAGCTGCTTGTGAGAGGGGTCCCTGAAGAGGGACGAGGAGGGGGAATGGAAGGGGGGGAGCATGAAATAAATTGGAGGTGGTACCCAAATTTCAGCATGTGTAAGACCCAGCGATCTGACGTTAGCTGGGACCATGCAGGGAGGAAAAGGGAGGGGCAGTTGGAGAAAGGAGGGAATGGATCCTTTGACGATAGTGGTATGACGCCCTTGGGCGCACCTTCAAAAGGAGGGTTTTGGCCCTGCGGAAGGTTTTGAGGGACCTTGGTTCTGGCCCCCTTGGTTGCCTGACTGCCTCCGGCGACCGGTTCTACCCCACTTTCTAGCAAAGTCCTGTCTCTGTCTGGGCTGAGGGTAAGGGCAGTGTGGCTGGGGGTGGAACGGCCTGCGCTGAGTCACTGGCATATGCGTGCCCAGCGAGCGCATAATGACCCTGTTATCTTTTAGGCTTTGCAGCATAGGTCTGTCTTATCTTAGAATAGACCTTGCCCTTCAAAGGGGAGGTCCTGGATCGTATGTTGGAGCTCCGGGGGAAGGCCTGAGACTTGCAGCCCTGAGATACGCCTCATAGTCACCCCGGAGGCTAAGGTCCTGGCCGCTGAGTCCGCGGCGTCCAGGGAAGCCTAGAGAGAAGCTCTAGCCACCTTTTTCCCCTCATCCAGGATGGCCGCAAACTCCTGGCGGGAGTCCTGCGGGAGCAACTCCTTAAATTTGTCCGCCACCGCCCAAGTATTATAATTATAGCGGCTAAGGAAGGCTTGTTGATTAGCCATGTGGAGTTGGAGTGCCCCTGCAGAATAGACATTACGGCCCAGTAAGTCTCTTGATTTCGGGACTGGAGCCTGCTGGCCATGGCGTTCCCTCTCGTTGACCAACTGGACAACAAGGGAGCAAGGAGGAGGATGGACATATAAGTATTCATAGCCCTTGGAGGGCACCATATATTTACGTTCCACTCTCTGGGCAGCAGGTGGGACAGAGGCCGGAGACTGCCAGGTCGTGTTGGCATTGGCCTGGATCGTCCCTATAAAGGGAAGGGCCACCCTCGTGGGGGCATCGGATGATAAAATGTCCACCACTGGATCCTCTACCTCCGGGACCTCCTCAACTTGCAAGTTCGTATTCTGCGCCACACGTCTGAGGAGGTCCTGATGGGCCCTCAGATCGATTGGTGGAGGGCCTACAGATGACATTCCAACTACCGCCTCATCAGGGGAGGAGGATGAGGAAAGACCCGGGACAAGCGGGTCAGTGGAGGGCTCCTCTTGGTGGACAGCCTCTGTCTCCCTTAGGATCTGGGAGTCCTGTGGCTGAACTGGCACTTCCTCTGAAGCAGAAGGAGGAGGGCAGCTTACAGTGGCTTCCGGCACCTGGTGCTCTGACGTGGCAGAGCGCGATGTTCCTGGATGCGCACCTTGGGCCTGATGATACGCCCAAGGTGTCCAGAATGCTTACTGTTGAGGTCCGTAGCCTGGGGCTCCTGGAATATTATAGCAGGCATGTCTGCGTCTCTGTCTTGGGCATACGCACTGTCTGTATGCGAGGACACGGACGGGTGCCGGGACGGCCAGGGAGGAGCTGACAGACCATGATCGGGGTCCCTTCCTGTCTCCGTTGGTGATCTCCTCGGTACCGGGAGTCATACCGGTGCCGAGAGTGAGACCGGGACCTGTGACCGGCGTAGTGCCGGGAGGTCGACCTGGATCTCGAAGGTCTGCGACGGGAATGACTGCGAGAGTCGCGGTGTCGGGATCGGTGCCGGGAGGTGGAGCGGTACCGAGAGTACTGGGGCTGAGACGTCGATCTATGCCGCGAGTACGACTGGTGCCGAATTGGCAAGTGGTGCCGGGACCGTGAACGTTGGTGAGACCGCAAACGGCGCCAGGACCTGGATTGTAACCGGTGCCAGTCTGCCGAACCGACTGAAGGTGGTCTCATTATGGCTGGCTTGCCTCTGGATTGTAATACCCGCACCGGCCGTGCCGGGGGTTGAGGCAGAACAGACTCCGTCATGGCTATAAGGTCCCTGGCTGCGGAGAATGCCTCTGGTGTAGAGGGGACCGTAAGCTCAACCCCAGGTCTCGACGGGGAGCTCTCGGGGACCGGAGCTGACGGCACTGCAGCAGTCGGTGCCACGGCAGGTGTCGGTGCCAGGAGGTCCGAACGAGGCTGCGTCTGCGGCGCCGAGGGCATCGAGGTAGTGGAGGACTTCGACCTCTTCTGCTTCAGAGAGAGGGAGCTGTGCCGAGCAGGGCCCTGTGCCGGAGATGGCCGGTGCCGCGGTGTCTTTGCGGTGCCGGCATGGTCCGGTGCCGGAGGAGCGCTACTAGCAGAGTGCTCAGCGCTCAGTGCCGAGGACGGAGGGTTCAAAGCTGCCTCCATGAGGAGATTCTTCAGGCAAAAGTCTTTCTCTTTCTTTGTCCTAGGTTTAAATGCCTTGCAAATACGGCACTTATCTGCAATGTGCGATTCCCTGAGGCACTTTAAACAAGAGTCATGGGGATCGCTTGTGGGCATCGGCTTATGACAGGCCGAGCACGGTTTGAATCCCGGGACCGGGACCGGTTGAGGGGAAGGGGCTAATGCCCAAACCCCGCTGAACTGTATACACTAACTATTTAAAAACTATCAAACTAACTATACTATATGTAAAACTAACTATATACAACAAAGATAGCGAAGAAAGGAGTAGTAGCTAGGGAAGTGGAGGTCAGCTAAGCTGCGCTCCACTGTTCCAACGACCGACACGGGCGGTAAGAAGGAACTGAGGAGCGGTCGGGTCGGCAGGGGTATATATCCGGCGCCATGGCGGCGCCACTCCAGGGGGTGACCCAGCCAACCCACCGGGAGTTGCTAGGGTAAAAATCTTCCAAAGAATGTGCACGCGGTGCACGCACACCTAACTGGAATGGATATGAGCAAACACTTGAAGAACCTGATGTGATCTCACAGCTGGAAAGAGGGAAAGAGCTGTGGGTCCCAGACCTCCAGGGCTGTGAGAAAGAGGTGCTTCCAAAAGCTGCCTTCCCTGGTGAGGACTTGGTTAAACCAGCTCAACTACTGTGTGGGAATGCAGGAAACATCTGAGATGCCCTACAAAGACCCTGTGAGCTCTCCAAGTTCAGGATTGTTCTCTGCAGATGTGCAATCATTATGGCACATGTCGGTCAGAATAGGAGGGAAGCCATGAATGACAACTGGCAGCAGGTTTCTCCCTGATCTCACTTTCTCCTGAGTGTTCTGGTGAGATGCAGACCAAAACTGATCCCTTCCTCTCTCCTCTGGGGAAGGTTTTGGAGAAAATCAGCTCCTAATAGGTTTGATCTCTCCCACACATCTTTTGGATTGTTCATCCCTTTTTCCGTTCCTCTCTCTGAGATTTTCTTTCTTTCCGGTGCAGGTAGTGATCTGTGTCTGGATTCTCTCTGTCTCTCAGCAGGTGATGGGATGGTGAGTCAAAATGAGGAGGAGAAACCCCATCAGGAAGATGCTGAGCAAGGAGAACCACATGGAACTTTATCAGGAAGATCCAAAGGGAATGTTTCCGGGAGTTGGGCACTCTCAGAAAAAACAGAAGCCTGTGAGACTCAGGGGAGGCCAGAGGGAAACTTTAATAGTCTTTCAGACCTTGTAACAAGCGACACAATCAACTTGGAAGAGAGACGCTACACATGCCATGAGTGCGGGAAAAGCTTCAATCAGAGCTCTGTCTTGATCACGCATCGTAGAATCCACACAAGGGAGATGCCCTACACAGTCTCTGAGTGCGCGAAAAGCTTCAATCAGCGCTCAAGCCTCATTAGACATCAGAAAATCCACATGAGAGAGAATTGTAATAAATCCCTTGACTAGGGTTGGCCAAAAATTTTTTAAAAAAAAAATCATATTTGCTAATTCCCACATAGTGATTTTTGCATCATCTTCACCATGATCTCCCAGCTCCACCAGATAAGCTGCCTGCTTCTGCCTTTTGCAGCTCATTCTTCTTCGGGGTCAGTCCTGTGATCTTTTCTATTAACTCCTTTCCTTTTGAGTCATAGGAGTGTGTGTCTCCCCAGCCAGGAATGTTCATCAGCTCCAGGTTGTGGGGAGAGAGAGGTTTGATTCCAACAAGCTACACTGAGGCAAAAACTACCTGTGCCTTCCATCCACTAGGACTGTATATGTCGTTGGCTGCTCAAGTTAGTGATCTTGATGTAAAAAGACAATTATAATTGTAGTGCAGATGCAGCCCAGGTGCAGTGGTTGGCATTAGCTTTCCCCTTGACCTGACCTAAACTCCATCACTTTTCCTAGTCTAAACAAACCCTGAGCATCACGGTTATACTGTTCCCCCATTTCAAAGCAATTCTTAGTCACTGAGTTCTCCCTTGGGGAACAAATTGTTTCATTCCCAGTTGCTCTGATGTTGCTTCAGGTTGTACTGGAGAGCAGATATTTTTATTATCATTTTCTGCACTTAAAATATATTGAATTATAACAAAGGGCAGGAACAGGGCAGGGATAGGGGAAAATGTCATTTCACCCATTGTAACAACAGACGTAGTTAGGGTAAGTCAGAGGGATTCCCTTATTCCCCATCGCTCTCCTCCTTCAATCCGTGCTAGAACCTAAGAATCCTTTTCCTTTCCCCAGTTGTGGGATGGGAGACTTCCAAAAGTGCTCCCTGTGCTATAGCACATGGCTAAGTTCAGAGAATAAACCCCAAATCTCCCCTGAGCTTTACTTTTTGAATTCTGTATTGCCGATTACTTCAAACCTGGGCATTGTGATTATTTACCAGTTTCTCTAGCACTGTTCCTACCACTGTTTCTGTAACATTTTTTGTTTTTTACGGGACAGGGTTGTTATTCCTTTGCCTAAGCCCAACCTGGAAGGCCAGGGTGTCTGTTTTCTCTGGCCCCTCCCCACAGACAAATCTGACATGGTTGAACCTGCCACGAGCAAAGAAAAAGCCCCACAGGTCACACACGCAAAGCAGATAGACACACACAAGACACAGAAGAAACTGAATTATTTGAGCTCTCAATATTTCCACTTTCCCACAGCATGTTAGTTCTGAAGGTGGTTCTAATTTGTTTATTTTCTTGGAACCAGAACTGGGGAAAGAGAACACTGGAGTCAGTGGAATTACAGCAGGACGGGATAAGTCTCATGATTCGTCACTAACCAAAGGCTTTGTAAACAGAGCGATAATGTTACTGAATGGTCTGGCTAACCCTGCAGTTTGAAACAATCAGCTCTATGGGTGGTAAATTGACAGAGGCTCTGCTGCTGTTCATGAAATAGCAGCTGTTGAAAGGTAATGTGCTTCTATTTCAATGCCTTGGAAGTACAGAAAACAATGATCTGTGTTAAAGGAAAGTTGCCATTTCTCAGAGCCCCAATTGCTATTGTGTGTGTACAGGAAGGTTTGAATGTGCAGCAGGTAGTTTGCTAAAACTTAGCTATTTTATGTGTGTGACAAGCTCCTGCTCACCTCCAGCAGAAGTTTCAGTCACATGCTATGGCAACTTACTGAATGTCAGAAAGCTTGGGGCCGGTCCTGCCTGTAGGATAGTGTTGAAGTCCCCGCCCAGGACCAGGCACTCGTGAGGCTCCAAGGAGCAGAGGAAGAATCACAGCCACTCCGGGGCCGATGTCGGGGCATAGATGTTCACAAGGTTGACCACGCGCCCCTCCATGCGGACCTGATGGTGCAGCAGGCGGCCCAGCACAGCCTCGGCGACCCCCAGCACCTTGGGCCATAGGTCGAGGGAGAACAGGGTAGCCACTCCAGCCTTGTGGGCTGTGAGATGGCTGAAGTAGACCCCGTCCTCCCTACTCCTTCCACCAGCTGGCTTCGGCGGCCAGATCCGTGTGGGTCTCCTGCAGGAAAACCACAGAGTACCCACCCCCAAAGGAAGGAGAGCACCTGGCTCCTGCAGAAACCCACCACCCTCGCCCCACCACCCTTGCCAACGCCCGCACGTAGGTCTCCACATGGGGTGAGGCGGGCACTAGGAGGCAGCGGATGCCGTGCTTCCTGGTTAAGGTGGGGAAGGGGCCCCAGCTGCCGTAGGTGGTAGTGGAGGCGGCAGTCGGGGGAGATGACATAACAGCAGGCAGGGGGGCCACCGCCACCTGGCCGTACGCCCTGGGGGCCTTGGGAGGGGCACCCGCAGAGCTGGTGGAGGGAACAGTGGGGAGGGGCCCCGCGGCCGGTGGCAGGGCCGAGGCAGTGGTGACATGCTCTGCCATGGAGGGCTTAGTCTTAGCGGGGCCCCTTCCCTTCTTGCCCTGGCCCTTCCTGCCGGCTGGGGGGCTCCCCCAGAATCGGAGGGGGCAAGGGACGTGGCAGCAGCAGAAGGCACCCCGTCGCCTGCCGGTGCCGCAGCGAGAGCGGTGGCAGGTGGTCCGGTAGCGGTGGAGACTAGGGGGGGTGTCAAGGGAGCAGGCGGAGGAGGGTGGACAGGGGTTGTCCCAGGGGTCCCACGCACCGCATCCCCTGCCATGATGAGTAGGGAGGGATGGAAACACCGGCGAAAGAACCGGGGGAGGGAAAACAGGCCAACCACTCCTCCCCGCTAGGCTTTGGGCAGGGGAGGAGGGTGCCAAAATGGGGGAACAGGGTAGATAAGCGGACTACCAAGGACTGGGGAGGGGCGGGTCAGTCACCGAAACTGGATTGAAATCCGACTCCTCTAGCTGCACTAGGGGAGGGGAGGGGTACAACAGCAATGGGGGGTGCAGTGCAATAGGGGCAAACTCAAACGGGGGAGAAGCACAAGCGCACCAAAGGGGGCATGGGTGTACAAGGGGAGGGGGGGCTGCAGAGGAGGGGAGCAACCAGGCTGGCAGTGGGGCAGAGGGACCAAGGGGCTGGTTTCAGGGCTGGGGCAGGACAAACAAAGCTGCAAATGGAGACGGGCGGGGCAGGCAAACTGAAGCTGGGTGGGGGGGTGCAAAAGGCTACGAGGGGCAAACGGGGCAGGCAACAAGGGGCAAAGCTATGGGGCCTGTTGCAGAAGGGAAGGGGTGGGGGCGGGGGGCGTGCACCCATGAGCACTTGTGCACAGTCAGTAGGTGGCTGGCTGCTGCTGGAGGCCCGAACGGTGGCAATAGGGTGTGGCAGGCCAGGCGAGCAGCTGAGTCCCAGAGGCAGGAACCGAGGCAGATGGTAAGTGGCCGGTGGGAGTCGGTGGGGGGACACAGATGGACCAGAGTCAGGCCCCACACCACACCCCCTGTGCCCCCACAGTCTACACCCCCACCACTAGAGCACAGTTAAAGAGTTACTCAGTCTTTGATGGCCCCCTCCACGGTGGTCTTCAGAGTCCTGTGCGCTCCACCTGCAGCCGGTGGTCTTCTCAGTCCTCTTCCTCCTCGAGGCTCCAGCAGCTCCCCAGGCAAACACAGCTCCAGCAGCAGCTCCTCCTCCGGCAACCCTGGTGGCCAGGCAGGAAGGACCCCTCACAGGTGGTAGCTGTTGTGGTGGTGGTGGTGGGGTCCTGGCTTTTCCCTCCAGAGGTGGAGGAGTGGGGGCTGGCCAGCAGGCCCCCCCACCCCTCTCTCAGCAGCAGGGGCAGCAAGCAGCAGCAGAAGTCCAGCAAAGGCACACTCCAGCCAGCAGCAGCAGCCCAGGAAGGGAGAAGGAGCTCCAGCCAACAGGGCAGCTAGAGAAGAGGATGAAAGCGCTCCAGCCAGCAGGGCAGCCCAAGCAGACAAAGCGCTGCTGGTATCTATTGGGTGTCTGGAAAGAGGTTGGGCGGAAGCCCGCCCAATGCTAAAGGATCCCCCCTGCCCAGCCTGAGGGGAGGATCTACAGGACCTCAGAACCCCACTGATTCCGGGGGACAACTAATAAGAGAACAGGGACAGGAGTGTGGTCAAAGGGTCATAAGAAGGGACCCTGACGGGAACACCGAGCAGAGAACCCCGGACAGCGCCCACTGCTCCTCGAAGGCATCAAGGGAGCCAGTGGACGCCGCCCAGAGGAACTCCACCCGGATACGTGAACAGACTAAGGATCGGAAACAAGCCCCACTGTCACCGGAGTCCCCATCGGCCAACCGTCTCTCCCTGGTTGCATAGATGGCCATTTTAGCCAGAGCGAGGAGGAGGTTGACCAGGAGGTCCCACGACTTTGTGGGGCCACAGATAGGGAGTGCATAGAGAAGGAGGTGAGGGGAAAAGTGCAGCAAGAAATGTGAGAGGATATTGGTGAGGAGCTGGTATAGGGGCTGCAATGTGGCACACTCTAAGTAAACGTGCGCCAGGGTCTCCCTCATACCGCAGAAGGGGCAGGTGTCTGGGATGGGTAAACCATGCCAAATACACGCCTGTGCTCATGGCTCCATGAAGGAGCCGCCAACTGATATTTCCAGCGGGCCTCGGGACCAGGGTAGAATAGACGCTGGCCCACCAGGGCTCCCCGCCCTCCAGAAGTGGCAGGAGGTTCCGCCACTTTGTATTGGGGCGGCACACGAGGGTGAGGAAGTGAAGGGTGTGGAGCACGAGCATGTAAAGTTGCTTCCTTGGCGCAGTTTGGAAATGTACCGGCTGCAGGTCGTGCAGGCGGCTTGCGGAGAAGGGGCGGGGGGGGCAGTCAGGTCCATGGGGCAGGGACCCGATGAAAAGGTCCGGAGGGCTCGGGGTGGTGGGTGGGCTGGGCATGCCCTCTGGCAGGACTTGGTTGAGGTAGGCCCGAGCAGCGGGTGGCATTGAGCGAGCGTCAGGGGATCCAGCCGGTCTCCGACCCTGGTAGCTTCCGCCAGGACTAACCTCTGGTGCATCGTGGGGGACTCTGCCACCTGCACATGGAGCTGGGGATTGTGGAGCAGGGGCTGCACGAGGAGATCTCCCCCTCGGTGGCCGCCACGGACCTGGTCACAGAGAATGGCTTCCAGGTCCGGAGGAGGTCCTGGTAGAAGACCAGCAGCCCGGAGAGGTCTCGCAGAAGACCCCTCGGTTCGAGATAAAGGAGCTGCCGGTCGTATCGGAGCCCTCGGAAGCGGCGCAGGAAGACGTGCGCCAGGGCTCTCCATGCCGGACTACCCGCACCATAAAGAAGCCTCTGCAGTGTCTGGAGGCAGAAGATATGGCCCTGAGTGCACAGGCACTTCAGGCCCTGCCCTCCCTCCTCCAGGGCAAGGTGATTACCCCTTCGGAGACCCAGTGCAGTCCTGGCCCAAAAGAACTCCAGAATCACCTTCCGGAGGTCAGCCAGGAAGCCGGCAGACCGGGGTGTTGAGCCAGGGTACCGAGCATACAGGACTAGTTTGATGAGCACCAGCATGCCCTCCTCGAAGATAAAAGCACTAAGGAGTCCCCCGTCATTTTTCTGGAGCTGCTTCCGCCACTTGCCCTGCATTACGTTGCCAGGTTCTCCGGCGGAGACGATGCATTGGCGCAAGGTAAACGCAGACATGTAGAGCAGCGGATCCGCTCGTCCACCGGATGGCCTGAACGTGGGGGGGGTTGGAGGGAGCTCGTCTTTGGCTACGGTCTGGTCCGCCGACCACAGGCCAGATGCTTTGATCCAGTTGACCAGGCGGAGGAGGCCGCGAGTACTCCGCCTGGCAAGCCTCCACCTTGTCCAAGTCGCTGGTCCTGGGACCACGAGGAGCACATCAATCGTGGCGTAAGCCTACGGACAGCCGCAGCTCGCAGCTCCAAGCACCAACCCCGAGTCAACCCTCCTTGCGTGAGAGGCAGAGAAGGCTGATGGGCCAGAGCGTACAGGGGGGGGGGGCTGGGCCCAAGATGTGGGGCCCCCTGCCGCGCTCCCGCGCCCAAAGGCTGCCGGCTCGGGTCAGGGTCCAGTTGACCTGACAGACACTCTGCGGAAGTCAGCACCTGGAGAAGAAGCCCAACAAACTGGGACCAAAGCCTCAACACTCTGCAGAGTTGCCAGGAGATACCCGTGGTCCACCCTGTCAAAACGCGCGTTCTCTGGATCAGGGACACGAGGCGAACGACGACATCCTGCAACCCAGAGCTCCAGGAGATCCCGTTACGCAATAGAGGTTATCCAAAGATCTACGGGCCCGGACGGTGTAGGTCTGGTCTGAGTGGATCACGTCCTCCAGCACGGCCCCCAGCCGCAGCGAGATGGCCTTGGCTACAATTTTGTAGTCCGTGCTGAGGAGCGAGACGGGACGCCAATTCCGTAAATCGCTGAGGTCCCCCTTCTTCGGCTGTACGGCGAGCATGGCTCGTCTGCACGAGAGAGGGAGGACCCCGCCCTGCAAGGACTCGGCCCAGAAGGTGACCAGGTCTGGGCCGAGGACGTCCCAGAACACACGGTAGAACTCCACGGTCAGCCTGTCCGTGCCCGGAGACTTGTTGGAGGGCATGCGACGGAGGGCGTCCGAGAACTCGGCCAGAGAGAGAGGCAGCTCTAGCTGGTCCCAGTCGCCTGTGCTGAGCATCGGGAGCCCGTCCCAAAGCACTCTGCGAGCAGCAGGATCAGTCGGATCCGGGGAGAAAAGGTGCGCGTAGAAGGTCCAGGCCCTCTCGCACATCTCCGCCGGATCACTGAGTGGGGTGCCGTCCTCTGCCAGAAGGCAGGTGACGTGCTTCTTGGCCCCCCTCTGTTTCTCCAGGGCATAGAAGAAGCGGGAGCTGCAATCCATCTCCTGAAGGAGGTGGATGCGGCAGTGAACAAAAGTGCCCCGAGCCCGATGGTCCTCAAGGACCCGGAGCTCCTCCCGCCTCTCCTGGCACACTCTGCAAAGGGATGGATCCTCGGGGCTGGCAGCCAGACACCTCTCCAGCTCTAAGACCTCCCGTTCCAACTGCCTCATCGCCGCATCCCTCCATCGGCTGGCACCCAGGGTGTAGTTACGGCAGAAGAGCCGGGCGCGCACCTTCTCCACATCCCACCAGCGCCACGCCAAGGGAAAGGCACGCTGCTGCCCTCGCCAGGCCAGCCAAAACCCCCGGAAGGATGCCGCGAAGCCCGCATCCTCCAGCAAGCTGTTTTTGAAGTGCCAATAGGCCGACCTCGGCCTCTCCGCACTGAGAGAGGCCTTCACGGTGACGAGGTGGTGATCCAAAAAAGGGGCCGGATGCTGGAGGACTGGGCCCATGAAAGGTGGAAGCGCAACATGTAGATACGGTCCAACTGGGAGCGGCACGACCGATGGGCCCCCACCCGGACATAGGTGAACGTGGAGACATCGTCCGGGTGGTGGTCGCGCCAGACGTCCACCAGGGAGTAATGGTTGATGATCTCCCGGAGGACGTCCGTGGCGGCTGGGCTCCGCTCGGTCCCCGAGTGGTCCTGCTCCTCTAGGATGATGTTGAAGTCCCCGCCCAGGACCAGGCACTCACGAGGATCCAAGGAGCCGAGGAAGGCGGACGCCTGCTGATAGAACGGCAGCCGCTCCGGGGCCGATGTTGGGGCATAGGCTGCCCACGAGGTTGACCACGAGCCCCTCCATGCAGACCCAGAGGTGCAGCAGGCAGCCCGGCACAGCCTCAGCAAACCCCAGCACCTCGGGCCGTAGGTCGGGGGAGAACAGGGTAGCCAATCCAGCCCTACGGGTTGTGAGATGGCTGAAGTAGACCCCGTCGCCCCACTCCAGCTGCCAGCTGGCTTCGGTGGCTGGATCCGTGTGGGTCTCCTGCAGGAAAACCACAGAGTACTCCCCCTCCCTAAGGAAGGAGAGCACCTGGCTCCTGCGGAAACCCACCCTACAGCTCTGGGTGTTCAATGTGGCAAAAGTGATGAGTGCCACCATGAGGAGGGCTGGGGGGGATCCTCAGCACCAGGGGTGCTCGTGGCCCCCTTTGGGCCGCACAGCAAACCGTGACCCACCCCGAAGGTGAGCAAGGAGTCACGGAGGCTGCAGACCCGGTGGTAAGCTGCGGCACCCTGCTTCCCAGTCCTTTTGCCCTCCCCCATGAGGGCCCTCGCGGCCCGGAGGATCTGGTAGAAATCCCCCCAGCGCTGGAGAGCAAGCGCTACCTTGTTGCAGGAGCCCTTGACGTCTTCCAGGAACTCCTGCAGCTCCTCTCACAGCTTATGGGGGGGTGGGGTCACTGGCCTCCAGTGACCTACCGGTGGGGCCTCTGGCACAGCCCCGTGGCCCCCAGGGACGGCCAGGCAAGGGGCGGACCCGCAACTTGGCGCCTGATGGGCCAGCACCACATGGTCCGCCTCAGAGCCTGGCTCAATGGGGGCCAGCGGAGGGAAGAGTGCAGCCCGTAGGGGGTCGGGACTGTGAAACATAAAGGCCGCTCCCTGGGGGTCACCTTCTGGGAAAGGGAAGGAGACAGCCCCAGGGGCGACAATAACATTGTGGGAGGTGGAGGGGACAGGGACGGGGTCATGAGTAAGGGCAGGGCTGGGGTCAGGAACAGGATTGGGAGGAGGGACAGAGATGGGACCCTGGGCCGCAGGAGCTGAACTCTCAGGAGGCGGCTCCTAGTGGCCAGGCACTGGGGGTTTGAGGGGAGGGAGAGGGTCCCCGGTGACACCGGGCTCAGGCTCAACCGCAGGTAGGGCAGCCTCAGCGATGAGGGACGCAGAACCCTCAGTGGGGCCCCCGCCCAGGAAGGAAACCGGTTGCCCCGCGCCACCACGGGATACCCCTGGCGGCTCACCTCCCGGCCGCAAGGCACCGGCCATCGCCTCAACAGGCTCAGTGGCCATCAGTGAGGTGCCATCCGCAGCTGGGCAGGTGGAAGAGTCCAGGGGGCTCCCGGAGGCGGGAGTGGATGCAGCAGTCGGGGCGAAGGAACACGGGGAGGGGGAATCCGGGGTGAGGTCAGCTAGGTCGAGGCCCGCTGACAGAGGGTCGTCCTCCCCCTGGGTAACTGGGGTCAGACCCAGGGCCACGATCTCAAAAATGGAGGGGAGCTCACCTCCCACGACCCCAGGGTCGTCCCCACTCGCACCCGAGGTGACGCTCACCGCGGGTGTTGTAGGGGGCACAGGTGGCATGGGAATAGGAGGGGCCTGTGCTGGGGCCTCTGCCAGGAGGGACTGCAGAGGAGGGATGGTGGTACCCTCTAGTGCTGCCACTTCTTCCCCAGCTGGAACTGGCATACGGACCGATCCCATGGGCATGGCGGAAGGCTCGGTGTCTGCGGCCCCCTCCTGGTCTTACAGGGGGGCTTCCGCATCAGATGGCGCGAGCGGAGTCCGAGCCATCCGCTTGCCCCGCCTACCCTGTACTAGGGTCCAGCCCTCCATGGCGTCACCTGCGGGCCGGTCAACAGGGGTTGAGTCAGAGGGCGGGGATGGTGGTTCACGGACTTGGAGAGCTACCGGTGGTACAACTGGAGAAAGGAAAGATTCCCCCTGGGGAGAGCCCTCTCCCACGCCCGGCGGTACCCCTGCCGCACCCTCCTCCACAGGCCCCGCCAGAGCGCAGGCAGCGGAGGCGAGACCCGCCCGCTCACCCGAGCGCACTGGAGGAGGTCCCCCTGCGGCCTGAGCAGGAGCAGTGATGGATTGAGGAGGAGGAGGAGGAGGGGCGGCCCTGGGCACCGGGCGGCCAGGGGCGCCGGTGATGACGGGACCGGCACCCTGCCGGGGTTAGGGGTCCCGGGCGCTCCTCCGAGCCAGGCCAAGGGGCAGTCCCTCCAGACGTGCCCCGTCGCCTGGCAGAAGTAATACCGGGCCTCCCCCGTAGAATAGTGCACCCGGTAATGGGCCCCCTGATAGGGGACCAGGAAGGACCCCTCGAGCGCCTCTCCGCCACGCTCTGCCGGTGGAACGAGAGGATGTGACGGAGGGCGGGGTCCTTGCAGCCCAAGGGGAGAGGGCTCACAACAGAGATGGGCTTCCCCAGAGTTGAGAGGCCAGGTAACAGGGCGGCATTGGGAAGGAAGGGAGGGACGGACGTCAGGACAACACGGACACCCAGGTCCTCCAGCGGCTCCATGGGAATGAACACGCCCCCCACTGCCAGGCTCTTCTCCACCACCTCCTGGGCGGCGGCCTCCAAGGCAAGGAAGAAGACCACCTTGCCATACATCCTGGAGGCCGCCACAATGGCCGTGGGCCCCACCACCCTTGCCAACACCCACACGTAGGTTTCCACGTGGGGGGAGGCGGGCACCAGGAGGCAACGGACGCCGTGCTTCCTGGTCAAGGTGGGGAAGGGGCCCTGGCTGCCATAGGTGGTAGGGGAGGCGGCGGTTGGGGGAGATGACGTAGCGGCGGTCAGGGGGGCCACCACCATCTGGGCATACGCCCTGGGGGCCGGGGGAGGGGCACCCGCAGAGCTGATGGAGGGAACAGCGGGGAGGGGCACTGTGGCCGGTGGCGGGGCCGCGGCAGAGGTGGCAGGCTCTGCCATGAAGGGCTTAGTCTTCTGAGCGGGGCCCTTCCCCTTCTTATTGCCCTGGGCCTTTCTGCCAGCTGGGGGGGCTCCCCCAGAATCAGAGGGGGCGAGGGACATGGAAGCAGTGGAGAGCATCCCATCGCCCGCCGCTGCCGGCACCTCAGCGGGAGCGGCGACAGGTGGTCCGGCAGCAGCGGTTGAGGCCGGGACTGGGGGGATTATGAGGGAAGCAGGTGGGGGAGGTGGGGGCAGCAGTTGCCCCAGGGCCCCACCTGCCGCATCTCCCACCATGGGGAGTAGAGAGGAAGGGGAAACACGGGAGGAAGGGAAGGGGGGGAACAGGTCAACCACTCCCCCCTGCTAGGTTGTGGACAGGGGAGGAGGGGCAGAGAAGGGGACTATCAAGGACTTGGGGGGGGCGGGGTCCAGTCACCAACAGGATCAAACTGCTCCTCTAGCTGCACTAGGGGAGGGAAGAGGTACAACAACAATTGGGGGGGGTGCAGTGCAAGAGGGGAAACTCAAACGGGGGAAGCACAAGCGCTCTGAAGGGGCATGGGCGCATGAGGGGAGGGGCTAAACAAGGTGAGGGGGCCGCAGGGGAAGGGAGCAACCAGGCTGGGAATGGGGCAGAGGGACCAAGGGGCTCGCTTCAGGGCTGGGGTGAGACAAACAATGCTGTATAGGGAGACGGGCAGGGCAGGCAAACAAACTTAAGCTAGCGGGGGCAAAAGGCTATGAAGGGCAAATGGGGCAGGCAACAAGGGGCAAAGCTAGGGGGCCTGTTGCAGAGGGGAAGAAGTCAGTCTATGAGCACTTGTGCAAAGGCAAAATGCTTGGCTGGCTGCTGCTGGAGGCCCAAACAGTGGCAATAGGGCATGGCAGGCCAGGCGAGCAGCTGAGTCCCAGAGGCAGGAACCGAGGCAGCTGGTAAGTGGCCGGTGGGAGTCGGCGGGGGGACACAGATGGACCAGAGTCAGGCCCCACACCACACCCCCTGTGCCCCCACAGTCTACACCCCCACCACTAGAGCACAGTTGAAGAGTCACTTAGTCCTTAATGGCCCCCTCCACGGTGGTCCTCAGAGTCCTGTGCGCTCCCCCAGCAGCCGGTGGTCGCCTCACTCCTCTTCCTCCTCAAGGCTCCAGCAGCTCCCCAGGCAAACTCAGCTCCAGCAGCAGCTCCTCCTCCGGCAACCCTGGTGGTCAGGCAGGAAGGACCCCTCACAGGTGGTAGCTGTTGTGGTAGTGGGGGGGGGGTCCTTGCTTCTCCCTCCAGAGGTGGAGGAGTGGAGGCTGGCCAGCAAGGCCCCCCTTCCCTCCCCTCCCTCAGCAGCAGCAGCAGTCCAGGAAGGGTGCACTCCAGCCAGCAGCAGCAGCCCAGGAAGGGAGAAGGAGCTCCAGCCAGCAAGGCAGCCAGAGAAGGGGGAGAGCCCTCCAGCCAGCAAGGCAGCCAGAGAAGGGGGAGAGCCCTCCAGCCAGCAGGGCAGCCCGAGGACACAGAGCGCTCCCGGTAGCGGGATGGTGACCCAGCTCCTGCCCTGAAGGGCTTGAAACAGCCCAGGAGAGGGCTGGGGCTGGGGCAAGAAGCCTAGGCTGATTGGGAAAAGTAGGCTCAGCTGTGGCCATGCCTCAATCAGGCCCAGCTGGACCCTATAAGAGGCTGTGAGCCAGAAGCCCAGTCAGTCTCCCTCTGCTTGTAGTGAGAGAGGGTCCTGGCTGCAGGGACCGAAGCAAGACATCTAGCTTGGGAGCAGGGCTGGGGAAGGGCCAGAGGAGCTGGGAGCTCTGGCCTGGAAAGCCCCAGGCTGCAGGCCTGACTATAGGCTGAATAGGTGCAGGATTGCAATGGGGCAGCCCATGGGGAAGCAGAGGTGGCAGGTCCAAACCCTTTTGCCTGTGATGAGTGGCTCATACTGCAGTCTGCCCTAGTGAATGGGGGCTAGATGAAGAATAGGCAGTAGCCAAGACTGAGGTGAAGTGGGGAGAGTGAATGGGGGTTCCCCTGGGAGGGGGAGACCCAGAACTGTGGGAGTACTGCCAGGGTAAAAGGGGCACTCGGGTCCTGGGAGGGACAGGGGGCCAGCTGCGGTAAGGCAGATCACCAGCTCTGAAGTCTGGAGAGCTAATTCCCAAGATGACCAGCAGGAGGTGCTGCCAGGTGAGTCTGCCCCTGCTTACATTGGGGAAGAATGAACATGGTTTTTGTAAAGGAAAATCGTACCTCACGAATCTACTATAATTCTTTGAGGGAGTCAACAAGCATGTGGATAAAGGTGGTCCCGTGGATATAGTATACTTAGATTTTCATAAAACCTTTGACAAGGTCTCTCCCCAAAGGCTCTGAAGCAAAATGGGATAAGATGGACGGTCCTCTCTGGGATAGGTAACTGGTTCAAAGGCAAGAAAGAAAGGGTCTGACTTTCAGAATGGAGAGAGGTAAATATTAGTGTCCCCCTGGGGTCTGTACTGGGACCAGCACTGTTCAACATACTCCTAAGTGATCTGGAAAAAGGGGTAACAGTGAGGTGGCAACATTTGCAGATGATACAAACCAACTCAAGTTAGTTACGTCCAAAAGAGAGTGCAAAGTGTGACAAAGGGATCTCACCAAACAGAGTGACTGGGCAGCAAAAAGGCAGATGAAATTTAATGTGAATCAATGCAAAGTGATGCACATGGGAAAACATGATCCCAACTCTACATCTGAACTGATGGGGGCTAAATTAGCTCTTACAATTTAAGAAAGAGATCTTGGAGTCACTGTGGATACTTCTCTGAAACATCTATTCAATGTGCATTGGCATCAAAAAAGCAAACAAAATATTGGGAAGTCATTAGGAAAGGGATGGCTAGCAAGACAGAAATATAATATTGCCTGTCTATAAATCTATGGTGTGCCCACATCTTGAATACTGGAGCTGGTCCCCCATCTCAAAAAAAATATTGGAATTGGGAAAGGTACAGAAAAAGGCAACCAAAATGATTAGGGGTCTGGAACAGCTTCCATGTGAGGTGAGATTAATAAGACTGAGGGGAGTTTTCAGCTTGGAAAAGAGATGACTAAGGAGGGACTAGGATAGAGGTCTATAAAATGATGAGAGGTTTGGATAAGGTAAATAAGGAAGTATCAGAGGGGTAGCCATGTTAGTCCGGATCTGTAAGGAAATGCTATTTACTCCTCATAACACAAGAACTAAGGGTCACCCGATGAATAGACAGCAGGTTTAAAACCTACCAAAGGAGGTATTTCTTCACCCAACACACAGTCAACCTGGGGAAACTTTGCCAGAGGATGCTGTGAGAGCCAAGACTGTAACAGGGTCCACCAAAGAACTAGGTAAGTTGATGGAGGACAGGTCCATCATTGGCTATTAGCCAGGATGGGCAGGGATACAAAACCATGCTCTTGAAGTGTCCCTAGCCTCTGTTTGCTAGAAGCTGGGAATGGGCGACGGGATGGATTGCTTGATGATTCCCTGTTCTGTCGATTCCCTCGCGGGCACCTGGCATTGGCCACTGTGGGAGGATAGGATTCTGGGCTGGCTGGACCATTGGTCTGATCCAGTGTGGCTGTTCTTATGACCAACAGAGGCCAGTCCCCACCAGCAATATTTATAATTGGTGCACTGAAAGGGCTCACTTTCCAAAGCTGACCAAAATGATCAGTGAAAGTGTTTTGGAGAAAAACACTAAACAGAACAATGTAAATGAAAATTGGGAGCTATTGTTTAAGGAGCTTGTTAGATGGGGCATAAGCCACGTTGCATAATTAGCTGAGCTTGCAATGTCTTTCCACTCAACTCACTGACATTTCTCCGTCTGCGAATCTAGTACCCATTTTAAAATCTAGATCCAATCAATTTCAACACGTCAGGGAAGATTCTAGGCATCAATGATCTGATCATTGGGTTGATGGAGGTAAACAAGATATTCCCATAAGGCTCCCTCCCTCCCTCTTCCCAAGAGCCACCCTCATCCTCTCTGCCCTTTCAGCTCCCGCATCCTCTGCAAACTTTCGAAGACAGACGCCTCGTGATGGCCTTTGCTCGTGGGGATGTCGCCTAGTGGTCAGGGTTTTGGTCCCTCGGGACGGGAGGGTGCAGCAGATGGCAGGGGAGCCAAGGGCTTCCCATGGGCTCTGACCCAGGCCACTCTGAGAGCAACACTTCCTACCACCCTGCTATTGTCTAAAGTTTGCAGTTTATCACTGGAAGCTCTGACAGGTGTCAGCTCACTACTTGGCCCCTCTTCTCGGCCGGGTATGGCATGGCAACTCTCTCCTTGGGGGTGGCAGCTGTCTCTGTTACACTGACAAATCCGGGTAGGTGACTTGTCAGTGGGTGAGATTGAACTGGGAACTCAGGAGCTTAGGGCATGGGCCTCTACAGCATGAACTAAAAGCCACCTGGCTGCCAGCTAAGACTGTAGAAAAGACTCATTTTATCTCTCCCTCTAAGTGATCTTGGTGCCACTAGCTGGGACACACCACCACACCTTGGAGGTGTGTGGGTTACGTACTTCCCCTAGCTGAGGAAGCGCATCCTGAGCTTCGGAGCATTCCCAGTTGTAATCCCGGATGACCCCTGTAACAATTGGCCTCTGGAAGGACACTGCTGAGAGTGTCAATTCAGGACAAATTGCTTGGAGCAGGGCAGTCACAGCCCGAGGCTGGGTGCCCTTTACTATTATTAAAGCACGTCACACCAGCCATGCAGAGAGGACTTCACTTTTACCCCACTGGCTAATTGGACGTCATAGAATCAATTCCCTCAGCTATTCCGGTTCCCTTCTATCACCACCAGCCCCGCTCCTTATGTGGATGAATGGTTATGAAAACCAATTCCCCAGTAAAAGAAAAAAGGTTCTCTCAAAGGACCCCAAAGGATCAAGCCCCAAATGCAGGTCAATAGATGAGTCAGATCTTACCCACAAATCACGCTCTTGCAAATCCTTTAGCACCTAGAATCTAAAGGTTTATTCATAAAAAGTAAGAAATATAGATGAGAGTTAAAATTGTTAAAGGAATCAATTACGTCCAGTAATGGCAAAGTTCTTGGTTCAGGCTTGTAGCAGTGATGGAATAAATTGCACGTTCAAATCAAATCTCTGGAGTCCGTCCACAACTGGGATGGGTCATTCAGTCCTTTTTACAGAGCTTCAGTTTGTAGCAAAGTCCTCCAGAAGTATGAAGCAGGACTGGAGATGAGATGGAGACGAGGCATCAACCTTTTATAGTCTCTTGCCATGTGGTCTTTGCTTTCTTTGTCCCTAGGACACTCTATTCAGCACGTGGTACAGAAAAACCTTAGAATTCTGTCCATAGGCAGGTCCCTGCATACCTTGCTGAGTCACAAGGCGTATCTGCCTTCTTTTAATGGTTCGATTTAGAGCTGATGGTCCTTAGTGGGCCATCAAGGAGGCTAGGCAGAACTGACACCAACCTGTCTGGTGTGTTTCCCCGAAGCAGAGCACAAGTTTGAAATACGGGCAGCATATAGCCAATATTCATAACGTCAACTACAAAAAATGATAGACATCTAGAGATAGCATAATTATAATCAGCCAATCAGAACCTCCACATAGACCCCTTACACGACAACCTTTCTACAATATTGGCTGCAAATACAGAACAGTGGTCGCAATGGTGATCTGTACAGTTACAGATTATGCCAGTAACGTCACAGGAGGTGACACGGCATCAGTGAGACTGGGGATTTGGCTCCACTTGCAGGTGTACAGCGCTAGGAGTTAAAGCTGTCTTCGTACAGCTGTGTAGGGAAAGCGCTGCAGTGTGTTCACATTGACAGCTACCAGAGCTGCAGTGTGCCCACATTTGCAGTGGTGTTGGGAGTGGTGCTTTATGGGCAGCTATCCCACAGAGCACCTCTTCCCATTCTGGTGCCGTGGGTTGTGGGATGGGTGTGGAGTGTGCGGGTCATTCTGGTTCCTGTCCCAACGCCCTGTGATGCATCGCTTCACATCCCAGCAAACCCTGTTTTTCTGTCCATATTTGGCGTCATCTGGCATCTTTCAACGTTTTCTGTGCAGCGCAATTCTGTGTTCCGTTTCGGTCTGCGGGAAATGGAGCCCAAACTGCTGAGGAGTATGCTGACGAGTCTTGCCAGCACATCACTTTTGGCAGTTGAGCTATTCCTTAAGATCCAAAGTGACAGTGAGGAGTCCAACAAAGATAGCAAGTCACGTAACACGTACAAAAAGAAATTGCTTGTGGCATTCAGACATGCTCAGCACTGTGCAATGTCGCTTTGGGCTCGGGAAACAAGCACTGAGTGGTGGGATCATATCATCATGGAAGTCTGGGATGATGAGCAGTGGCTGCAGAACTTTCGGATGAGAAAAGCCACTTTCATGGAACTGTGTGAGGAGCTCGCCCCCACCCTGCGGTGCGAGGACACGAGATTGAGATCTGCCCTGTCAGTGGAGAAGCGGGTGACTATTGCAATCTGGAAGCTGGCAACTCCAGACAGCTACTGATCGGTCGCAAACCAGTTTGGAGTGGGAATGTCGACCGTTGGAATAGTGGTGATGCAAGTTTGCAGGGCCATTAATCGCATCCTGCTAAGAAGAACCGTGACTCTGGGGAACGTGCAGGACATTCTGGATGGCTTTGCACAAATGGGTTTCCCTAACTGTGGAGGGGCAATAGATGGGACGCATATTCCTATTCTGGCACCACCCCACCTGGCATCCGAGTACGTTAATCGGAAGGGGTATTTCTCTATGGTTCTCCAGGCGCTTGTGGATCACCGTGGGCGTTTCACTGACATTTACACAGGATGGCCTGGAAAGGTGCATGATGCACGCATCTTTCGGAACAGTGGCCTGTTCAGGAAGCTGCAGGCAGGGACTTTTTTCCCAGACCGTAAGATCACAGTTGGGGATGTCGAAATGCCCATTGTGATCCTTGGAGACCCCGCTTACCCGTTAATGCCTTGGCTCATGAAACCGTATACAGGGAAGCTTGACAGGAGCAAGGACCGGTTCAACTACAGGCTGAGCTGGTGCCGAATGACTGTGGAGTGTGCTTTTGGCTGTTTTAAAGGGGCGCTGGTGATCTCTGTATGGGAATCTGGACTTGGGGGAAAGCAGCATCCCTGCAGTTATATCCGTGTGCTGTACCGTGTAATATTTGTGAAGGGAAGGGTGAAACATTCAGTCAGGCATGGACCTCCGAGATTCAATGCCTGGAGGCTGCATTTGCACAGCCAGAGAGCAGGGCTACTAGAGCAGCCCAGCACAGGGCTGCAAGGATTAGGGATGCCTAGAGGGAGGAATTTGAGACTGAAAGCCAACAGTAATGTTTGGTGCCTTGCACGGGAGTGAAGTGCAGTGGTTACAATGTTAGGAGGAATCTGTTTTTCTTAAGCTGATTTGCAGTGCCTGTTTCTTTCTTGGGCTAAGGTATCTAACTTTACGCAATAATAAAGACTGTTTTCAAAGCCAAGAATTCATTTATTGAGAAGAAAATTACTTTATTGAAAGACACACAACTTTTTGGGACTCTGAAAGGGCAGAAGGGTGGGGTGGGGAACTGTACAGTTACAGGTTTGAATATGTCCTTTCTGGAGTGCTGTGCAATGAGTGCTGCACTTCAAGATGGCTATATGCATGGTGATGGGGGCTGAGTGCATAGGGTAAGGGTCCTAGTTCTCAGGGCTGGTTGGTGAACATACAGGTGTTGGAAGCAGCTGGTGGTGGTAAGAACCTGGATGCTGGGGAAGGGGGTTTTGAGCTGACATGGGGGCACAAGGGAAAGAGCTTTGGGGCGGTAGTGCTCTGCCTGCATGTCTACAAGCGCCTGGATAAAGTCCACTTGGCGCTCCAGGATGCTTATCAGCTGCTCTGT
Source organism: Chelonoidis abingdonii (assembly GCF_003597395.2). Lineage (NCBI taxonomy): Eukaryota > Metazoa > Chordata > Testudines > Testudinidae > Chelonoidis > Chelonoidis abingdonii. The sequence goes on along the minus strand of NC_133779.1, from coordinate 26,040,994 downwards.
GCTTTGCTTTCTGTGCGCTGCGTTTTTCTTGCGGATCCTGCTTTCCCTTTTCCTCCACTCCTGCACTTTTTGATACTCTGTGAGAGATTGCTGCATAACGTCTTGCAGCAAGTCGTCTTTGCTTTTTCGCGGCCTCTTCTGGAGATTTTGTAATCTCTCAGACGATAACACGGATAGTCGAGATCTCAAGGTTGCATCTGTAAAGGCAAAATGCAACACTTAACAGAGACAGCATTGTTTATAGTAGACAGAGTAATTCCCCCACACTGAGGCAGGGCACATTAACAGTCTTCACAATAGCATAATTTTCCCATCCCAAAGATAGTGCACATAACCCATGGGAGCCCCAAAATGGCGAGTAAGGGGGACTGATTGTTTCAGGGCTGTAATATCCTCTGGGTTTCTGTGCATTGAGGAGAGCAAACAGTTGCAGGGGGCACCTACACTGAACAGTGTCGCAACATTTTCCACAGGAGTTTATCCTGGAAGACAGCTCACTGCTGCGGGTCACCTGCGAAGCAAGGGAGGGTCTTCTATTGTAATGTAGATTCTGCCCTGGCCCCTATGCAGCTTGCCTGTGTGCAGAAATGGTCTCCCCACCCCTTGTGGCAGAGTAGCGCGGACGCGTTAGCCTGACTGAGACAAGGACCACAGTGGCTCTCCCACTAAACCTGCACAAGTGCATTGTCCACACTCTGGATGAGACTTTTGAAGAGATTACCGAGGCTGATTATCGCGACATGATAGACCACATCAATGGGCTATTCCACATCTAGGCATGCATGCTGCAGCCCTAACCCTCCCTTCTCTTCTGAAAAATTTCCATCCTGAAAATAAAAGCCGCTTACCGGGAACCCACTCCTCTGTTTCTCCTCTACCAAGTACCGGCTGCTGCAACTGGCTACCTTCCTCCTGGCTTGAGAAGAGTTCCTGGCTGCATGCCTCCAGGGACTCCAGGGTCTCTCCCCCCACCCCAGTACCCTCACTCTCACTTTCCTCCTCCTCCTCCTCCTCCCCCCCCGAAATGTCCATGGTGGAGCAATAACGAGGCCCCCAGCATGGAAGTAATGGCAAGTTGCTGGACCTCCTCAGTTTTGAGAGGTAGTGAAGCTCTCCAGTTCCCAGTCTAGCGTCCAGCCTCACTAGTGGAATTACGGATACCTTTGGGCAGCGAGGTTGAATCCCCTGCACTGCAGCGCGTCCCGGTCAGATTCAACCTCGCTGCCCAAAGGTATCCGTAATTCCACTAGTGAGGCTGGACGCTAGACTGGGAACTGGAGAGCTTCACTACCTCTCAAAACTGAGGAGGTCCAGCAACTTGCCATTACTTCCATGCTGGGGGCCTCGTTATTGCTGCGTGGAGGCATGGTCACCTGGAAAGATTCAGTGATTGCACTCCACACCTGGCTGAGCAAACAGGAAGGGGATTTTTAAAATTCCCGGGGCATTTAAAGGGCGGGTCTGATGGTTGGTCACCTGAGGCCAGGGCAATAGAGTTTGAACTGATGATCAGAGTGGCTGAACAGGCATTTTGGGATACCTCCAAATATTTCTGGAGGCCAATAACAGCGCTTTTGGTGGCCACACTGGTGGGGATGCAGCACTGCATCATCAGAGCTATAGTCTTTATTCCTCTCGTCAAGGTGGAGTACAACCAGCGCCGCAGCCAGGGAGATACAGCACTGGATGTGCCTTGTAAATGTGGACGGTGATTGAGTTGCAGCACTGTAAAACCACCACCAGTGCTGCAACTCTCCAGTGTAGCCAAGCCCAGAGACTCCAGGTAACTGAAAGAAACCAAAGGAAAATGCTGAGGTTTGGCATTATGAGACAATAGGAGCAGCCCCCGCCCCCCCATTACTCCTCTCATTAGCAATTGCAGGAGCAAATCCATCCATGGGGGAGCAAACTACACAGAAATGGGACTTTCCTACCAGACGGGCAGGGAGAGGGGACAGGGAAAAGGAGATAGAAGGAGAAAGAAAGACTGAAAGGGGCTGTGGGAGAGAAGAGTTTTGAGAGAGATTTCCAGATCTCTAATCTGCCCGGATAGATGTATTACAGCACCCTGGGTAGAATCACTTTCCTGTGGACAAGAAAAGGATCAGACAGAGGAAAATCCAGTTCCTGACTCCATATCCCTCCTGCTGGGGTGTGGCTGCCAGGTAATCAGAGTCAGAGGAAAGCATCAAAAGCGATTCCTTTGGTTCTGCTTTTTTCTAGCATTTTATTCAGAAACTTTGTTACAGGGAGGGAGAAGGGAGGATAAAAATGTCTCTGTGGGCTTAGTCTGGCAGGAGGGGCCAGGTCCACACTGTAATAAACAGATGGAGCATTTTCCCAGCATGGCAGAATCTAGGATATCTGTCTGCAGAGAAAGGCCCTGAGGGAATTCTGATGTGAAATTAACTGAAGCCAGTTCTGAAACTTCCACAACTGCCCTTCTCACCCAGACAGGCTGCAGAATGACATCCAAGTTTCACTCCAGCTCATCCCAGCTTCCCATGGGACTGGGTAGAGAAATGACTGCAGAGGAGTCAGTCCAGGTAGGGATTATCAGGGGGTTGCTGGTGGGCTTCTGCTGGAGGAGAGGGACAGCAAATACACCGGAGATGGGAAGATTTGCACAGTCTGGTTGGGAGGTTGGAGCGGGGCAGGAAATGCACAGGGTGGAGAAAGGGAGGAGGACAGGGTGTGGCAAACCTGCTGAGTGTTGTTTAATAAGTAGCCTAGATTCTAGGACCAGACCTATGAGGTTTGGAGGTGGAAATGCTTAATTTGTTGAACAGAAGATAACCCAGCTACATGGGGCTGGGAAAACTGACCAGACTCCCAGTGCTGGAGCCCGACCTGACTAAGCAGCGGCTGCTGTGAGATATGAAGGGGGCACCCACCAGTCAGGCTTAGGGGAGAATCCTCTCCCTTTATATCCCGCTCCTCACAATGAGGAGGGTGTTGGGCTTCCTACCAGGGAGCTCTCCCTGGACCCTGCTAGGGGCTCCATCTCCTGAATCAGTCTGTGGCTAGTAGGTGTGTGATGGATCTGCTGGGAGAGACAAGCGGCTCTCTCTTCGTCCCCTTAACCTGGATGGTCTGAGAAAGGTGGGAGTGGGATTCTGTTGACTACTCTCCACCCATAGCTTACAATGGATTGGCTCCTCTCCCCCACAAATAGTGGGGCAGCAGGTCCTGAGTGTTGGACTCTTGCTCTTTCAGGGGCTGGTGACCTTCGAGGAGGTGGCTGTGTATTTCACCAGGGAAGAGTGGGCTCTGCTGGACCCCACTCAGAGAGCTCTCTACAGAGACGTCATGCAGGAGAGCTATGAGAATGTGACCTCGCTGGGTAAAGGTTACTGACCCCTCAGTTCTCGGAAGGGGAAATGAAGAGATAAGGTTCATGTTACCCCCACAATGCCATCTGTACTCTGTCCTGTTGCAGGATCACCCCACTATGCCAGTGACTCACACACTACCAGAGACCCTCCCATGCTGCAGAACACTTTGGGAACAGCGAGCGCACTGGAGCAGTATCATACAGTGTCAAATATCTCCTCTTTACTCAAGTAAAACTAGGGGTTAGGTCCAGCATAATGAATAGAAGGTTCCTACCCCCGGCCTTCTCTCAAACCCTGAGCCTTCTCCACCCAGACCAGAATGTGCTTGGGGTGTAACAAGCAGGCTGCAGGAGTCAGAGCTGCCGGTCCAGGGTTATTTATCACACAGAGATTCGGTGCGTCATTGAATGCTGGCTGGGAGTATCCAGACAGGGGAGCTCCAGCAGCAGAACATTGAATCACATCCAGCATTACAGATGACACAAGTACTGCTCTGGATTGCACCCCAGCATGTGAAAATGGCCTAGGTTGGTAGTGAAACTTCTTGATACATAGTCTTACTCCTCCATCACCATGTATAATAGCCACAATCTCTCTTCTCTGCAGGCTCCTTTGATTTTTTTCAGTCCCTCATTCCCAAAGTCACATGACCCTGATTCTTATTTTTCACATTCTGCTTTTCCATGGCTCCTGCCGGGGCATTTATGTGCACCCGCCTAGTGCCCAGCAGGGGAGAGAAGCCACAGCCCTGCACCTGCTGGGGACAGAGAACTCCGAGGTCCACAGGCTGCAAGTGCCAGTGTTCGCTGTCCCTGGCAGGTGTGGGGTGAGGCTTTTCTCCAGCTTCTCTGGGGCTGCAGGCACCTGTGTTCTCCATCCCCGGCAAGCGCAGGGCTGTGGCTTCTCTCCGGCTTCTCTCTGCACTGCCCAGAACTGCCACCCCAAAAAATAAATAAATTTTAAAAAAAAATGCTCCGACTCTGCAGAATGGACGGAATGCCACCCCGTAGCATGTGCCACCCCAGGCACGTGCTTGTTCCACTGGTGTCTGGAGCCAGCCCTGAGAGTATTCTTCCTGCACTGATATTGCTGTTTTCTTGTGCTTTGCAATTTACAATTTTTTTTTTAACATTTTGCCCCAAAATGAGTGGTTCAAATAATAGACAACGTATGTATTATTTCAATGCAAGGTGGGAAGAGTTCTATTGTTTTATTGAAAATAAAGGGAAATGTTTGCTTACTGTGCAGTGGTGCTGTTGCAGTGCCGAAAAAACAAAAAGTCAAATGCCATTTCCAAGCTAATCATGGCTCTTTTGACATTAGCCATCCACTTAAATCTGAGCTGAGAGAGGTTTGATTTGAGTTGATTAATTTTCTATCTATTTTCACTAGACAAGTGGGAAAGTCTAAAAATGCTGCTATTGCTTCCTTCAAAATTGCTCATCTGCTCACAAAGAAGGAAACACCCTTTCAAGATGGTGAATTGTTGAAGGAAGCATTTCTGACTGGGGCTGATTGCCTGCTTCAAGGATTTCCTAACAAGGGTGGGATTTTGTTGGCAATACAAGATCTGCAGTTATCAGACAACACAGTTACGAGGAGAATACACGCAATTTCAAGCGACATGCAAACTCAGCTAAAGGATGACTTGGAAATATATGACTAGTTTTCACTGCAATTCGATGAGTCAATAGATATATCGGATACGGCGCAGTTGGCAGTTATGGTGAGGATGGTATTTAGTGACTTCACCATAAAAGAGTTACTAAAAGTATTGCCTATGAAAGGGCGAACAAAGGGTGAGGACATCTATAACTTATTCAAATCATATGCAACATCAATTAGTATGCCACTACACAAGCTGTCTGCGATCACCAGTGATGGGGCACCAGCAATGATGGGCAGCACCAATGGATTCATTGCACTCTGTAAGAAGAATGAAGTCTTTCCGAACTTTGTCTTAACATTGCATTATCCACCAAGAAGTTCAGTGTGTCAAAGTTCTTTCTTTTCAACACATCCTGAATGTCGTTATTAAAATAATTAACTCTATTTGAGTGAAACCTTTGCAACACTGACTTTTTAAGGTCCCGTTGGAAGAGGATGATGATAAACAATCTGATCTTATCTTGCACACAGAAATACGATGGCTGAGCAAAGGTAAAGTTCTTGCACTTTATGCCTAATTGAAGAGATCAAAGAATTTGTGAAGTCCACAAATTAGAACTTAGAGCAACTAGAAGACTCCAGCTGGTTAATGGACTTGGCTTTTCTTGCCAACATCACTGACAAATTGAATATTTTAAATCTTGAGCTCCAGGGAAAAGACAAACATGTAGCTCAGATGACAGGTTCTGTAAAATCATTCAAAGCAAAACTGATCTTGTGGCTGTTACATATGAAGACGAAATCTCTCATACATTTCCCAAGTATGAAGAAAATCATGTGACAGTGATTTTAACCCATCACCATTTATTATCCACATTCAAACACTTCTGAAACAATTTGAAAAGAGATTTCAATAGTTCACCATCATTGAGCCTGTAGTTGCCTTTCTTGTAAGTCCTTTTACTTGCCAAATAGAGGTAACAGAAATGCTACATCAATTGCGAGTCTCATTCAAATAAGAACAGAAGACGTGGAACTGGAGATTTTAACCTTCAAAATGATATTGTTCTAAAATCCTGTGCAACAGAGGAAAACTTTTGGAATCTGGTTGACTGAAAAATTTCCTGCCTTAAAAAGTGTAGTGTACAAAAAAGATTTTATTTCGATTCCACTTATCTATGCGAAGTTCTGTTTTCAACAATGATCATCATAAAATCAAAATACAGATCTTGGTTTACAGATGCCCATCTTGATTGCTTACGAACGGGAATATCATCCTACTCTCCCAACTACAAAAAATTGGCTGAAGGAATGCAGTGCCAAAAACCACACTGACTTTTAAAAAAAAACACATGACTTGATACCTATTTTCCATTAAGTGCTGATGAGCACATATGATTAGCTTGTTTAACTTTTTTTCATATGTTTGTTTGTTTATTGAAATCCAGATAAAAGTAACAATACAAAGAATATTTTTAATTAACCATAACTGGCTATGTTAAAGTAAGAATAATAAATATAGAATCATAGAATCAAAAGGTTGGAAGGGACCTCATGAGGTCATCTAGTCCAACCCCCTGCTAAAGGCAGGACCATTTTCCCTAAATAATCCCAGCCAGGGTGCGGTCTAGCCGGACTTTAAATAGCTCTAAAGATGGAGATTCTACCACCTCCCTAGGTAACCCATTCCAATACTTCACCACTCTCCTAGTCAGAAAGTTTTTTCTAATATCCAGCCTCGACTTCCGCAACTGCAACTTCAAACCATTGCTCCTTGTTCTGTCCTCCGTCACCACTGAGAACAGCCTAGCTCCCTCCTCCTTGGAGCATCCCTTCAAGTAGTTGAAGGTTGCTATCAAATCCCCCCTTAGTCTTCTCTTCTGCAGGCTAAATAAGCCCAGTTCCATATATTTGGACCAGCAGTTCAACAATGTTTTATCGTTTTTAAATAAGATGAAAACTGCTATTTATTTTGTAAGAACTCCTTAATTTTTCTTACAGGTACATAAAAAAAGAGCAAATTCACATGGTAATGTGAGAGAGCAATTGCCACATATAATACCTTTTGTATGTAAAATTATCTTTTTTATCTTATGGATTCATATATTATGTAATATTAAATATGTTTTTCATATTATTGAACATACAAATACAAAATAAGCCTTGAAAAATTGTTGGCGCCCGCCATACTCTTCTGAAAACATGAATGTGCTACTGGCCACAAAAAGGTTGGGGACCACTGAATTAAAGTCTGTTGCTTCTGAATTATAGCTTCTAATTTCACCAGTGTCCTCCACACCCAGGGATTTTCCTACTCCTTTCCATTATACTGGATTCATTAGATTCCCTAGTACATAACAACGTCCATACTGAGTTAGACCAAAGGTCCATCTAGCCCAGTATTCTGTCTTCTGACAGTAACCAGTGCCAGCTGCCCTGGAGGGAAATGAACAGAACAGGTAATCATCAAGTTATTCATCTCCTGTCGCTCATTTCCAGTTTATGGCAAACAGAGGTTAGGGACACCATCCCTGTGCATCCTGGCTAATAACCACTGATGGACCTGTCCTCCATGAATTTATCGTGTTCTTTTTTGGAACCCTGTTATAATCTTGGCTTCACAACATCCTTTAGCAAAGAGTTCCACAGATTGACTGTGCGTTGTTTGAAGAAATAATTCATTTTGTTTGTTCTAAACCTGCTGCCTATTGATTTAATTGGGTGATTCCTAGTCCGTCTGTTATGTGAAGGAGTAAATAACGTTTCCTAATTTACTTTCTCCACACCACTCATAATTTTATAGACCTCTCTCATATCCCCCCTTCATCTCTTTTCCAAGCTGAAAAGTCCCAGTCTTTTTAATCTCTCCTCATATAGAAGCTGTTCCATACCCCTTATTTTTTTGCCCTTTTTCTGAACCTCTTTGAATATCAATATATCTTTTTTGAGATGGGGTGACACCATCTGCACACAGTATTGAAGATGTGGGTGTACCATGGATTAATATAGAGGCAATATGATATTTTCCGTTTTATTATCTATGTGTAGAGGAGCGGACTCACCCCTGCAACGCCTCCTGCTGGTGACTCCTGGGAATTAGCTCATTCCAGCTCTGAAGTGCCCTCTGCAGGCCGGTGATCCACCTGTCCTCTGGCCCCCGTGTCTTTCCCTGGACCCAGTGCCCTTTTACATAGGGTGCTGCCCCTGATAGTAACCCCCTCAGTCTTAGGGTCTCCCCTCCCTGGGGAACCCCCACCCTGCCTCAGTATATAGCTACTGCCAGTCATTGTCTAGCCCCCGCACCCTGGGGCAGACTGCAGTATCAACCTACTCATTACTGGCAAGGTTGGGTTTGGACCTGCTGCCTTTGCCTACCCCTGGGCTGTCCTCTGCAACCCCCAGTACCCATTAGCCCAATGCTAGGCCACAGCCTGGGGCTTTCCAGGCTGGAGCTCCCCAGCCTTTCCCCAGCCCTGCTCCATTCAGGTACCCTGTGTCCAGCTCCTTACAGCCAGGCCCATCTCCCTCTACAGGGAGAAGAAGACTTCTGAGCTCCTGGCTCCCAGCCTCTTTATACAGGACAGCTGTGGCCTAACTGGGGCGTGGCCCAGCTGCAGCCACTTCCCAATCAGTCCAGCTTAGTAGCTCCCAGCCACAACCTTCCCCAGGGCTGTTTCAAGTCCTTCAGGGTAGGAGCGGTTCACCACTCTGATACCGGGAGCGCTCTGTCTGCTTGGACTGCTCTGCTGGCTGGAGCTCCTTCTCCCTTCCTGGGCTGCTGCTGGCTGGAGTGCACCCCTTTTTGGACTGCTGCTGCTCAGTGAGGGGTGGAGGGGCCTGCTGGCCAGCCCCCACTCCTCCACCTCTGCAGGGAGAAGCCAGGACACCACCACCAGTATGGCTACCACCTGTGAGGGGTCCTTCCTGCCTGGCCACCGGGGTTGCTGGAGGAGGAGCTGCTGCTGGCACTGTGTTTGCCTTGGGAGCTGCTGGAGACAAGTGAGGACTGAGAGGACCACCAGCTGCTGGGGGAGCATACAGGACTCTGAAGACCACCGTGGAGGGGGCCTTTCAGGACTGAGTAATTCTCTGACTGTGCTCTAGTGGTGGGGGCGTAGACTGTGTTTGTGGGGGCACAGGGGGTGTAGCGTGGAGCTGCCCCCCCCCCGGTTCATCTGTGTCCGCAACCCCCACCACCATCACTGCCCCCTCCACCACCCCCACAGACTGCTTACCATCTGCTTCAGGTTCCTGCCTCTGGGACTCAGCTGCTCGCCTGGCCTGCCAGGCCCTTTTGCCACCGTTTGGGCCTCCAGCAGCAGCCAGCCACCCATATTGACTGTGCACAAGTGCTTGTGGGTGCATGCACCCCCCCTTCCCCAAACTGACCTCTTCCCCTCTGCAACCAGCCCCCTAGCTTTTCCCCTTGTTGCCTACCCCATTGCCCCTCTTTGCCTTTTGCTCCCCCCTCCAGCTTAAGTTTGTTTGCCTGCCCCGCTCGTTTCCCTTTACAGCATTGTTTGTCCCGCCCCAGCCCTGAAGCCAGCCCCTTGGTCCCTCTGCCCCACTCCCAGCCTGGTTGCTCCCCTTCCCTATGGCCCCTTCACCCTGATCAGCCCCTCCCCTCATGCGCCCGTGCCCCTTTCGTGTGCTTGTGCTCCCCCCCGTTTGAGTTTCCCCTCTTGCACTGCACCCCCCAATTGCTGTTGTATCCCTCCCCTCCCCTAGCGCAGCTAGAGGATCCGGCTTTCACTTCTGTGTCGGTGACTGACCCCCACCCCCCGAGTCCTTGATTGTCTGTCTGCTTCTCTGCCCCCTCCCACATTTTGGCACCCTTCTCCCCTGCCTACAGCCTAGCGGGGAGGAGTGGTTGACCTGCTTCCCCTCCCCTCCCTTTCTCCGGTGTTTCCCCTCCCTCCCTACTCACCATGGCGGGAGATGCAGCGGGTGGGACTCCTGGGACGATCCCTGGCCCCCCTCTCCTGCCTGCTCCCTCGACGACCCCCCTAGTCTCCACCGCTACCGTCACTGCCGAACCACCTGCCACCGCTCTTGCTGCGGCACCAGCAGCGGCGGGGGACGGGGTGCCTTCTGCTGCTGCCACGTCCCTCGCCCCCCTCTGATTCTGGGGGAGCCCCCCAGCTGGCGGGAAGGGCCAGGGCAAGAAGAACGGGAAGGGCCCTGCTCAGAAGACTAAGCCCTCCATGGCAGAGCCTGCCACCTCTGCCGCGGCCCCGTCACCGGCTGCAGTGCCCCTCCCCGCTGTTCCCTCCACCAGCTCTGCGGGTGCCCCTCCCCCAGCATATACCGAGGTGGCGGCGGGCCCCCCACCTGCCGCTATGTCATCTCCCCAGCCCGCCGACTCCGCTACCACCTACAGCGGCCGGGGTCCCTTTCCCACCTTGACCAGGAAGCACGGCGTCCGTTGCCTCCTGGGGCCCCCCTCACCCCACGTGGAGACCTACATGCGGGCATTGGCGATGGTGGTGGGGCCCACGGCCATCGTGGCGGCCTCCAGGATGTATGGCAAGGTGGTCTTCTTCCTTGCCTCGGAGGCCGCCGCCCAGGAGGTGGTGGAGAAGGGCCTGGCGGTGGGGAGGGTGTTCGTCCCCCTGGAGCCGCTGGAGGACCTGGGAGTCCGTGTTGTCCTGACGTCCATCCCTCCCTTCCTCCCCAATGTCGTCCTGTTGCCTACCCTCCCTACCCTGGGGAAGCCCATTTCCGTGGTGAGCCCTCTCCCCTCGGGCTGCAAGGACCCTGCCCTCCGTCACGTCCTCTCGTTCCGCCGGCAGATGCAGCTTCAACTGCCGCCAGCGGTGCGTGGCGGAGAGGCGCTCGAGGGGTCCTTCCTGGTCCCCTATCGGGGGCCCATTACCGGGTGCACTATTCTACGGGGGAGGCCCGGTGCTACCTCTGCCGGGCGACGGGGCACGTCCGGAGGGACTGCCCCTTGGCCCGGCTCGGAGGAGCGCCGGCCGACGAGCCCGGTGGGGTGCGGCGTCTCGCGGCGCCCTAGCCGACCGGTGCAGGCTCTGTGCCCCTCTCCTCTCCTCACTTGCCGCTTCCCGGGCTGCGGGGTGTCTCCCTCGGCATGCCCAGACTTACCTTCCTTCTGCTGTCACTAGTGACCCCCAAGTCTGCGACTCGCATCGGCGGTCCTCCGAGCCCGGCCTGTCACGCGCAAGCGACGCCATGGAGGGCTGGACTCCGCAGTACAGGGTAGGCAGGGCAAGCGGAAGGCTCGAGCTCCGCCTAATTGATGCGAGTGCCCTGTAAGATAGAAAGGGGCGCAGTGCGAGACTGTCTGGCGTGCCTCGGGTGTAAGTCCGCCAGTGCAGCAGGGAAGACGTGGCAGGCACCGGAGGGTACACTGTCCCCTCGCATCCTTCTTGTGGGGGGCCTAGATGGCGTCGCCCTGCTCCTTGCCACTGCGGCCTCTACAACTCAGCGGTCGTTTGCTTGGGGTAGCGGGGAGGACCCCGGTGGAGGGCGGCGAGTCCGCGCTCCATCTTTTGGGAAGAATTCGGAGGCGCGGGTCCCTTGTACCGGTTTACCGGGGAGGATGACCCTCTGCAGCAGCCTGACTAGCTCCTCACCAGCTCCTTTACGTATTCTCCTCCTGACTTCGGTCGCTCCCATCTCCAAGGGTCCCTGGACTCCTCCTGCCGGCCGCGGGATGGCACGCTGACGGCCGCCGAGCCCGTTGAGGTGACGGCCGTGCTCATGGCGGGAGTATGGGCTTAAGCAGGGGTTCCTTGTGGTGCGGGGCACCCGAAGGTTCTTCGTGGGCAGGGGCCGCGCAGGTGTTACATCCTCTGATGCCGTGGCTAGCGCACCTACAGTTGAGCCTGAGCCCGGCATCACTGGGGACCCCCTCCCTACCCTTCCAGCCCCCGCGCCTGGCCGTGAGGAGCCGCCTCCTGACAGTTCGGCTCCTGCGGCCCAGGATCCCGTCTCTGTCCCTATCCCTGACCCCAGCCCCGCCCTTATTCTTGACCCCATCCCTGTCCCCTCCGCCTCCCACGATGGTTTTGTCGCCCCTGGGGCTGTGCCCTTCCCTTTCCCGGAGGGTGACCCCCAGGGGGTGGCCTTTACGTTTCACAGTCCCGACCTCCTAGGGACTGCACTCTTCCTTCCGCCGCCCCCCGTCGAGCTGGGGTCTGAGGCGGGCCGTGTGGCACCGGCCCATCGGGCGCCACATCAGGGGTCCCCCCCTTGCCTTCCCGTCTCCGTAGGCCACGGGGCCATGCCAGAGGCCCCACTGGTGGGTCACTGGAGACCAGTGACCCCACCCCCCCATACGCTGCGAGAGGAGCTGTGTGGGAGTTCCTGGACAACGTCAGGGGCTCCCGCAACAAGGTACAGTTTGCTCTCCAGTGATGGGGGGATTTCCACCAAATCCTCCGGGCCGCGAGGGCCCTCATGGGGGAGGGCAAGAGGACCAGGAAGCAGGGTGCTGCGGCTTACCTCCGGGTCCACAAATTCCGTGACGCCTTGCTCACCTTCAGGGTGGGTCACGGTCTGCTGCGTGGCCCAACGCGGGCCGTGGATGTCCCTGCCGGCGGGGATCCCCCCCAGCCCTCTTCATGGCACTCATCACCTTTGCCACATTGAACACCCGGAGCTGTAGTGTGGGTTTCTGCAGGAGCCAGGTGCTCTCCTTCCTTTCGGGGGGGGGGGTACTCTGTGGTTTTCCTGCAGGAGACCCACACGGATCCGGCCACCAAAGCCAGCTGGCGGCTGGAGTGGGGGGACGGGGTCTACTTCAGCCATCTCATGACCCATAGGGCTGGAGTAGCTACCCTGTTCTCCCCCGACCTACGGCCTGAGGTGCTGGGGGTTGCCGAGGCTGTGCCGGGCTGCCTGCTGCACCTCCAGGTCCACATGAAGCGGCTTGTGGTCAACCTCGTGAACGTCTATGCCCCGACATCAGCCCCGGAGTGGCTGCCGTTCTATCAGCAGGCGTCCACCTTCCTCGGCTCCTTGGATCCTCATGAGTGCCTGGTCCTGGGCAGGGACTTCAACATCCGGACCTGGAAGCTGTTCTCTGCGACCAGGTCCGCGGCGGCCACCGAGGGGGCAGATCTCCTCGCGGAGCCCCTGCTACACAATCCCCAGCTCTGTGTGCAGGTGGCAGAGTCCCCTGCGGTGCACCAGACGTTGGTCCTGGTGGAAGCTACCAGGGTCGGAGACCTCCTGGACTACGGCCGGGGAGGCTGGCTGAATCCCCTGACGCTCGCTCAACGCATGGGGCTCTCCAGGCCTTGTACTCCCCGGCATGTACTGCAGGAGGTGGAGGCCGCTTTGCCGCCCGCTGCTTTGGCCTACCTCAACCGGGTCCTGCGGGAGGGCACGCCCCGCCCACCCCCCACCCTGAGCCCTCTGGACCTTTTCATCCGGCCCCTGCCCCGTAGACCCGACCGGCCCCCCTGCCCCTTCTCCGCAAGCCGGCTGCATGATCTGCAGCCTATCCGTTTTCAAACCACGCCAAGGAAACAACTCTACACGCCCATGCTCCATACCCTCCATTTCCTCACCCTCGTGTCCCGCCCTGACACAAAGTGGCAGGACCTCCTGCCACCTCTGGAGAGTGAGGAGCCCTGGTGGGCCAGCCTCTACTCTACCTTGGTCCCGAGACCCACCGGGGATACCAGTTGGTGGCTCCTTCATGGGGCCGTGAGCACGGGTGTGTATTTGGCGCGGTTTACCCCTGTCCCAAACACCTGCCCCTTCTGCGGCGTGAGGGAGACCCTGGCACACGTCTACTTAGAGTGCGCCAGGTTGCAGCCCCTATACTGGCTCCTCACTAATCTCCAGTTGCGTTTTTGGCTGCACTTTTCCCCTCACCTCCTTCTCTATGCACTCCCTATCCGTGGCCCCACCAAGTCGCGGGATCTCCTGGTCAACCTCCCTGGCCCTCGCCCTGGCTAAAATGGCCATCTACACAACCAGGGAGAGGCGGTTGGCCGATGGAGATTCCGGTGACTGTGCGGCTTGTTTCCGGTCCTTAGTCCGTTCACGTATCCAGGTGGAGTTCCTCTGGGCGGCGTCGAGGAGCAGTCGGCACTGTCCGGCGTTCTCTGCTCGGTGTCCCTGTCAGACTCCCTTCTTATGACCCTTTGACCGCACTCCTGTCCCTGTTCTTTTCTTAGTTGTCCCCCGGGATCAGCTGAGTTCTGAGGTCCTGTAGATCCTCCCCTTAGGCTGGGGGTGGATCCTTTAGCAGTGGGTGGGCGGAAGCCCGCCCACTTCCCGGAAACCCAATAGGTACAGACACCAATGAGCTTTTGTCACACATACGCTAAGCTATACTGACCTATACAGTCACACCTTGATATAACAGAAAGGACAGCACAAAAAATAGAGAATGAAACAATAAGATCCTTAATTGACAATGGTTGGAACTCTCCTTTTTCTGGATATTGATGGTTGACAATTGCAGCTTTCCTACCTACTGAACACATCCTATGACAGTTGTCATGCCTTTCCTTTGCAAATTAGAGAAGTGGGAAAATCAGTGACCCTTACAGTCTAAGTGGGTAAAAAATTATACAGCTTGTCACCTTGAGTATTTTCTTTTTAATAGAAATTGATTTTTAAGCGAAGCAAAATAAGTTCTATTTGAAATACAAAAAATTTAAATCTATACTTGCCAATATTCTCTTATTCACTCTTTCTCACACACATTCTCCCACTCCAACCTCTGGAGTGAGGTTTTCTACCAGAACTCCTTACACTACCGAGGGTAAATTAAATCTAATTCACTTTTCAAGATTAGCCATCATTTCCTGCATGACTAACAAAACAAAAACCAAGACAACTTTCAGTTTTCCAAAATAATTCAGATTATCAACCAATTAGTCTCCTACTCTTTAACCAATAACTTCACCTATAATTTCATTTTCATTGGAAACACCACCATATTCAAAGATCACAAATTCTTGCCATGTGTTAATTTTCCTTTAATCCCCACTGCCAACAACTGAACCTTGGCTCAAGTTGTGGTTTGTCCCATCGTAGGTCCCAACACTTCTTTGAGTTCATATATTTCTGGTTCTTCTGCCACGTGTGTTGGTGGAAGGGGTCTCCTATGTGGGCTTGTTTGCATCATGAGGAAAAATACCTCTCATCACACTTTAAATCTTTCAAAGTAGAAGGAGGTATAGGAGAAGTGATGTAAATGCATAAAACACAAGATAAAACTGTCTGGTCTACACTAAAAACATTTATCAGTAAAAATCCACACCACTGAGCAATGTAGTTCCACAACCCTAACCCCCTGTGTAGATAGCGCTACATGAGTGGGAGAGCTTCTCCTGCCAACATAGCCACCGTCGCTTGCGGGGGCTGAACTAATAAAGTCTGACGGGAGAGATCTCTACCATTGTGTCAAGGTTCCTCTCCCACTCTGAACTTTAGGGTACAGATGTGGGGACCTGCATGGACACTTCTAAGCTTAATTACCAGCTTAGATTTGGTATTGCTGCCACCATTCACAAGCACTCCCTTTCTTGGGTAGCCTTGAGAAACTTCCCCAATTCCTTGGTGAACACAGATCCAAACCCCCTGGAACTTAAAACAAGGAGAAATTAACCATCCCCCTTCTTTTCCCCCACCAGCTCCTGCTGGATCCAGATCCAACCCCCTTGGATCTAAAAAACAAGGACAAATCAAACAGGTATTAAGAAAAAGGCTTTTAATTAAAGAAAAGAAAGGTAAAAGAAAACCCTCTGGGAGAGATTAGCATACCAGCTACTCTCACAAACAACAGTTTCAAAACATAGAGGATGTTCCCCTGGGCACAAATTTAGTTACACAAAAAAACCCCAATTTGATTCTACCTCTAATTGCACAAGACAAGTTACAAAGAAATAAACATAAACCTATTTATTCCTTTCTAAAACTTACTACTCTGATAAAAAGCTGGTTCCTTGATCTTTTTCACTCTGGCTGAAACTGAGATTCTAAAACAAAGGAAAAACTTCCCTCCTTCTTTTTGAAACATCTTGTTCCCCCATTGGTTCCTCTGGTCAGGTGTTAGCTAGGCTAGGTGAACTTTTTAACCCTTTACCATCTGTTCACGACACGCCCCCCCAAATCTCAGACAGTGTGGAACCACACTGGCGGTGATTTCTTC